>NC_054475.1:96062527-96373361 GCF_017639515.1 Carcharodon carcharias
TGGGTTTGGAAGGTGCTGTTTAAGAAGGCTTGGTGAGTTCCTGCAATGCATCTTGTAGATGGTACACACTGCTACCACAGTGCAATGGTGGTGGAGGGAGTGAATGTTTGTGGATGGGGTGCCAATCAAGCAGGCTGCTTTGACCTTGATGGTGTCGAGCTGCTTGAGTGTTGGAGCGGCACTCATCCAGGCAAGTGGAGAGTATTCCATCATATTCCTGACTTGTGCCTTGTAGATGGTGGACAGGCTTTGGGGAGTTAGGAGGTGAGTTATTCACTGTAGGATCCCTAGCCTCTGAACTGCTCTTGTAGCCACAGTATTTATACGGCTAGTCCAGTTTGGTTTCTGGTCAATGGTAACGCCCGGGATGTTGATTATGGAGGATCCAGTGATGGTAATGCCATTGAATGTCAAGAGGCGATGAGTATATTCTCTCTTGTTCGAGATGGTTATTACCTGACACTTGTGTGGCACGCATGTTACTTGCCACTTGTCAACCCAAGTCTGGATATTGTCAAGGTCTTGCTGCATTTGGACAGAGACTGTTTCAGTACCTGAGGAGTTGCGAATGGTGCCGAACATTATGCAATCATCAGCGAACATCCCCACGTCTGACCTTTTGATGGAGGGAAGGCAATTGATGAAGCAGCTGATGGTTTGGCCTAGGTCACTACCCTGAGGAACTCCTGCAGTGATATCCTGGTACTGAGATGATTGACCTTTAACAACCATAGCCATCTTCCTTTGTGCTAAGTATGACTCCAACCAGCAGAGAGTTTCTTCATGATTTCCATTGATTCCACTCTTGCTAGGGCTCCTTGATGTCAAGGGCAGTCACTCTCACCTCATCTCGGGAGTTTAGCTCTGTTGTCCATGTTTGAACCAAGGCTGTAATGAGATCAGGAACTGAGTGGTCCCGGCGGAACGCAAACTGAGCGTCAGCTAGCAGGTTATTGCTAAGCAATTACCGCTTGATAGCTTTGTTGTTGACCCCTCCATTACTTTACCGATGATCGAGAGTAGACTGTTGTGGCAGTAACTCGCCAGGTTAGATTTGAGCTGCCTTTTGCATCCAGGATATACCTGGGCAATTTTCCACATAGCTGGGTAGATGCCAGTGTTGTAGCTGAACTGGAATAACTTGGCTAGGGACGCAGCAAGTTCGGGAGCACAAGTCTTCAGTACTATTGCCGGAATACTGTCAGGGCCCATAGCCTTTGCAGCATCCAGTGCCATCAGCTGTTTCTTGATATCACGTGGAGTGAATTGAATTGACTGAAGACTGGCATTTGGGGAACTCCGGAGGAGGCCAAGATGGATCATCCACTCAGCATATCTGGCTGAAGATTGTTGCAAAAGCTTCCGTCTTACCTTTTGCATGATGTGCTGGGCTCCCCCATCATTGAGGATTGGGATATTTGTGGAGCCTCCTCCTCCAGTGAGTTGTTTAATTGTTCACTGCCATTCATGACTGGATATGGCAGGACTGCAGAGCTTAGGTCTGATCCATTGGTTGTGGAATCGCTTAGCCCTGTCTCTCACTTGCTGCATATGCGGTTTGGCACACAAGTCGTCCTGTGTTGTACTAGAGTGACACTTCATTTTTAGGTATGCCTGGTGCTGTTCCTGGTATGCCCTCCTGCACTCTTCATTGAACCAAGGTTGATCCCCTAGCTTGGTGGTAATGGCAAAGTGGGGGATATGCCAGGTCATGAGGTTACAGATTGTGGTTGTATACAATTCTGCTGGTGCTGATGGCCACAGCGCTTCATGGTTTCCCAGTCTTGAGTTGCTAGACCTGTTTGAAATCTATCCCTTTAGCATGGTGGTAGTGTCACACAACACAATGGAGGGTATCCTCAATTTGAGGATAGGGCTTCATCTCCACAATGACTGTGCGGTGGTCACTCCTACCAAGGCTGTCATGGACAGATACATTGCAACATGCAGGTTGGTGAAGATGAGGTCAAGTATGTTTTTCCCTCCTGTTAGTTCCCTCACCACCTGCTGCAGACCCAGTCTAGCAGTTATGCCCTAAAGAACTTGACCAGTTCGGTCCATAGCCACTCTCAATGATGAACACTGAAGACCCCCACGCAGAGTACATTCTGCGCCCTTGCCACCCTCAGTGCTTCCTCCAAGTGATGTTCAACATGGAGAAGTACTGATTCATCAGCTGAGGGGGAGGAGGGTGTGTGGGGGACACGGTATGTGGTAATCAGCAGGAGGCTTTCCATGTCTGACCTGATGCCATGAGACTTCATGGGGTCCAGAGTTGATGTTGAAGACTCCCAGGGCAACTCCCTCCCAACTGTATAACACTGTGCCACCACCAATTGTCTGTCTTGCCAATGGGACAGGATATACTCAGGGAAGGTGATTTTGGTGTCTGGGACATTTTCTGTAAAATGTGATTCCGTGAGTATGATTATGCCAGGCTGGTGTCTGAATAGTCTGTGAGACAGCTCTCCCAATTTTGGCACTAGTCCTGAGATGTTGGTAAGGAGGACTTTGCAGGGTCGACAGGGCTGAGTTTCCGATGTCATTTCCGTTGCCACAATCGATGTCGGGTGGTCTTTTAGCCATTTGATACAACTCTGTGGCTTGCTAGGCAATTTCATAGGATATTTAAGAGTCAACCAAATTGCTGTGGGTCTGGAGTCAAGTGTAGGCCAGACCACATAAGGGCAGCAGATTTCCTTCCCTCAAGGACATTAGTGAGCCAGATGGGACAATTGACACCAGTTTCATGGCCATCATTAGACTTTAAATTCCAGATTTTTTATTGAATGCAAATTTCATCATCTGCCGTGGTGGGATTCAAATCCCACTCCCAAAGCATTACCCTGGGTCTCTGGGTTACTAGTCCAGTGACAATACCACGACACCACCGCCTCCCCCAATCCCAATGTTCAATCACCGTATTTTATAAACTTAAGAAACATTATTGTATTAGTTAAAGACAAAGTTAAAAGGGGAGAATCTTTTGGTACATCTGCTAAAAGATATATTTTCTATGTTTCAAAGCCAATTATTTTGTGGGGAAGGGGGCTATACTTAAGACATATATCATAAAGCAGAAAGTTCCTAAGCTTAAAAATGGGCTACAGCCACTATTATATTAGTAACAAATACTATGTAGGGGTTGGATTTGACAGCCTAGTTTTTGATTGGTTTCTCAGCAAATTTCTATGATTACAGTATACACTAAAAACAAATACATTTCTTAAAAATGTATTTCTGCATGTTTTGACACAGACACATTTAGATTTACAACACATTTCTATCAACAATCCAAACTTCTTAACTCAAATCATGATCACACCTTGCCCTATTATGCAGCTTTGGATTGAGCAGAAAGTAATGACATTAAAGAGGGGGGGGAGGGATTGGAGGCGGGTGTGAAGATGAAGGGGGAAAGGAAATAGAGATGAAGATAGGAATAGGAATCCAGAAGAAGATCCAGGCTCCTAAATGATGCCTAAGAGCACATGGCCACACAAGTGAGGAATATTAAGAGTTAATTCTTTTTTCTGACAGCATTTTCTGATTATAAAGGTACGATGGTAACTTAATGTGGCATTTTGGCATTGGGAGAATGAATGTTAAAAAAAAATCTCAATTTCTTAACTAGTAGCACTTCATCCCAATACGCTAGGCAGTTCTCTTTAGCTAATGCACATCCATGCCCCCTATTTGCTAAATATGCAAGTCTTCATATAACATATGAAGACTTAGATATAAACTGTATTTGCCTGAGAGAGTGGACAGGATTGGTCCAATTAGTATTAACCTGAGAAATACGGCGGAAATGTGTTTGTTCTTAGATGTTATAGTGTGCTCTGCTCAGCTATGTCATTTTCCTGTGCCTGAAACAAGTCGAAGTGTAACTCTTTTTGAGCGTCCAACACATAGCAACGGACTTTATAATCTAATGCTTTTAAGTGACGATAAAAAAGTCTGGTGTGGTTTAGTGGAGAATGCAATGGTTAAACCAAAAGAGTAAAAATTGCACCATATACATAAATGCAACAGCAGATGCACCAGGACGAAGTCACTCTTAAGAAACTCAGTGGCGTATTTAGCCTCGATTATCGAAAGAAGGAAGATGGTTTGCACAGGGTTAGCGGGTTTTCGAGATGTGACCCTGGAAATAACGAGTTGCGGCGGCGCTAGGACCCTGGGGACGTGACTGCAGTGAGGAGTGGTGGAAATGTGCGCAGCAGACAGCGATATGGAGCGAAAGTAAACTCGTTTCCTGGTTTCACATATTATTGTATGCATTTTTTAAAAAAACGATTATAACAGCCCCAGCTCGGCGCTCCTGCACCGTCGGGACCCGCACTTTCACGACCCGGAGCTCCGGCTTCGAATCAGATCTGGATCTGGATCTGGACCCAGCACCTTTCTTGAACGGGAACCCGGCAGCTCCAAATTAAATCCAGGTAATGTGTTTTTGAAATAAAGAGGTTGAGCTGGGTGGAGCTGAGCTGAGTGTCTGTGGGCGAGAAGCTGATGTGCCACCATGTACCCCTCGCTCTCACAACATCAACAAAAGAAGACGCTTCGCTTCTGCTCTGGGGGCGATCTCGCCAATTTCGTGTCAGTTTCACTCGCAGCTTTGCTCTTTTTTTTGCAAACCTTTGACGGAGGGGATAATTGCAAATCCTAGACACGTGTTTAAAAACCATGCAAAGGATTTGATAATTAGAAAGGATGGGGCTTGGTTATTTTAAAACACAAGTTTAAAGGCTCTCCCAGCAAGACATTTAAAAGGGTAAAAGCCCAACTTCCGGGAAGCAACTTATTCCCATATTGCGCGGTAATCTTATTTATTTTGCACACAAGGATTTTAGTCGCACAGAGTTATTTTGTAATCACTTCATGTAGAGTGGGTTTATAGTTTAGGCCGCCCAGGTGCCTCATTTATGTTCAATTGGCGTTTGCAGTTTGAGGAGCCGGGCCCCACCGGGCTGAGGGATCAGAAATATCGGACTGTGATAGAAATCTTGTCAGGTTCAGGGGCTGCGGTCAAGCTGGGGCTAGGAACAAGAACAACCTCTTTTTGAGTCTCAAGTCTCTGCCTTGTCCTTGAGGATATTTTCAAGGGATCCCGAAACGATCATGAATGTTTCCACCAGCGGAGGAATGAAAAGCAGAAGACGATATCCACTTGTGCCATTTGCCATTTCTAATTTTTGTATTACAACATTAAAAACAAACAAGCCCACAGCCCAACCCCCGCCCGTCCAGGAATTTGCGTTTGTTATTATATTTTAAACATAAATATTGAAAGAAACCAGCAACATCTTAATTTTTCGAGAGAGTTGTGGGTCTCGGGTGCCCGGAGTGCTGTTTACACAAGGTCCAGTGGCGATGACCGACCGTCACTGGGTGGAAGAAAGGATGTGACGGATTATTTAAATATCCATTGGACGCTTGTTATTCCGCTTCGAAGGGATAGACGAAACTAACAAAAATGTGCCTTGCCTTAAAACTCATCAGACATCCACGATGTTTCTGAACACTCAGCATCGAGATTTGTTCTTTAAATTAGCAACCCCCGCCTTCTAATCCAATCCTGTCCAGGCAGCAAGCCCCCCTGAAACAATAATTTTGTGTTTTATGTGCCGTGGCCTTGTTGCGCAAGCATCTTGCGTTCAATTTAGAGAAAGTTTTCAAGTTGGATTAGATCTCTGCACTGTTATTGGTGATCCTGGTAGAGCTGATAGTTTGGAGCGAGTACTATAATTCGCCTTAAAAACACTGGCGAAAGGAAAGGGGCAAAATCAGGAAGGTATCCAGTGATTCCTCCTGCACAGCCTGTTCGCTACATGAGAACAGGGCGAGGGCTTAGCCACAATAGTCAACGTACCCAAGAACATTGTGCCCATATTCGCTGTCTAGGCCCAGATACAAAAAAAAATGACCACTTGTGCGGGATATTAGAGCGCATCCAAAACATGCAGTTATCACTCAATGTAAGTTTGTAAGGCCAAATAATGAAGTCTAGGTAAAGTTTTAAAAAAATATTTTTATAATGTCAGCATCGTAGGCAAAACCAGTATTTACTGTCTATCCTAATTGCTTTGGATGCAACTGAGTGCCTTGTTAGGCCAATTCAAAAGACTTTTAAGAATCAATGACTTTGGTGTGGGACTGAAATTACATAGAGGCTAAAGTATGTAAACAACTAAACTGCTGACCACCATACTTGGCTTCCAGGCCCCAGTGTTAGTTTATATTGTTAATGGTTCTCTCTTAGTTACTGTCAACCTCAACTTCAAATCTGTATTCATCACCTCAAAAAACCAAACATTGATCCTTCCTTCCTGGAGAATTTCTTTTTCTTCTTTCATTGGATGTAAGCTTTTTGGCTCGGCCAGCATTTGTTGCCCATCCCTAATTCTCCTTGAGGAGGTGGTGTTGAGCTGCCTTTGTGAACAGCGACAATCCAGCTGCCGCAGGTACTTCCATAGTGCTGTTAGGAAGGGAGTTCCAGAATTTTGATCCAGGATCTTGTATATGGTACACACTGTTGTCACTGTGCAATGGTGGTGGAGGGAGTAAATATTTAAGTTGGTGAATGGGGTGCCAATCAAGTGGGCTGCTTTGTCCTGGATGGTGTTAAGCTTCTTGAGTGTTGTTGGAGCAGCAGTTATCCAGGCAAGTGGACAGTATTCCATTACATTCCTGACATGTGCCTTGTAGATGGTGGACAGGCTTTGGGGAGTCAGGAGGTGAGATATTTGCTGCAGAATTCTTAGTCTTTGACCTGCTCTTGTAGCCACAGTATTTATATGGCTGGTGCAGTTCAGTTTCTGGTCCATGGTAACCCCCAGAATATTGATAGTGGCGAATTCAGCGATGGTAATGCCATTGAATGTTGAGGGGCGATGGTTAGGTTCTCTTTTTAGTGATGGTCATTGCCTGGCACTTGTGTGGCACAAATGTTACTTGCCACTTATCAGCCCAAGCCTGGATGTTGTTTTGTTCTTGCTGCATATACCAAATTGTTTCAGTATCTGAGGAGTTGCGAATGGTACTGAACACTGTGAAAACATCAGCAAACATCCCTACTTCTGACCTTATGATGGAGGAAAAATCATTGATGAAGCAACTGAAGATGGTTGGGCCTAGGACACTCCCCTGAGGAACTCCTGCAGTGATGTCCTGGAACTGGGATGATTGACTTCCAACAACCATCTTCTTTGGTGCTAGGTATGACTCCAACCAGTGGAGAGTTTTCTACCCAATTGCCATTGACTTCATTTTTTTGCTGGGGGTCCTTGATCCACACTCAGTCAAATGCTGCCTTGATTTCAAGGGCAGTCACTCTCACCTCACCTCTTTTGTCTATGTTTGGATCAAGACTAATAAGATCAGGAGCTGAGTGGCCCTGTCAGAACCTAAACTGAGCATCAGTAAGAAGGTTATTGTTGAATAAGTGCCACTTGGTAGCACTGTGATCGACACCTTTCAGCACTTTGCTTATTGTTGAAAATAGACTAATGTATGATAGTTAACCAGATTGGATTTGTCCTGCTTTTTGTGAACAGGACATACTTGGGAAATTTTCCACATTGTTAGATGCCAGTTTTGTAGCTCGTTCTGGAGCAAATGTCTTCAGTACTACAGCCAGGATGTTTTTAGAGCCCTTGGCCTTTGCTGTATCTAGTGCCTTCAGCCTTTTATTGATATCACATGGAGTGAATTGAATTGGCCGAAGACTGGCAACTATGATGTTGGGGACCTCATGAGGAGACTGAGATGGATCATCCACTTGGTAACTTCTGGTTGAAGACGGTTGCAAATGCTTTAGACTTGACTTTTGCATTGAGGCATTGGGCTCCCCCATCACTGAGGATGGGGATATTTGTGGAGCCTCCCCTTTTGCTTAATTCTTTAGTTGTCCACCACTGTTCACAACTGGATGTGACAAGACTGCAGAGTTTTGATTTGATTCCTTGGTTGTGGGATTGCTTAGCTCTGTCTATCGCATGCTGCTTTCACTGTTTAGCATTGCTATTGTAGCTTAACCTGCTTGACATCAAATTTTTAGGTATGGCTGGTGCTGTTCCTGGTATGATGTCCAGCATTTTTAAATCTTCTTTATTCATTCCTGGGATGTGGGCTTCACCTGCTAAGCCAGCATTTATTACCCAACCCTAATTTCCCTTGAACTGAGTGGCTTGCCATTTCAGAGGGCATTTAAGAGTATACCACATTGCTGTGGGTCTGGAGTCACGTGTAGGCAGATTTCCTTCCCTAAAGGACATTAGTGGAGACTGTAGCTTTTAAAGGTACCAAATAGGTGGTGGTACATTCTGGATCTCCTTGTGGTCTCGGAAACTTTCTGCCTTTTGAATTCTCTCACAGCACATCCAAAGATAGCATTATTTCTTCCACCTCCACAATCCCAGACAAAGTACTGGCTCTTGTTGGGATGCAGTTCCATGATGCCAGACATTCTTTAGCACTTTATAAAAGGAACCATTCTCTTTGTGTAAACCTTCACGGTGAGTATTAGCATGTTTTTTTAACTATGGAGTATGTCACAACTGAGCCCAATCCATTCCTGATTAGACACCTGCAAATGCATCCTTTCCTAAAATGGTTACTGGATAATACTCAGAAGTGGCACCCTGGATAGTTACTTTTGCTTTCTCCAACCCAGGTTTTTCCGGACCAATTATAGCATCTAATAACTTATTTGAGAGCAGCTACCTTAGCACAGACTGAGGAATGAACCTAGAATCTTCTAGCCTGTATGGCTCTGTAATGCATTGTTATCATAGGAACTATTAAAATAGTTCAATATAACATTACAATTTTAAACTTGAATGATCCCCAATCATCTTTTGCACATGGACACATACATATACAATACATGAAAGATATTGCATTGCTAGTCTACATTATGGGGATTATTGCACATGACCATTATGAATTATCAATATTTTGTATTCTTTAAATAAGTGATATGCTCCTACCAGTGTAGAGTTTCACTATTTTGTATTCAGGGAAGAACAATGGAACAATGTTATGGACAGGAGGGGGGTTAATTTAAACAGCACTAATTTCTCCTCTCACACCTGTCCGTAAACAGAAAGGTGTTTTGGTTTGTTTTCCTCTTTACAAGCGGTGGTGTTTTTCCCAACCCCTTGGTTTTTGTGTGATCCAATTTTCTATTAAGAACCCCACAGCAAACTCTAGATAGGATGAACTAAAAAAGGCATAGTTCATTGCACACATTCAAAATGCAAAATGGGGGATTTTGACGTCGCCGCCACTCAGACGGTGAAGAGAGGGATGAAGAAAAGAAAGTTTTACAGTACAGAGATTACAGAGAAAATAAATATTGGTTCATGTGAGTTCCAGAGTCCAGAATCAAAGTATAATGAGATATTCCTTCATGCAGGTTGGCGGACTGAAAATCAATGTTGTAGAGTTCACTTCTCTGGTGGTGTTGACTTCACACGCTGAGATAGGCATGCAGAGATGAGTCAGTCTTGTAGGTGATGGCACAGAATTTCCAACAGAAGCAGTGCAGATGGGGCCAGGTGCTCAACCTGGAAAGAGCTCCCTTCCCATGAGGCTGCTAGTCAGATGGTAAATGGGAGACTGAGCTATGCAGTTCAGCAAGGTAATATTACTTGTTTCACAAGCCAGAGGCCCATGTCACATGTCAAAGATGGTGTATCCATCATCTGGATTCCAATGCCTATTAAATGTCTCAGCCATTAGAAATTGAAAAGAAGGTTGCAGAGCCTTTTTCTTAGCAGATGATCCATCTCTTTCTGGCCAGCCTGGGTTATTAAATGCAGATGGTCTTTGTGTAGCTCCCTTTGAAGTTGGGCTGTACAGTTCACAGGGGTTTGTTAGTGGCTCCTCAGAGGTAACAAGGTGCGGTTTTCCTAAAACTGCCAAGTGGCTTCTTTCATTCCGGGGTCACAGACAGACATAGTTTCAGCCATTTTAAAGATCTTTGTTCAATTTTTTAAAAAAATTACAAATAGCGATGAGTGTATCTATATATATTTTAGAAAAATATACGATGTGGGGTCTTAGTCCTACACAATAGCACTAGTGTCCAAACACATCATATCTCTAAGTGGACCGTATACGACAGTATATTAATTGGTGATGTCAAGATTGAAGATCAATGCCATCACTAAGATTTCAGTATAGTGAAATGATAGGTGTGCACATTTTTACACAGGTGTCCTGTCACTTATATTGTCACCAGAGTTAAAGTGTCATGTTGGGTATATGAAAGCTTTGTGCTGTATCCATCTGAACT
The DNA here is from genome assembly GCF_017639515.1 of Carcharodon carcharias. NCBI lineage: Eukaryota > Metazoa > Chordata > Chondrichthyes > Lamniformes > Lamnidae > Carcharodon > Carcharodon carcharias. The sequence continues at coordinate 96,072,831 of NC_054475.1, forward strand.
CTGAAAAGTAACCAGCAGTGCAATTACAAATTTTATCTTTCCAAACTTGGATTGTGTCTAGAGAGAGCATTTGGAGCTATTATAACATTAGGGTGAAGTCATGGGGTACTAAGCCTATCAATAGTGGTGATTGTGATGAGAGCAACTTGAAAAGATGTATTAACAGAATCACACAAGTAACATATTGACACATGAAAGTTTAAATGTGATTTTCCTTTTATTCCGCCAATGGCATATTGGTAACAGTTTCCTAAGCAGGCCCAGTGACAACTCTAGGTATTTGGCTCAAGGGTTCCACAATTTGTATTTGACCTGAACATACACACCTCAACTAGCAATCTTTTCTTTTATTCTTTCATGGGATGTGGGCATTGCTGGCAAGACCAGCATTTGTTGCCATCTCTGATTGTCCTTGACCTGAGTGCCTTGCTAGGCCATTACATAGGACAGCTAAGAGTCAGCCACATTGCTGAGGGTCTGGAGTCATATGTAGGCCAGACCAGGTAAGGATGGTAGATTTCCTAAGGACATTAGTAAGCCAGATGGGTTTTAATGACAAGTGATTCATGGTCACCATCACTGATATACCACTAGCTGTATATTGCAGAGTTTTTATTAACTGAATTTGACTTACTACCAAGGTGGGATTTGAACTCATGTCCCCAGTGCTTTAGCCTGGGCTTCTGGATTACCAGTTCAGTGACATTACCACTGTGCCACTATGTCTCCCCTATTTCAATCAAGTCTGCGGAATTGCACATGTGAATGTTGAGTGAGATCAGGACTTCGATGATGATGCTCCTCATGAATGATTGTCTGCTGACACTTACTGTCTAGGTTCTGACACTTGTACAGGCAATCGGTGCCTGTAGAACTGTACCCCAGCAGAGAGTCAGCACCTTCTCAAGAATGAGGAAAGAATGTGGGAAAATAAGGAGGAGGAATCATATCTCCATAGCGACATGAAAGACAAACCATTAGAAACAGCTCTGTAACTCTCTACTTTCATACTTTGTGCAGGGTATAATTGTGAAAGCAAAATAAATTAATGGTGGCCAACAAAATGTTAGCTATATTTAATTAATTATGATGCTTAATTTTAGAATGCTAGTATTTATTTTAGATTCCTAATTATTAAGGAAATGATTAAAGATATTCCCTTTATCTATTAGTTAAAATTCAAGTTATTCCCATATTTGCAACACCAATCCTGATAAGAATTTTACTTTCTGGATGACTTATTAAAAAAATGTAATTGTTAGAGTCAGCCAGATGTGAACTCAGGGATTCTGTGATTTTACATTAGATGTTTATGTTTAAATTGTCTCTGTTTGTAAAAACTCTGACTTGTGCGAAGGTGAGTCAGATTGGTGCCAGATGTGATTCGGGATCTGCGCTGATACCTGATTTCAGATAAATCTAATCTAATGTTAGCAAAAAAGGGAAAATATATCTTCTCATGTCTTACCTTGCAACAGAAACCACTAGATGGTGATCAGGTATGGAAATCTGGAAGTTTTTTTGCTCTCCCAAGCTCAGGGCACAAAGGCAAAACATTTCATCGAGATCAATTAACACGGTTCATTTAGTTTTTACTTTCTTTCGCGACTTGAAGTTGGTGATAAGAAACTCCATGATATAACCCAGCTGGGTATAAATAGTAAGTGAGAAAGATTTGCATGGCTGCTGGAATGGCAAGCAAGTTATAAAGGTGTGGTCACTCACATGAAAAACAGGTAAGATCTTTATAAACACCTTACTATTGCCAAACATAATGTATTGGGAGCTTTGGTTGTGAAATTAGCTTAGCTGGTAGCATTTCTCTTCTGGATCAGGAATTTGTGGGTTCTAGCCTCCTACTCTAGTATACTACGAAGGGAGTGCTGCATTGTTGGCAGTGTTGTCCTTTAACTGAGGTCCTGAATACTCATTTCAATGACTCAGGTGAATGTTAAGATTCCATGGCATGATTCGAAGAAGAGCAGCAAGTTTCCATGGTAGCCTGGACAACATGCCTCCCTTGACTACCACCAAAAAAACAGTTTAGTTATTTGTTGTTGTATTTGCCTGTTTAACAACAGTGCACTTCAAAATAATATATTGTGTTATGCATTTTGAGATCTTTTGACAATATGATAAAATGCTACATTGTGGTGTCAGCCTTGACCTATTTGTAACATTCTCACTTCTGAGTCAGAAGTTCAAGTCTCATTACAGTAACCTGAGGACAAAATTTAAGTTAACACCTCGGTGCAGTACAAATTGGGTACTGCATTGTCTTAGGTGCTGTCTTTCAAACAGGACATTGAACTGAAACCTCATCTTACCTTTCAGGTGGAGATAAAAGATCCTGTTGCACTATTTCTATCAGCAGTTGAGTTCTCCTGGTGGCCACTACTGCTAGAAGAGTTTGGGTCACTGGCAGAGAGGTGAGGGAGTTCCTGACAACATTCAGAGTGCCTTCAGAAGAACCCTCAAATGTGTCAGGCTGCACCTCCCCGGCCTCTTGGTACAAATGACATTGCTCTGCTTCCTGTTGACTGAGGTGCAGCTGCGGGGGGCGGGGGGGTGGGGGGGCGGGGTGTGGGAGGCCAATGGCACCAACAACTTCTCGCTGGTCCACTGCTGCATTGAGCTCATGGCACTAGCAATGGTGTGCAGGGTCACGCTGTGTAGGGTTGCTAACTCCCCAGGATTGGCCTGGAATTGAAGATCAATTTCCAGGAACTCTGTGCAACCCTGGAGAAACATCATCAGAACATTAAAAGATATTTTTTATTTGTCATTTACTTTGAACATTTCTCTTTACCAGATATAAAAATATTAATAATGGGGAAAGAAAAGGCTGTTTGGATGACATCCAATTGGGTAGTAGGTCTTTTTTCTTTTCCAATTGGCGTAGGAAAGCAGTGCGTCACAGGATATGTTGGCTGACTAATAGCTGGAGCCCAGGGGAAAGTCTTGTGATAAAACCTCCAGGAATACATTTAATCACAATTGGCAACCCTGTTGTGCTGACACCAGGCATCTGTTATGTGGTCTCCTGGGCCTGCCTCTCCATGGCAGTTGCTACCATCTCTATGGAAGAAGTGATGCGCTCTCCTACCTGAGACAGAGGTAATGCTATGGAAGGACTCCTCCATCACCCCCCCATGTCTGCTGAAAGCCTCAGGCAGCTCCACCAGATTCTCCCCTGTTTGCCTCTGCAACTCTAACATGTTGAGTATGGCTCTAATCAGGCCCTTCACCAGCTGTGGGTGCAGCAGGGAGCTACTTTCTAACAGTCTTTCGACTGCCAGTGGCCTCGCCTGTCAATGCCTCCCACATCTGCATCTGTGTGACTGTGCAATTCTAACCAGACTGTCAACTCCCCACTGAGGTATGTGTATCCGAGCTGGTGCTGGGTGCACCCTCAAAGACACCTGGACTATGCTCCTCCGAGGAGGTGTGAAGTGCAACATATGGGGGCTGGTCATGACTCTCTGTGGCAGACAACCCTGCAGATGAAGCATAAAAACAATTACTGGAGCGATGATGTTAAGGGCCGCCACCATTCATTGGTGCAACAGGCAGCCAGAGATGGTGGGTAAGTACAATTCCTCCTCACTTTCCATGCCTGTCAATTCAAACGCAGTGTCAGATATGGATCAACCACCCTGCTCCCCTGCCAGCTCCAAGGATTACAACATATGAATCTCTAGCACTCCATCCCTAGTCTTAGATCTCTCCCTGGGCCCTTTTGTCCTGCAAGTATAAGCGGAGAAAATGAAGTTTCCAGTGATGTTGAGGAGAATCCCTTACTGCCGGATTGACCCTCATTCCATGAGGTGCTCAGTTGCCTTCTAATCCTCATGCTCCCATGAAATCTGGATAATAAGCAGAAGATGCAGATTCTGGTGATATACACACATGCAGCCTATGCTACAATGGAAGTTGGAAAGGGGGAGTACTTTCACGTCAATGCCTGTCCTAACCCTTAATCATTCATGCTCCTACTTTTCCCACCCACCTTTCATCCACTTCTTGACAGTCTGAAACAAACTCATCCTTGCAGTGCGGAAGAGATTATGAATCCTTTTTTGGCACTGGACTCAAGCTCTTGAATGGACCCCACAGCCTTTGTGGTAACCTTTGTCCAAGCCACCTTGGTCATTCATGATGGCCTTTTGCAGCCATCAGCTGGAAATAGAATCCTTCTGTGTTCTGAAACAGCCTAGAGGAGGTTGCACAGCGAGCTCTCTCTGAACAGTGAGCTGATGCATTGGGTGGACAGTGATACCTCAAAGAACACAGCTGAACCCATTGATGACAGCATCTGAACCTGTGAGATTTCTTCTACCTGGACCTTCAGAAGTTTTCCGTTGTGATATTCACACAATTGACAATGCTGGCCAGTTCAATTGCAGTCCCCCCTCAGAAACACTGCATGCCGAATTTCTCCTTTTAAACAGGGCTTTATTCCCTTTAAATATGACATCTCCTCCTGCATAGGGAACAGGTGATGCGGATCTCTTGTAGTCAGAACTGTCCCCGCTAAGTGATCCAGCAGCAAGCCCAAGTTAAAAATATTCATGAGCTTGCCGCCATGTGATTGGGTTCAGGCGGCCACATCCTTCCGCATCAGAATCCCAACTTCTTCCTGGCCCACTGGTGGACACGTCAGCAGAAGGACAGAATCCAACTTGTGGAATCATACAGAATCACAAAGGAGGAGATCATTCAACCCATTGTGTCTGTACCAACTGTAAAAGAACTATCCAGCCCAACCCCACTTTCCAGCTCATGGTCTGTAGCCTTGCAAGTCATAGTGCTACAAGTGGTTGCTCTAAAGTGGCTGAAATAGATCCACTGCTCTCTGATTGTGTTTTTTCTGGCATATTTAGAGAAGGAAAAACAGAGAAATTAGAATGGGTTATTGAGGAGCAGAGTTCACATCAGATTCAGTAGAAGGAGTGAACTAAGGTTTTCAGGATGTTTACTGCCAAGTAATGCTGGCATAGTAAGATGAGGAGGGAAAAAAAGCATAATGTCATTATGACTTGTACCTGTATTCCTACTTTCCCACCCTTGACACCTTTATTGGCCTACCTCATCAGGGTTTGGTGATCTCCCTCTTCATAGAGGATGAGAGAATGGATATTTTGAGATCTGACATCTGTCACAGTTCTCTCTGTCATTATGGATACTTTACTTCTTTTCTTTTAAGTGCAAGAAATGAATATTAACTTTAGTTATCATGAAGTATAGTAAAACACAGCTGTCAGTGTGTAGATCATAATGCCTGCACTAACACTTGAAGGCTGTGAGTAGGATGATTGCATGGAAATTGTGAGTGAAGAAACATGGCCATGTGGAAGCTGGGAATATAAGGGAAACACATTGCCGCCAGGACACTGATGAAAAGAAATTTTAAGCACCTTGAAACAGTATTAAGTGAAATTACTTCAATTCCTGGAAAGGTATGGATGGCTCCTCCCTCATACCTTACCATATCTGATAAGATAATTAAACACTTTCCTTTACCTTGTTTGGAATTTTCATGTTGGTGCTTTTGTTGTATTTCCCCAAACAGGGCCTCCATCTCTGCTGGCTTGGTCCAGCAACATCATCCCTGCAGCTGTTCAGAACTTGAGGGTTCATTTTCCTCCTTGCAGATCCCTCATCCATTTTTTTATTGAAGAAACCTTGCTCTTTTGCTCCCTTAAACAGCTTGGTGGCTGACTACTCCTTTAAGCTGCTGTAGGGCTTTAAATCCTGTCACACTAAGCTAGTTCCTGCCCCCAATGGGGAAGTCAGTAGTAATTGGTGTTGCTTGTGCCTTCGTTTACTCTAAATATTTGTATTACACCAACCCTGGAAACCAGGGTGAGATCCACTTGGTTGGGTGGGAGTGATTTGTAGTCTCTTTAACTTCTGCTTGGGATCTTGCCAGCATGGAATGCTTAGACCTGAGTATTAGCAGGTTATTCGCGATGGGGAAATCTCATGGGTGAACTCAATTGTTACTCCATCAAATGTGCATATGTAGGGTCATTTTGACTTTGGGTCATAAAGTAAGGCAGTTTATATCAGATCAACCAGATCTGTCCCAGTTTTCATTACAGAGCCATCAGCAGAGCTGGGAAGGCAGGTTGAACTGAGCACCAGTAGGATTTTAAAATTTCTGCAGCATGTCACATGCCTTGGCCCAAAACACAGAGAACAATATTACATTTATTTTTAAGCGTGACTTACACAATTTAGAGGCTGGGAGTAGGTCTTTAAAGGAGCAGCATTCATTATTTTTGTTTATTTTTAAATGAGGTTATCTTGTACTTTCATCTCTCTGGAGAGAGCGTGGACACTTATACGTGTTAAAGTTGCTGTAGTGGACCTCTAATTAAACTGGTCCTACCTTCTTTCAGATCAGCTGGAACATTAGTGTGGTTGTTTCTGACATTGACCCATAGACCACCCTTGAATGGGGTCAGGCTGCAGCTAAGTGACACTCCGTCAACCCACATTAAAAACCATCAACCCTAGCTAGTAAGTATGAGACCTCTTTTATTGGAACTCTTTTTCTTTTCATGTTCTTGTTGCCAGTAGAATGCTAATTATCAGTTATGCTTCCACCAATTCTAATTAAGGCATGTGGACTCCATTTTTTCCTTGCAGTATTATGGCTTATTACCACAACGTGAGAGCACCTGCACAATATTTGCTAAAAGTGGTTCAACATCAGAATCAGAGACTAATGGTGTAGAATATCTGAGCAGTATTTAGTGCCTGTTGCTGCCTTCCACTGTCATACTTAGTTTTCCCACTTAGGGAACAGACAGATGTAAAAGGATGTACAGCATTGTTTGTGCTTGCCTGGGAGAAGATAGCCTGTTTATAGGATTGGCATATGAGGAATAGAAGGTATAGTAGAAAAATATCCTAGCTTCATTTTAAAAAAAAGAGTTGCTTCAACATTTATTGAATCCTTCCAAAGCGTACTTTTTCACATTTCATATGATTGTGTTGCATGTATTTGGCATGATAAATTGATCGTTTAAAAAATAACTTACCTCCAGAAGTAAACTGATAATCTACCTTATTGCTCAGCAGCTAATTATTTTAATGGACAATCCTCAAATTAAAAACAGCATTGAGAAGATTTGAAGGCTTTAATTTTAATTTAACGACATGCATATTAATGAGAGGAGGGCAATTTTATCCTAACTTGCTTGGTGGGAAACTGATGGGATCAAGTGGCATCCAATCTTCCTCTCCATTGAAAGTATCATTGGGCAGGATGTAAAACAAGTGTTGCACTCTGTCGCTTGGGTTTCCCATGTGGTGAATTAGGTTAAGATTACCCCCCCTTAGAGACTACCCCATAATTTCCAATATATCTTGACCGGTTTACATCGAACACCTGTTTGTCTTACATTTTTGCAATATATAGTCAGTCATTTATAGGATGGTGGGAATTTTGCAAGTATTTATAGTAGGTTATTCATACCAGGTTATATGAGAGGTAGATTAGTCCACATTAAATGTTGCAGTGAAGCAATGCTGTATTTATTAAAGCCTTTTTGTAGTAAGTGGAAAATTATGATTGTGGAGAGCATTTTTTCAAATTTTGATTGAATCTACTGTCAATCCTTCAACTTAGTGATCTGTGAGTAAACACTTCTTGTATTTTGAATTACAGCCTAGAACAAAGCTGTGAAAGGACACCACTACAACCTAGACTCTGTAGTGCCAAGCCATTTAGTTTACCTTTGCAAGCGGATTACTTTGGATTACAAACGGTAATCATAGTTACCAGGTAGGCAGGATAGTGGCGCTGAGGCCACAATCATATCAGCCATGATCTTATTGAATGACGGAGCAGGCTCGAGGGGCTGCATGGCCTACTCCATCTACTAAATCTTAGGTTTGTATAATTACTTTATTATCAATTGCAGTTTTTATGTTATCAATTACTATAGCAAGATATATAATAGGAATAGTGGAGAGGCCAGTTTATTCCACAAGTGAGGAAGACAAATATTTGACCAGTAGTGGGGCAATTTATATAAGGAGTAATCCTTCGAGTCAGAGAATTGAGGAAAGATTAACATGAGCATTTCAGCCTTGAAAGGATGTAACTGAAAGATAATGTTACAGAAATATATATGATATTATATTGCATAGAAATCATAAATCTGGCTCCTTAAAAAAATGGAAGAAAACAAAAGCCCAGCATTTCCTGAGCAGCCTGTTGCACATGAACTTTAAATCAAAATAACATAGTGCTGGTGAACCTTGAGCTGTGCTGTCTTGTATCTCTACCTTTCACTTGCAATACAAAACCAGTATTGAGACACAAGGCTAACCTAACTTTTTCAATAAAGTTTTGGTAGAGCTTTAAAAGTAACTGCAAAACTATTTCCAATTGAGAAAAACTGATTATTGCAAAGCTCACCTCTTAGCTAAAATTCCACTCGGAATTGAAATAAAAACAGAAAATGTTGGAAATGCACAGCAGACGAGCCAAAATCTGAACCAGGAAAGACAAGCTAACATTTCAGCTGGGATTCCATATTGGTCGCTTAATGAGTTCTGACAAAGATTCTGAACAAAAATTGTAGCCCGCTTTTTTTTTCAGGTACTGGGTGTCTGTATTTCCAGCATTATATTTTTAGATTTTTTTTTTGTGTGTTAGCTTTGTGCTAATCAAAGTGCTTTTGTTTAGGGCACCAAGTATCAACACCAAAAACTCCATTATAGTAAGGTATGAAGTAAAACTTATTGTGCCCAACAGAAAATGATAGAAATATACAGAAAGTCTGTCAGCACCTGAAAAAAGTTAATTTTTCTTTTCAACTACCAACTGGGCAGTTTTGTACAATGAGCCCATGCCCATTAGGAAGTTGATTAATAAAAAACAAAATGTATTTATATAGCACCCATGAGCTCAGGACATCCCAAGATGGCCCCACAATCAGTGATGTACTTTTGAAGTGAAGTCACTGTGGTAATATAGGAAACACAGCAGCCAATTTGTACATAGCAAGGTCCCACAAACAGTAATGTGGTAACACTAGATAATCTGTTTTAGATTGATGCTATTGAGGGATAAAAGTTGGCTTGAGCAAATTCATTGACATAGGACCCATTATTATTCCGTCAGTATGGGCAAGAAATAAATCTCGGTCCCAAGACGAAAGGTCAGTAAGTCCAACTATCTGCCTTTTGTTTATTTAGTTTTCGGTTCCCAGCATTCATACTCCTTTTTAAAACTTTAATTTTCTTGTTTAGCAAACATTTAAGGCTGGAGTTTTAATGGTATTGTACCTGCCAATAAGATAAGCTCAGAGTTAGAATTCAGTACATGTTGTTTCTGCCTGAGACAGATTTAAAAGTGTATCTTCCCTCCTCTCACCACCATACCCAACTTTTCTTCCTTTCGACTTCTCCCGCATTGTTACTTGAGATTCAAGCACTCAGGCTGCACAAAGGTTATAAAACAGGGATCCTTTGTTCTACTTGCACCAAATTTTAAATAAACATTAATGGAAAAGCTTAACTTAGAGGAATGAACTATTTACAATGGACATTCATGGCCAACACTCCAGATCTATAAGCATACTGTTGAGAGCTTAACTCCTGATCTCTAATCAGCCAGGTGGCAGAGTCCAGTTGCTGGAGCTCCTATTGTTAACTTCCCGTGACCACGTGGCCCAGTTTACCTTATCTCTCAGACATGAAGAGGAACTTACTCTCTTCATGGCCTCTCAAACTCAGGGATACTGTCCAGGTGGTCCACCTGAGTCTCCAGCAGCTATTTGCCTGCCCCACTGCCATTTCCTGGTTCTCTAGCCACCATCAGAGGCTTCGATCTGCCCTATTTGGGCATTGGCTCTTACCACACTGCAACACACAAGTCCCAGACTTCTGCTCCTTGCTGCTGCTTTCTCCCTCACCTCATGGCATCTAGTTCTGCCACCACTGCCGCACCCCCAAAGGCTGCCAAAGACAATGCTCCCTGCATGGAGGGGTCCACAGGGACTGCCCAGATCTACTGTCCGGCACTCTCCCCCCCCCCAGCAACCCACCCCATTGCCACCTGCTGGCAGAGACCCCACTACACCATGTTACATTGGGTAACCACAATGTTGATTGATCACCTTCATATTAACCATCATTGTTTTTTGGATTTGGTGGGTGGTTTTACAACTGGATATCCTTTCTGCTGCCTACCCTCCCCATTTATCCGGGCTGGGAACCAACACTGGCTTGTCTGCACCAGTGGCTGGGCTTGTTCATAGCCAACAAGACCTACAGTGGGGCTTGAACCCAGCGCCTTCCAGTTTAGAGCAGGAGAACTACCCACTGAGCCAGCTCCCTTTACCCTACCCATCTCACCAACATAATTTTATATTTAAAAAAATCCACTTTTCTGCACAAATAATGAAGCCCTTAATAGAATGTCATCTGAATTCACTCTATTTTGGTGTTAATAACAAATCTGTAAGCTAGTATGGCTCACTTTCTCAGTAGATCTGTAAGACCGACTGTTCATCATAGATGACTAGAATCTCCACATTCCAGTCATATGTATAGCTTTCCCACGGAAGGTAGTGATCATGATATTTTCTCTCTGACATGCATATAGGACCATGTTTTGGCGATGTAAAAAGGAGTTGCAGTGTCACTTAAGTCTATAGTTTTAGTCGTGATAGTGAAAATGCTTAGCGGCAAGAGGAATCCCTTTTGGTAACTGCTGCTTCTCACAGTAATTATTTTCAAAATTCTGTTAATCACATCTAGGATTGGTAATTAGTTTTGGCTCAGTGACAAAACAAGAGACTCAGTTAAGTAACATTATTTTAAAGAAGTTATTTGGTGATGCCACATTCTCCATTCCCTACATTTGAATGACAGCAACTAAAAAATATGAATCCTCACAGGCTGCTGCTGTAAAGCTAAGTGGTTGAGAAAGCCATGTCTGGTGTTTCTTCATGGCGAAGCAGATGAACAAAAGAGATGGGTTAAAATTAATATCAGTGGGAGTTACTGAATTTAGCCCCAAAAACAGGCATGGGAGTTGCAGTGTATGTTTAATCCATGCTTGTGATTGCAGTGATTTGATGTGGTGCCTGCTCATTTGAATAATCTCTGCATCCAGCTAACTGTGTGGTTGATTGGCTGGACAGATCAACAGGGGACCAATATTGTGAGTGGCTAGTACACTTAAAGCATAGCTTAAAACTAGCCTGCACCTCTAAAAGGGGAGATGCATTGTGGCTGCAGCCAGTTCTGGGAATCATGGTTGAAGAGAATCTGACCTGGGAAAGATTGAGGAATGGTATAATGGGATATGACCATGTTCCAAGTGTATACTGGAAGAAAGATATATCCTGTGTCAGCAGAGAAGAAAGCCCTCCAGACACCAGGTCAAAAGACAATGGGTTGGCAGCTGTGGCTGTCAATTTCAGGAATCAAGCTTGGAGGACCTGTATGCAATGCTGCAAAAAATTCAATGGCTTCTCCTGAGTGATCAAGCTTACTGAATTCATCTTCAAATGACATTTGCTACCAGCTGGAACAGTATGCTCAGCAACTGCTCAATTGATACACAAACACCAATAATCTCCATCAATCATACACTTAGCACTGTTGAAAGCCTCTCACAGACTATAAGACGTAGGAGCAGAAGTAGGCCATTTGGCCCATCAAGCCTGCTCTACTATTCATGAGATCATGGCAGATCTGAAAATCCTCAACTCCACTTTCCTGCCTTTTCCCCATAACCCTTGATTCTCTTACTGATTAAAAATCTGTCTATCTTAACCTTGAATATACTTAATGACCCAGCCTCGACAGCCCTCTGGAGTAGAGAATTCCACAGATTCACTACCTTCTGAGAGAAGAAATTCCTCCTCCTCTCTGTCTTAAATGGGCAACCCCTCACTCTGAGATTATGCCCTCTGGTCCTAGACTCTCACACAAGGGGAGACAACCTCTCAACATTTACCCTATCAAGCCCCCTAAGAATCTTATGTTTCCGTAAGGTTGCTTCTCATCCTTCTAAACTACAATGAGTACAGGCCCAACCTATTCAACGTCTCCTCATAAAATCCCTCCATACCCGGGATCAACGTAGTGAACCTTCTCTGACTGCCTCCAATGCCAGTCTATCTTTCCTTAGATAAGGGGACCAAAACTGTTCACAGTATTCTAGGTGTGGTCTAACTAGTGCCTTGTAGTGTTTTAGCAAGACTTCTCTATTTTTATACTCCATTCCCTTTTAAATAAAGGCCGACGTTCCATTTGCCTTCCCTATTACCTGCTGAACTTGTATATTACCTTTTTAGGATTCATGCATGAGGACTCCCAAATCCCTCTGTGCTGTAGCTTTCTGTAGCCTTTCTCCATTTAAATAATATTCAGCTCCTCCATTCTTCCTGTCAAAATGCAGAACCTCACATTTTCCCACATTATATTTCATCTGCCAAGTTTTTGCCCACTCACTTAACCTGTCTATATCCTTCTGTAGAATCTTTGTGTCATCCTCACCACTTGCCTTCCCACTTATTTTTGTGTTATCTGCAAACTTGACGATAGTATATTCACTTCCCTCATCCAAGTCATTAATATATATTGTAAATAATTGTGGCCCCAGCACTGATCCCTGTGGCACTCCGCTGGTTACAGATTGCCATCCTGAAAATGCTCCCCTTACCCCAACTCTCTGTCTTCTATTAGTTAGCCAACCCTCTATCCATGCTAATATACTACCTTCAACACCATGGGCTCTTATATTATTAAGTAGCCTTATGTGTGGTACTTAATGAACACCTTTTGGAAATCCAAATATATTACATCTACTGGTTCCTCTTTGTCTATTCTTTTTGTTACCTCCTAAAAGAATTCTAATAAATTTGTCAGGCATGATTTCCCCTTCATGAAGCCATGCTGACTCTGCTTGAATATATTATGAATTTCTAAATGCTCTGCTGTTACATCCTTTATAATAGACTCGAACATTTTCCCAATGGCAGATATTAAGCTAATTGGTCTACAGTTAGTATTTTTTGTCTCTCTCCCTTTTTGAATAAGTATTGCATTGGCAGTTTTCCAATCTTCTGGGACTTTTCTAGAATCTAAGGATTCTCAGATGATTACTACCAGCGCACCCACTATTTGTGTCGCTACTTCCTTTAATATCCTAGAATGGAACCCATAAGGTCCAGGGGACTTATCAGCCTTTAGCCCCATTAGTTTCCCTACTACTTTTTCTATAGTGATAGTTATTGTATTTTTTTCCTCCGCCCCTTTTGCCTCTCGATTATTTAGTATTTTTGGAATGTTATTAGTGTCTTCTATCATGAAGACTGATGCAAAGTATTTAGTCAACTACTCTGCCGTTTCCTGGTTCCCCATAATTACTTCCCCAGCCTCATTCTCTAAGGAGCCTATGTTCACTTTGGCCTCTCCCTTCCTTTTTATATATTTAAAGTAGCTCTTACTGTCTGTTTTTATATTACTTACAAGTTTACCCTCAAAGCTTATTTTCTCCCTCTTTATTGTTTTCTTGGTCATCTTTTGTTAGTTTTTAAAACTTTCCCAATCCTCTGGGTTATCACGAATCTTTGCCACATTGTATGTTTTTTCTTAAAATTTGATACTATCTTTAACTTCCTTGGTTAACTATGGTTGGTTTACCCCCTTCCTAGAACCCTTCTTTCTCATTGGGAAAAATCTTTGTTGTGAGTCATTAACTATTTTCTTAAATATCTGCCATTGCTCATCAACCACTTTTTCTGCTAAAATCCTTTCCTAATCCACTCCAGCCAGCTCTTCCCTCATTCCTTTGTAATTACCCTTATTTAAGTTTAGCACAGTTGTTTCAGATTCATGTTTCTCACTCTCAAACTGAATGCTAAATTCCACCATGTCATGGTCACTGTTTCCTAAGGGATCTTTTACTCTGAGATCATTTATTAAACCTGAATCACTACACATTCCCAGATCCAAAATAGCCTGATCCCTGGCTGGATCTACAACATATTGTTCTAGGAAACTGTCCTAAATACACTCTATGAATTCTTGCTCATGGCTACCTCTGACAATTAGATTTTCCCAATCTACATGAAGATTAAAGTCACCCATGATTAATGTACTACCTTTTTTTTACATGTCTTCATTATCTCCTGATTTATTCTCTGTCCTACAGTATTTCTACTGTTAAGGGGCCTATAGACTACTCCCACCAGTACCAGTGTATTCTTCCCCTTGTTATTTCCTACCTCCACCCATTTGGATTCTACATCTTCCAATCCAAGGTAATTTCCTTCCTGCCTGTCCTTTTGAAAAGCCACATACCCCTGAACATTTAGTTCCCAGCTTTGATCTTCTTGTAACCACGTCTATGTAATGGCTATAAGATCATTAACCATTAACCATATTACCATGAACCTCTATTTGTGCCGCTAATTCATTTATTTTGTTCCAAATATTACGTGCGTTTAAGTAAAAAGCCATTAATTTTGCCGTTTTACCATTTTTTCCCCCCTTTGATCCTATTTGCTGCTTTTTTTTTAATGTTTGTACACTCTGTTCCTTCCTGTCACACTCTGGCTATCAATACCTAAATTACTCAATGCTGTCATATCCTTTTGCTTTGTTAACCTACATATCCCCTCTCCAGAACCCTCCCCCCCCACCCCCCCCACTATTTAGCTTAAATCCCTATCTACAGCCCTAGTTATTCGATTCACCAGGACACTGGTCCCAGCACGGTTTTAGTGAAGCCTGTCTCACCAGAACAGCTCCCTTCTACCCCAGTACTGGTGCCAGTGCCCCATGAACTGAAACCCCATTCCTCCCACACCAATCTTTGAGCCATGCTTTAACTCCTTGACTTTATTTGCCCTATGCCAGTTTGTTGTGGCTCAGGTAGTAGTCCCAAGGTTACTACCTTGGAGGTTCTGCTTTTTAGTTTAGCTCCTAACTGTTCAAATTATTTCAGCAGAGCCTCCTTTCTAGTCCTATCAATATCATTGGTACCAACGACGACGTGGACAATGACAATTGGATTCCACCTCTCCCACTCCAAGTTCCTCTCCAGCCCTGAGGAGATGTTCTTAACCCTGGAATCAGGCAGGCAACACAGCCTTCGGGACTCAGGCTCATTTCTTCAGAGAACAGTATCTATCCCTCTAATTATACTGTCCCCTACCACTACTACGTTTCTATTTCCTTCCCCCACTTGAATGGCTCCCTGTACCACGGTGCCGTGGTCAGTTCACTCACCTGCCCTGCAGTCCCTGCTTTCATCCACACAGCTTGCAAGAAACTCATAGCTGTTTGAGAGTTGAAGGGGCCAAGGATCATTGAACGCTACCCGCTGGGTCCCCATACCTGCTTCACCTGCAGTCACACTCTCCTGTCCCTGATCACAGACCAAATTTGAATGACCTAATCTGAGGAGTGTGACCGCCTCCTGAGCAAATGGTCCAGGTAATTTTCCCCCTCCCTGATGTGGCGCAATGTCTGCAACTCGGACTCCAGCTCCTTGACTCGGATCTGATGTTCCTTGGGCTGCAAACACTTACTACAGATATGTTCACTCTGGATCACCTTGGTGTCCCAGCAGAACCCATATGCTGCAGCAGCAACATATCATCCGCCCTGCCATCGCTATCATATTTCATTTAATTACTTAATTAATTACTCTAGTATCCCTGCTCTTTACACTTGAAGAATTCCCCAGTCTTTACACTTTATTGTAATTTTTCTTACACACCAGTATCGATCTTATGCTTAGCAAGCTATTTTAAATAGTGCTCTATAATGGTCTCTCACTTCTCTCTCTATGTTCTTTAATGGTCTTTCACTCTTCTCGCACTCTCTGATTGTTAAAGGCCCCACTGCTCCTCTCACTCTCTCACTGTTAATGGCCATGCTGTTCCTCTCCCTCTCTCGCTGTTAAGATTGAATAGCTGGCTGTGTATGCAATCACAACTCCCAATTCACCCAAAATATTGCACCACATTCACTAACACACTTCCCTCTTTCTTGCAGGACAAGGTGGTGAATTACCAGAGGCTTCAGGAGTGAACCGTAGTGGGACAGCACCCCTGCATGCCCTAACCCCCATGGAGGCATCGGTGCTGACCATTATTGGGATACCCATGGCTGAGGCTGCGGCAGGGAGGGGCTAAAAACATTGAAAATGATGATATCCTCATACCTAATCCTCCTCCTCATATCCCACTTCCCCCTCATCCCACACACTCTTCTGAGTTACAAGTTGCAAATGGTGTAGGCACCTCATGCTACCCCATTTCCTTCCCGCAAAAACAACCGTAACCCTCTGCCTTTCCTTTCAGATACTTAAGAGGTGCAACCTGGCCAGGTAATGAAAGAACACCAAGAAGACAGCAATGATGAAGACAGAACACCATGACTTGATTTCACACTCACTAGTACCAGCTCAGATATTGACACTGCATGTTTCTTAAGGGATAGGTTAGAGACAGGATCTGCATGTTTTGAAAGATTGGCATGAGATGGCTGCATACGAACATACAAACAAGGAGCAGGAGTAGGTGATTCGATTCCTTGAGCTTGCTCCGGCATTTAATAAGTTCATGGCTGCTCTGATAGCTCCCTCAAATCTGCATCCCGCCTACCCCCGGTAACCTATCACCCCGGTGCTTACCAAAAACCTAACCACCTCTGCCTTAAAAATATTCAAAGACTCAAAGTCAGGGCAGAGGCAATGATAGCGCAGTTGCCAGCTCACTAGAGGACGAGGTGTACACAAATTCCACTGCAGCAGAATTGATAGTCAGCCTTAAGAAGAATGTGAATGAGTGTACTCAACAAAATGCTTGTTGCATTGCAAAGTCTGCTAGAAAACCTGCAATGTCAAGGAGCATGAAGGAGTCCGGCACCATCTTGGCACAGGGTTTTGTGCAGAGCTTGGAACAAATCTTCTCCAGCATGGAAATGGTGTCAAACTCTGTTTGCACTTTGGACCCAACTGTGATGCAGCATCTGATAGCCAAAGTACAGCTGCCATTATATCACAAGCAGTAGTCATCTAATATCTGGGTGGTGTCATGCAGGCTCAAACTGCTGCCATAATGGGTGTGGATTATAATACGCTAAAAGGCTTGCAAGGTCTCACAGCAGTCCAGCAATCTGCCCTCCAATTGATTACTGGAGTTGCTGAGGGTCCACCCTGGGGAAATTGCAATGGCTCCAAGGGGTATGAATCTGCTGTCCCCTCTCAGGGAGACAACATTTGTCACCACATTCCTGCCCCACAGTACCCTTGCTGTCAGCCAGCCAACCCAGCCTGCTGCCACCCATTCTGAGATGGTGCATTCTGGAAGCTGGGACTTCTAAGCTCAGAGCTGCTTGAAGTTGTCCTCCAAGGCCATCTGCAGTCTCCTGCCCTGGAAGTCAGCAGCCTTCCACCAGCTATGCTGCAGGCACTGGTGTAACACTATGTAAGAGCGCTAGGACACTGAAAACAGACACCAAGAGAATGTAAATGGGTGATTTGTTGACCTTTGTATGTACAATGGCACGGTTGGATTTCTAAATTTGGTTTGTAATCCTTATTTTGCGGAAGCTTTTATTTTGCATTGTAGCCAATCGGGCGCTACGATGGTCATTGTCAGAGGGAAGATTAAGATGTGCGAGTGTTTTTTTAATTCATTCATGGGATGCGGACTTCGCTGGCTGGGCCAACGTATATTGCTCATCCCATGAGAAGGTGGTGGTGAGCTGCCTACCTGAACCGTTGCAGTCCATGTGGTGTAGGTACAACCACAGTGTTGTTCGGAAGGGCGTTCCAGGATTTTGACCCAGCGACAGTGAAGGAACGGCGATATATTTCTAAGTCAGGGTGGTGAGTGACTTGGAGGGGAATTTCCAGGCGGTGATGTTCCCATCTATCTGCTGCCCTTGTCCTTCTAAATGGTAGTGATCGTCGGTTTGGGAGGTGCTATCGAAGGAGCCTTGGTGAATTCCTGCAGTGCATCTTTTGATGGTACACACTGCTGCCACTGTGCATCGGTAGTGGAGCGAGTGAAGGTTTGTGGGTCTGGTGCCAATCAAGCGGGCTGCTTTGTCCTGGATGGTGTCAAGCTTCTTGAGTGTTGTAGGAGCTGCACTCACCCAGGCAAGTGGGGAGTATTCCATCACACTCCTTACTTGTGTCTTGTTGATAGTGGACAGGCTTTGGAGAGTCAGGAGGTGGGTTACTCATCGCATTATACCTAGCCTCTGACCTGCTCTTGTAACCGCCGTATTTATATGGCTAGTCCAGTTCAGTTTCTGGTCAATGGTAACCCCCAGGATGTTGATAGGGAGGATTCAGTGATGGTAATGCCATTGAACATCAAGAGGCGATGGTTGGATTCCCTCTTGATGGAGATGGCCATTGCCTGACACTTGTGTGTCACGAATTTTATTTGCCACTTGTCTGTCGAAGCCTGAATATTGTCCAGGTCTTGCTGCATTTGGACATGGACAGCTTCAGTATCTGAGGAGTCATCAGCAATTATCAGTGAACATGCCCACTTCTGATCTTATGATGGAAACAAGGTCATTGATGAAGCAGCTGAAGATGGTTGGGCCAAGGACACTATCCTGAGGAACTCCTGCAATGATATCCTGGAGCTGAGGTGACTGACCTCCAACAACCACAACCATCTTCCTTTGTGCTAGGTATGACTCCAACCAGCGGAGAGTTTTCCCCCTGATTTCCATCGACTCCAGTTTTGCTAGGGCTCCTTGATGCCACACTCTGTCAAATGCAGCTTTGATGTCAAGGGCAGTCACTCTCACCTCACCTCTGGAGTTTACTTATTTTGTCCAGGTTTGAACCAAGGGTGTAATGAGGTCAAGAGCCGACTGGCCCAGGCGGGACCCAAGCTGAGTGTCAACTAGCAGGTTATTGCTAAGCTGTTGATGACCCCTTCCATTACTTTACTGATGATCGAGAGTGGACTGATGGGGCAGTAATTGGCCGGGTTGGATTTGTCCTGCTTTTTGCGTATAGGGCATACCTGGGCAATTTTCCACGTAGCCGGATAGATGCCGGTGTTGTAGCTGTATTGAAACAGCTTGGCTAGGGGCGTGGCAAGTTCTGGAGCACAAGTCTTCAGTACTATTGCCAGAATATTGTCAGGGCCCATAGCCTTTGCACTATCCAGTGTCTTCAGCCATTTCTTGATATTACGTGGAGTGAATTATTGGCTGAAGACTGGCATCTGTGATGCTGGGACCTCTGGAGAAGGCCAAGCTGGATCATCCACCCAGCACTTCTGGCCGAAGATTGTAGCAAATGTGTCAGTCTTATCTTTTGCACTGATGTGCTGGGCCCCTCCATCATTGACGCTGGGGATATTTTTGGACCCACCTCCTCCAGTGAGTTGTTTAATTGTCCAAGACCATTCATGACTGGATGTGGCAGGACTGCAGCGCTTGGATCTGATCCGTTGGTTGTGGGATTGCTTAACCCTGTCTATCACTTGCTGCTTGTGCTGTTTGGCACACAAGCAGTCCTGTGTTATTGCTTCACCAGGTTGACACCTCATTTTTAGGTATGCCTGGCGCTGCTCCTGGCATGCCCTCCTGCACTTTTCATTGAACCAGGGTTGATCCCCTGGCTTGATGATAATGGTAAAGTTGGGGATATGCCAGGCCATGAGGTTACAGCTTTTGTTTGAATACAATTCTGCTGCTGATGATGGTCCACAGCATCTCATGGTTGCCCAGTCTTGAGATGTTAGATCGGTTCAAAATCCATCCCATTTAGCATTGTGGTAGTGCCACACAACATGATGGAGGATATCCTCAATGTGAAGGCGGGATTTTATCTCCACAAGGACCGAGGGGTAGTCACTCCTACCGAAGCTGCCATGGACAGATGCATCTGCGGCAGGCAAGTTGGTGAGGATGAGGTCAAGTATGTTTTTCCCTCTTGTTGGTTCCCTCACCAGCTGGCGCAGACCCAGTCTAGCTGCTGTGTCCTTTAGGACGTGGCCAGCATGGTCAGTAGTGGTGCTACTGAGCCATTCCTGGTGGTGGACATTGAAGTCCCCCACCCAGAGTACATTCTGCACCTTTGCCACCCTCAGTGCTTCCTCCAAGTGGTGTTCAACTTGGAGAAGCACTGATTCATCACTGAGGGAGGGCGGTGGATGGTAATCATGTTTGACCTGATGACATGAGACTTCATGGGATGTGGAGTGGATGTTGAGGACTCCTAGGGCAACTCCCTCCCGGCTATATACCACTGTGCCGTCACCTTTGCTGGGCCTGTCCTGCCAGTGGGTCAGGACACACCCAGGGATGGTGATGGTGGTGTCTGGGACATTATCTTTAATGTATGATTCCGTGAGGATGACTGTGGCTGTTGTTCAACTAGTTTGTGAGACAGCTCTCCCAATTTTGGCAATAGCCCCCAAATGTTGGTAAGGAGGACTTTGCAGGATTGACAAGGCTGAGATTGCCATTGTCGTTTCCAGTGCCAAGGTCGATGCTGGGTGGTCCGTCCAGTTTCATTCCTTTTTTATGACTTTGTAGCGGTTTGTTACAACTGAGTGACTTGCTAGGCCATTTCAGAGGGCATTTAAGAGGGGTTGTGGTTACAGGTATCGCACTTGGATGAGTTCTTCACAGACAGCCCAGACAGAAAAGGGCTACTAAGGTTGCTTCCTCCCTTCCACTTCCTCCTCTTCCTGTTCCTCAGCTACTTGGATATAGCTTGTGGCAGGGTTGTCCCTTCTTGACGGTGACATTATGCAGCATGCAGCAAACCACCACGAATCCTGACACCCAATCTTCTAATTGCTGCAGGGCTCCTCCAGAGCAGTGCAGGCAGCAGAATCATTGCTTGTTTCAGCACACCAATGGTCTGTCCTGATACATTTTGTGCAACAGCATGGCTTTCAGTGCATGCATGCTGCGCACGTGTATGCACCTGAGTCATTAGCCATGTGGTCAGCACACAGTCCATCTTGCCTAGTAACCATGCTTTGGTGTCTCAATGTAGTTGGCATTACATGCTGCCACAGAATGAAGGCTTCATGACTGTTGTCAAGATACTGGTCATTCCCCTGCATGATGTACTGCCTGTGGTCACACACCGGTTGAATGTTCAAGGAGTGAAATCCTTTTTAGTTCTGGTACAGAGCAGAGTTGCATGTGGCACAGACAAATCGATCTGTGTGCCGTCCATGTCAGCCTGCACCATGACGTAGCATGAAATGTAGCTGGCTCCCAATGATCAGAGAGCCTTGGTGACCTCACCTTTGCAACCGGTGAATATGAGATGTTGCTAACCTCTCCAACTCCAGCCAGAAAAGTGCCAGATGCATGAAGATTCATCACCAGACATCTTCACAGCCACTAGTAATGAGGTCCTTGTCCTGCCCTGGGCTTGTAGTATGGCTGTGGCAGATTTCAGTGAAGATGTCCTTACTGAATGCAGACATCTCACACACCAGTTCTTTGCTGAGGCTCAGGTAGGAGAATTGCTCCCTTAAGCAAGTACACCTTAAGCAGATATTACTTCCTGCTGAGAGCCCTTCTTCCCTCCTCCTCCTTCCCCTTCCAGCAGCTTGTCCTACTCCACCTAACCTCTGTTCATTCTCTAAGTAATGCTGTATTCCAAGGGGAATGGTTACTAGTGCGCTCATGTCTGGGAGCAATTGGCTTGTGCAGAAGCCTTGAAGTCAGTGCAAGGTCTTTTGGCACCCGCCACAACACTCCCAACAGACTTTTGCAACTTGAAATAGCTATGGAAAGTTTATAAGACTTGTAGCAACAGCCAAGGGAAATCAACCAGAAACTACCCTGAAAATCCTTTAAAAAAAGAATGATGGAGATTCCTTCATGCTGCTGGACATGTGTTCAGCCATGCGAGGTTAAGGCAGGGTGTAGCCTGGAGTGTTGAGCTCCAAAATGGCACCAGTGGCATCAAATCAGCTTTGCTGACTGGCTGATGTTATCACCTGCCTCCTCTGTACATTGTGCTAACGCCTGCGCTAATATGGTGTCCAGTGCATTTTGCCCCACAAGTGCGCAAGGGATCACAGGTGCCATTTTTGAGCTCTAGGTGCATAAGTAACATTCAAAACATGGTGCTAGCCAGTCCAATATGTGTTGGGAATAGAAGAGGATGTGGCTCAGTATGTAAACACAGTACATGTGGGTGGAAATTCCACTTTTAATGAAAGACGGAAACATAGTTGTTTTTCTCATAACCATAGGAACATAGGAACAGGAGAAGGCCATTCAGCTCATCAAGCCTGCTCCGCCATTCAATACGATCATGGCTGATCAAACGCTTCGATATCTTTTATCCACATTATCCCCATAACTCTTTACTTTATTGTTAATCAGAGATCTATCAAACTCCACCTTAAATAAACTCAATGAATGAACTTCCATGGCCCTCTGGAGTAGAGAATTCCAAAGATTCACAACCCTCTAAATAAAGAAATTTCTCCTCATCTCGGTCCTAAGTGGTTCCCCCCCCAATTTTGAAATTGTGTCGGTTCTAGACTCCCCAACCAGGGGAAACATCTTACCTGCATCTACCCTGTCTATTCCTTTAAGTGTTTTGTAGATTTCAATGATATCACCTCTCATTCTTTGAAACTCTAGAGAATACAGGCTCAGTTTCCCCAACCTTTCTTCATAAGGCGGTCCCACCATCCCCAGAACAAGTCTGGTGAACCTTCGTTGCATTCCCTTTATGGCAATAATACCCTTTCTGAGGTAAGGGGACCAAAACTGCACACATACTCCATGTGCGGTCTAGCCAAGCTTCTACACAATTGAAGCAAAACCTCACTACTCCTGTACTCAAATCCTCTTGCGATAAAGGCTAACATTCCATTAGTCTTCCTAATTGCCTGCATGTTAGCTTTCAGTGACTTATGGACAAGAGCACCCAGGTCCCTTTGTACATCTACACTTTCTAATCTCTTACCATTTAAGAAGTACTCTGTATATCTGTTCCTTCTACCAAAGTAGATAACCTTATATTTTTCCATATTATATTCTATCTGCCATGTTCTTACCCACTCAGTAAGTCTGTCCAAATCCTCCTGTAGCCACTTTTAATCTTCCTCACAACACACATTCCTGCCTAGCTTTGTATCATCTGTGAACTTGGAAATATTACATTTGGTCCCCACATCCAAATTATTGTGAACAGCTGGGGCCCAAGTGCTGATCCTTGTGGTACCCCACTAGTCACAGCCTGCCAATGCGAGAATGACCCGTTTATTCCTACTCTGTTTTCCGCCCGTTAGACAATCCTTAATCCATGCCAGTATATTGCCTCCTATCCCACGTGCTTTTATTTTGCTAATCAACCTCCTGTGGGGGACCTTATCAAAAATCTTCTGAAAATCCAAATGTACTATGTCCATCGACTTTCCTTTTTCAATTTTGTTAGCAACATCCTCAAAAAACTCCAACCAGTTTGTCAAACATGATTTCCCATTCGCAAATCAATGCTGACTATGCCCAATCAGATTATGATTATCCAAGTATCCAGTTATCACATCCTTTATAATAGATTCGAGCATTTTCCCTACAACTGATGTAAGGCTAACAGATCTGTAGTTCCCTGTTTCCTCTCTCCTCCCTTCTTAAATAGCGGGCTGACGTTTGCTATCTTCGAATCTTCAGGAACCATTCCAGAATCTATAGAATTTTGGAAAATGATCACCAATGCATCCACTATCTCTATAGCAACCTCTTTCAACACTCTGGGATGCAGAATATCAGGTCCCAGACACTTATCAACTTTCAGTCCCATTAATTTCTCCAATAAAACCTTCTTATTTATACTAATTTCCTTCAACTCATCATTCTCCTTAGTCCCCTGGATCTCTAAATCTGGGAGATTTCCTGTATCTTCCTCAGTGAAAACAGACACAAAGTAATCAGTTAGCTTCTCTGCGATTTCTCTAATCCCCATTATAAATTCTCCTGACTCTGCCTGTAATGGACCCACATTGGTCTTAGCCAAATACTTCCTTTTTACATACCTATAGAAGCTTTTACAGTCTTTTTTTTATTTTTTGTGAGATCACATTCATATTCTATTCTCTCTTTCTTTACCAGTTTCTTGGTCTTCCTTTGCTGTATTCTAAAAACCTCCCAGTGCTCAGGTTTATTACCACTTCTGGCAACTTTATAAACCTTTTCTTTTAATCTTGTACAATCATTAATTTCCTTTGTCAGCCACGGTTGACGACTTTTTTTGGGTTTTTGCACCTTGAAGGAATGTATAGGTGCTGTAAGCTATGTAATAGTTCTTTGAAGACTATCCATTACCTACGTACAGTCATACCTTTTAATGTATTTTCCCAATCCACCTCAGCCAATTTGTCCCTCATACCTTCATAATTTCCTTAATTCAACTTTAGCACCCTTGTTTCAGAGTGAACTATCTCACATTCAAATATAATGTAAAATCCTATCATATTGTGGTCACTCTACCCTAAAGGTTCTTTTACAACAAGGTTATTAATCAACCCTTTTACATTTCTTAATACTAGATCTAAAATAGCCTGTCTTCTAGCTGGCTCCTCAACATACTGCTCTAGAAAACCATCCCTAACACACTCCAGAAACTCATCTTCCACAGCATTAGTGCTCAGTTGTTTAACTCAGTCTGCAGATATGCAGATTGAAGTCACCCATGATTACTGTATTGCCCATGCTACATGCTTCTCTCATGTCCTGATTAATACCATGCCCCACATTACCGCTACTGTTTGGTGGCTGATAAACAACTGCAACCAATGTCTGCTGCATTTTGCTGTTTCTTAGCTCCACCCAAACAGATTCCACACATTGATCTTCCGATCTGAGATCCTCCCTTGCTAATGAACTGATCCCACCCCTTATTATTAGCACAACAGCACTCCTTTCCCTTCTTGTCTGTCCTTCCTAAACGTCAAATATCCTTGAATATTCCATCACCATGCAGCCATGTTTCCATAATGGCAATTATATCATACCCATTTACCTCTATTTGGGCTTTAGATCATCTACCTCAGTGCAAATGCTGCACGCATTCAGGTAGAGTGCCCTTAACTTTGTCTTTTTGACATCATTCTGCATTTGAAGCATACTCAATGCTCTGCTTTGTTTCTCCTGCCTTCTAGTCTCACTACTACTTCCTATTACCAACTTTACTTTCTTCCAACCTGGGCTACCCCTCAGGTTCCCAACTCCCTGACAAGCTAGTTTAAAACCACCCCTAAAGCACTAACATATCTCCCTCCCTCAATCATGTTAAGATGTAACCCATCTAGCTTGTACAGGTCCCACCTGCCCCAGAACTGGTCCCAATGCCTCAGAAATCTAATGCCCTCCCTCGGAAACCCAGAGTTCAAGCTTGTGCAGTTGGTGACACTTCCTACAAATGTGATTGTCAGTGACACATGGTGAGTCCATGACTTCACACACACCACAGGATGTACACTCCACTTGGTCGAGCTGACCTGCTATCCCATAACTCTAAAATCTATTTATTACACTTAGAGTAAGTAGAATGAGTAGAATTAATTACTAGTAACTTAACTTTACTATACTTACACTAACTTTATCTTACTTTGGTTTACTTTATTACTTTATTTCACTTTGACTTGATTTAACTTTACTTCCCTATTGCTAGTGTTCCTTACTGAAATCCAAGTTGCTATTTCTTTATAAATGATACGTTTTTCTGGTTTTAAGCTATTTAACCACAATCCCTAGCAGCAGCTTCTCACCAACCAATGAACTTACAGTCTTCCCATGATGTCATTCCTGGATTTTTTTTTCAAACTCAGCCCGCTGCCCAAGTAGCGGTGCCCCTCACAGGTCCAGCTATTTCCACTCCCGAAGGTGAGTGAGGGCTCCGAGCCTCGCCCTCTATTTATCCACTGCCTGAGTAGAGGTGTCCCTCGCAGGTCCTTCTGTCTCCACTCCCAGAACCATTAACCCACTGATGGAAGTGTCAGTTTATGTAAAGTTGTAAAGTTTGACCTCTAAGATGTGCAATTTTGTCAGCAGTTTATTAATTTCACCAATGCTATAATAAAAAGCTATTCAGAGCACAAGGATTGTTGACTCAATTGCCAAATATTGAGCTGTCAAGATGTTAATAATTGACCTGAGAATTCCCTGGTTAGGATGAGTTTATATTCTGCATGTGGACATTGGGTTCAGCCCTGAGGTTAGCTGTGAATCTCCCTGAGAATAGCCTGCCTCCACTCACTGCCTAGATTCATCTCCAAAATATGGACACTTGGGTAAAGAAACAGTGACTACACAAAAATCAGCCCTGTTGCTGAGAAGGTGATAAGCCTGCTAATGTCAAAAGATGGCAGAAGCCTGCTGGATTACATGAAAGTACCCCAGCAAGAATTAGCACCTTCAGGAGCCAAAATAACAACAAAAGAAAAGATTAAAATTTCGGCTATCTAGTCCACTTTGGAGCAGCCTTACAGTACATTCAGCAGAGAGTCAAAATTTGTAGCAGTCTGCAGCATCCTGCACAACCTGCCATCATGAGGGCACAGTTCTTGCCACCAGCAATACAGGAAGCAGCTCAGGAGGAGGAGGAGGAAGCAGAAAAGGAAAAGGGAGGTATAAACCTAGATATCTCCTTTTTGTCTGAACTGTCTGTAAAGAACTCATTCGGATAAGATACCAGTAATTTCAACCTCAATTCCCTAATCATCAACACTTCCACACCTGTCGCTGACCATCACAATGTCTGCTTGGCTACAGTGCACAAATAAAAGCCACCACAAAATAAACAGCCAAAACTAATTTTTAAAACAAACTATTTCATATTGTATTCAAAAGCCAACTAATCAGTCAGATTTGTGCATTGCCTTTGTGCATGTCTTCTGTGAGCCTTTATCTGTCTTAATGCTGCTGTGCAGTTCTACCCCAGTGGCTGCAGCAAGGCTGGCGGAAGGCTGCTGACTTTCAGTGGGGAAGACTGCAGATCGCCTTGGAGGACGACCTTGAGCAGCTCTGCACCTAGAAGACCCAGCTGCGGACCACACCATCTTGGCACAGCGTCAGCAGTCTGGACCAGCAAACTGACAGCCCACTCTCTCCCATGCTGCACCTGTGTCATTCTTCTGCCTTTCCCAGGTCAAGTAGAGTTCATAATTGACTCCCAACATCTGTTCCAGCTGTAGTGCACTTCCCCCTTGAGAGATGTCGTGTTGGTGCTGGTCGCTTACAATATTGGTCTCCTGTTCAGGTGATCAGTTAATCAATGGAGCTGTTACTGCTGGCTGGACGCTGCATTCACATAAAACAGCAGGCAGCACAAAGTTCACATACTGCCTTCATTGCAGTCATTGTGCGCATTAATCATGCATCCCAGTTCTGGTGTTGGGAGCTATCAATTTTTTGCCCCCATCACTTTTAAAATTTCTCTATCATCTCATGGTCCATGCTGAGATACCTCATGGCAGGAGTAAAGGTGTTAATTGAGCTCAAGTGCTGTTGGATTTTGAGGGGCATAATTGCCAGTTTATCACTTCTGATCACTATTGTTTCTCCTGCTGGATATTGGGTTAAAACAGAATTGAGGTCAGCTGTGAGCTATGGCTCCATAGTCAAGTACGCTGCCTATATTTACTATTAGGTTCAAACATGATGACTGACCACTTGGAGGACTGCCATCACCTTTGAAACTGTACCAAAGCAAGAGTCAATACCTTCAGTAGAGGGAAGAAAATTGGATAGGAGGAGTAAAAAGAAAAACATAAAACACATGCAGAGATCAATTAAAAGAAATAAAATGCACTCTAAAGGTAGAAATTCTTTTCAGTGATTCATTTCAATTACCTTGAATATTTAGTATCTCAGAAGAAAATGAAATTACTTCTTACACTGATAATTTTAGCAAAGAGTCATTAGAGATAAGAAGTGGGAAATCCTGTTTCTATTCACACTGAACGTACAGTCAAATTAGAGTTGGGAAGAGTTTCATCCTCAGTGGTTTGTCTATTCTGGCACCTACCAGAAATCAGAAGATAGAGGTTGTCTTAATTCCTGGTAGTGTGACTGAAAAAGTGCAGCAATCAAGGGACAGAGTTAATGGCATGTGTTATCTGAAGAATAACATGTACAATATATAATCAATTGTGCCAACACTCATTCCATAATATGAAGGAAGGCAAAATAAAGTGTGAAGTCATCATAATTTTTGCAAAAAGATAGCCCAATGCTATTTCACAAAGAATAAGCTAATGACTGCAAAGGAATGTTTGTGTTTGAAATTTCAAAGACATAAATTGTTTGCATAAAATTAAGGAACAGTAGAAGAGCTATAATGCTGTGGGGTGTGTACTGTAGGTCACCAAATAGTGAGAAGAAGATAGAGGAGCAAATTTGCAGGCAAATTATTGAAAGATGCAAATACCTTAGAGTAATGATAATGGGGAACTTCAATTATCCTAATGTAGACTGGAAAAGTAACAGTGTTAAGTGCAAAGAAGGGAAGGAATTCCTGAAATGTGCACAAGAGAACTTCCTTAATCAGTGTGCTTCCAGCCCAACGAGGAAAGAAGCAGTGTTGGATCTAATTCTGTGGAATGAAGTGGGGCAAATGAAGCATGTTTCAATAGGGGAGCCTTCGAAAAACAATGATCACAATATAATTTGGCTTAGAGTAGTTATGGAAAAGAACAAGGGAAAACCCAATATGAAAATATTCAAAAGAAGGAGTTGAAAAGGTATCTAGCCCAGGTAGATTGGAATCAAAGAGCGGCAGGTAAAACAGTAAATGAATAATGGGAGGCCTTCAAAAAGGAGATAGTTAAGGTACAGAGCAGATTTATTCTCACACTAGAGCTAAAGCTAGAGCTACCTGGGCGACTAAAGATATAGAGATTTAAAACAAACATAAAAAAGCTTATGATAAATCATAATTCAGTAGGGAACCAAGCTGAATACAAAAAGTACAGAATCACAGAATTTTAACAGCACAGAAGGAGGCCATTCGGCCCATCATGTCTGCACTGGCTCTCCAAACAAGCATTATGACCTAGTGCCTTTTCCCTGTCACCCTGCACATTGTTTCTATTCAAATAATCATCTAATGCTCTCTTTAATGCCTCAATGAACCTGCCTCACCACACTTGCAGGCAGTGCATTCCAGACGAGGGGAGAACTGAGAAAGGAAATAAGGGCAAAGAGATTAGCAGGTAACACAAAAAGGAACCCAGAAGTATTTTATAAAAGTATATACAGTAAAAGGGTAATCAAAAGAAGGATGGGGTTGATTGAGAACTAAAAAGGACATCATTTTGTGGAGACAGAGGGCATGGCGGATGTATTAAATGATTACTTTGCTTCAGTTTCCATGAAAGAAGAGGTTGCTACCAATGTCAGTAAAACAGTAAAAGAGGAGTTAGAGAAATTGAATAGGATAAAAATGGAGAGGATGTGCCTAAAAAATTGCCAGCACTCAAAAGTAGAAATATCACCCAGCCTGGGTCTGATGCTTCTTGGGTTGCTGAGGGAAGTAAGGGTTGAAATTGCTCTGGTCCCAATCCTCTAATCCCACTTAAATGTTGGGAATGGTGTCAGAGGATGGAAAGAGTGCAAATATTATACCCCTGTTCAAAAAAAGGGACAGGGATAAACCTGACAACTGCTCACTAATCAGCCTGCGATGCTGGTGAGGAAACTTTTGCCACTGGGACAAAATTATTTGACACTAATAGGTTAATTAAAGTCAGCATAGATTTATTAAAGGCAAATAGTGCGTGACTACCTTGATTGAGTTCTTTGATGAGCTAACAGGTGGATGAGAAGAATATGGTTGATGATGTGTATATGGGCTTTCAAAAGGCTTTTAATAAAGCACCCCACAATAGACTTGTTAGCAAAATTGAAGCTCATGGGATTAAAGGAAGAGTAGCTGCCGAGATATGGTTAAGGGATAGAAAGCAGAGAGATGTGGTGAATGGCGTTTTTTTCAGACAAGAGGGATGTGTGGAGTGGTTTCTCCCTGGGGTCGGTGTTGGGACTAATGTTCTCACTATCCTGCAGTATGCTCAGCCATGCAACAATCATGAATAGTGAGCAGGCCACTCACAAGTTGTCTCTTTTAAGATATCACGGGTGCATGGCTGCTACAGCCAAGCAAAACTATGTAATGATACCATTCACTGAAATAAGCAGGCTGCACACAACAAAGAAAATTTAGAACGATCATTGATTGGGACCACTTATCTTTTTGACATATATTAATGACATGGGTAAACAGGACATAATTTCAAAGTTTGCAGATGGCACAAAATTCAGAAACATAGGGCGGAATTGTCCCAGATTTGCACTAAGTGCGGTAGCAGGCGGGAAAATGGACATTTTACCTGCCGACCACAATGGCGGCTTTTCATGCTGTATTGTCTCCTTCCCAGTCCATCCTGCCTCATTAGTACTGCATTTCTGGGAAACTCACGGGTCGCTGGCGGGGCGACCTCTGATTCACCTGCCCCGCCATTACCTCAGGCCTTCAGTAAACTGGGTGCCATATTTAAAGGCAGCCACTGCACAGAGCTAGCACTCTTCAAGGGTTAGGAAACTGCTGGGAACTGATGGCTGTCAAAGGGAGGAAAGATACTGCCTCCAAATTTAGTGACACCTCCCTTGTGCGCCTACTAGACACAGTGGAGGACTGCCGCGAAGTCCTCTAACCCTGTTCTGGGCAAAGACCAGCAAGCAAGGGTGACCAATCCAGCATGGAAGGCAATGGCAGTGGTGGTCAGCACCAACGCCCTGCAAAAGAGGAAAACCATCCAGCACTGAAAGGGATGAATGATGTCTGTTCCGCCAGGGTAAGTCACTCTTCACATCACTCTTCGCATCACTCTCAACTTAAATGCTCACAAGCCTACCACACATCCACAGGGATCTCATTCATTGCCAGCATAAGTCTCTCTCTCGCACACACCTTCATCTGCCCTGTGGATCGAATCCTCATCCATGGCAACACTCACCACCCATACGTGACAGACATCCTTCTGATCTGGCATGGCATGCATCCTGCTTACTCTCCATCTGTATTCTTGCAGGGCAAGCTGGCACACAACAAAAGGGAGAAGTTGCAGACTGGTGGAGGAATGCCTGACCTCAAGGTCCTAATAGACTTTGTAAACAGAGTCATCCAGCTGGCAGGCAATGATCCGGACCATTCCTGTGTGATGGTGAGGCTGGCATTGCTCAACCAAGTGATAATCCAGCAGTGCAACATCCATCAGACAACCATGCTGTGAGTCAGTTCTCCTGTTCCACTGCACCAATTATCTCTCTTTGCTTTTGCAGGCACACCTGGGAATCTGAGGGGTTCCATAGCCCAGGTCCTCGACTCAAGCCCCGAAGATACCTCAGAAGAAGAATCCGATGAGTCCCATCACAGCGCTCACCCACACCCTCCACTAGCGCAGAGACATGCACCTCAATGGGATTTAGTTCCAGAGGAGTCTCGGTGTCACAACCTAGTGATCACATTGCACTGTCTGATCCACAGTAGGCGGTGGGAGGGACTTCCCAGGTTTCCAGCACTTGGAGGACTGCTGGAGGCCAAATCTGCTAAAACTGAGTCAGATGAGGAGCCTTTCAACTCAGTCATACCTCAGTTGCTGGAGCTGCAAAGGCAAGCCCGGGAACATCAGGAAGGGATGTCTGCTGCACTCCTCAGATTGCAAGGCAGAATGAGCAGTCCGTCCACTTTCAGTCTGAGGTGATAGCACTGGCATTCCAATGCACGGAGGTCAACACTGGTAGGATGATGGCCGCCATGGAGACCTTGGTCTAGGACATCGGTCCTGCACTGCTGCTTGGGCTGAGCTTCATCGCTGATACTGTAGTTGGCCTCCAACTGTGTCAACGTGAGAGTGGTGTGGGGAAGCTCGATCTCACTCCAGCTTTCTCTTCTCCTCAAGGAGTCAGCCAGGGGTCCTTGGACACCCATAGGGAGGAGAATCAGCAGGTGTACACCCCAGAGCCATCCACCCAGGTGACTCCCAGAGTTTCCGGCTCATCCGAATCCGATATTCCTGTGATCCCAGCAGCTCCAGTTCCACAGGCCAAGGAGGGTGCCACTTCCACACAGCAGGACTTTGAAAGCAGGCTGGTGCCTTCCAGGTCTCAGCCCTCCAGAAGGTGCCCATCGAGGTCATCACAGATAGGGCATAGCAGTCAGCAGGCTGCCTCCACCTCCACTGTAGATGTTGGGGGAGCATCAAGGCATAGCAGCATCATTAGGAAGGTTAAGAAAATGTAGATTCAACACATGGACACAGGCATTAATCACTTATACATAATGTTGACTATTGTAAATAAAATTCCAACAATGCCACCCTGTCTATGGCTCCTTGTTATGATGAGCAATGTTTATGTCAATCTGGAGTGAAAGCTTGGTTCCTCCAGGTGTCTCATCCAAGGCCTCACCCCTGTGCTTTGTGCAATCTTCCCAGCACTCTGATGGTGCAACTTCACAGTCACCCTCCAGCTACAGGCCCAACTCCAAGCATGTCAATGTAGCAGCACCTGAACTGTCTCAGCTGTGGAAGAATGCTCACTTAATACAAGGTGTGGCCTCCCAAACTCCGCATGTGCTTGTGCACTACCATCGGACCATGCTGCCTTGGCCCCTCTCCTCCCATCCCAACTGCAGTGCAGTCCTTGCCCTGGCACTGCACCATCTGCCAGCCAGGAAAAAACGACTTGTCTGTGCCCTCACCTGAATGTGCAGTGCCTCTTTCTTGAAGTCGAATGGGTGACCCTTGCGAGTGCTGCGGAACATTAGTGTGCATTCACCTCCGAGTTCCCCTTGGAAGCTCAGTTCGCCAGGTGCATGCCTTTTAAATGCTGTTGTGAACCACGCCGGCATGCAATCATGCCGATGTGCCCAGATGATCCAGCATGAGGGGATGATTCTGGTGGGCAGGCAAGTTGATGAAGTGCAAGTGCGTTGAAATTAGGTTCCTGATGTTGGATGGCAGGAAAGGCGGCCAGTTGACGAGCAGAGCGAACAATCACAAACTGGTTTCAGAATGGCATAAAACCAATTTTTGCCCTTCTCATCATATTGTCTGCTCACACCTGCCATGACGCTCGAAGCCAATGGGTGAAATCAAGCAGCTTTCACATTCCTGATCACTGTCCAGTGAAAAGTATGCTAGTGTAAATGAATGTGAGGTGCAGAGAGCTTGTCTTCCCCAGGTTAGTCAAATAGTCTGCTATTAGAAGAACTGGAATATATTTAATCAAAAGCACAAAGATATTGATTGAAATGTAGCTATATTGTTTGCTATGCATTATATATGCATCAGCGAGGGAGTAGCTGCTGCTTTCTGATATCCATTGGCCTTTGTTTTTGTAGGAATAGTTAAGTGAACAACATAAAGGGGCATCATTGCTGTTTTGGGAAGGGAAATGAAATTACTCAGCTCTGGAAGAGCAGAGTAGCTTTTTCATTGTCATGACAATGCTAAGCGCAAGTGATGCAATATTGGTTACAGGAGGTGAATTACATGCTTGCAAGGATGTCTTTGTGTTGAATATCTTAAACTGAATTGCAAAGCTTTTGCTAATGTCTTTACAGAAGTGATGTTGTTCCTTTAAGTTCAGTTTAAAAAAAAAGTTGTAAGAGTAGGACAAGTGATTTGGTATGACATGACATCCCGTGACAAATCCCGTGAATTTCTACACTTACCATGTGTAGCGTGATTTTCTGCCTGAGCATTGCAATTTTGATTAAAGTTCCTGGAGGCCGTAAAAATAACAGCTTTTGAGTGAATCTCAGTATTTACAAATCACTTGCCCTAGACAAGCTGTCAGTTAAGGGGAACAGAACTACACCAATGGGGGAATAATGGGATGTGGAGGGGCTCACAGTCTGATTTAACTAGGAATGACAATTGCCTTTCAGTTATTTAAAGAGCATTATAATGTCGGAGTAACTAGTAAAAACTGTAAGTCCCAGGAATCTGCCTTGAAATTTCTCTTTAAAAAAATTTTTTGTCATTGTGGTAATTATTGTTGTTGCAGACTGTTTCTCATTTTTATGAATTGAATTTGCCAATAGTTAAATTCAAATACATATTTTGCTAGCCTATTATATATTTTGATATTACAATGCTTGCTGAAAGGTTACATTGTTACATCTGGCTTGTTAGCTTGTTTAAAGGTTGAAGCAATTGTTTGATCTTGGTCTATGTGGCTCAACTGGGTAAGTGCTGCCCAACTCATAGTTGAGATCCTTACTATTTTTTATTTTCCTTATTTATTTCCCTGAAGCTGACTCAAAGCTTTTTACTAATTCCTCATGAAGGAAGAAATATGCTGGAATGATGTGGGGTATGTTACCGTAACATACCTGCTTGATACAGATAGAATTGAAGGAATATTTTAGATGTATCATAGTATGTTTTCCATTTTCCTCAGTAGTAATAAGTGGTTCTGTCATTTGGAATTTCTATCTTGATGGTCAGAAATATATGGGTGTAAAAAGCAGCAAGAATGGTACTGGTAGCTTGTGAGCCTGCCACAATATTTATTGTTTGCTTTCGAACCATTGTAGAATGTTGGATTTAAGTTTAAAAGCATTTTAGTAGAAGTTCTGCCTTTTTGAACTAGTAAGGATGTCAACTAGTAAGGATAGTTAAGGATGTGGTTGCACTAGAGAGAGTGCAGAAGAGGTTTACCAGGATGTTGCCTAGGCTGGAGAGTTTTAGTTATGAGGAGAGATTAGATAGACTGGGGTTATTTTCCCTGGAGCAGAGGAGATTGAGGGGGGACATGATTGAGGTGTATAAAATTGTGAGAGGCATAGATAGGGTAGACAGGAAGGAACCTTTCCCCTTGGTGGACGGATCAATAACAAGGGGGCATAGGTTTACGATAAGGGGCAGGAGATTTAGAGGGGATGTGAGGAAGAATTCTTTCACCCAGAAGGTGGTGGGAATCTGGAACTCTGCCTGAAAGGGTAATAGAGGCAGAAACCCTCATAACATTTAAGAAGTATTTGGATGTGCACATGCGATGCCATGACATACAAGGCTATGGGCCTCATGCTGGAAAATGGGATTAGACTAGTTAGGTACTTGTTTGACCGGTGCAGACTCAATGGGCCGAAGGGCCTTTTTCTATGCTGTAGATCTCTATGGCTCTATGACTGTATAAAATATCTAAAAATAATATTACCAGTGAACTCATGTCCTAAGTATTCAAACTGTCTGTTTGAATTCTTGTTGCATATAACAATTTCAGGTTTGTTAATTTCCACTACTGTCCATGGAGGTCTTAAACCTCTTGTATCTCTGGCATCAAACTTCCTACCTCAACCTAACTGAGCTGCATGGCTTCACTTCTCAAGGAAGGCAGTTACAAACAATGTATTATCAATTGCAGCCCATTATTAGGCCACACATATCACTACTGTGGCTGTAAAAGTGACTGTAACCATGAAGTTCTATGCCTCAGGATCATTCCAGGCATCACCAACATCAGCAATTAAATAAGTGGAGCATAAGAGCCAGACTGTGGCTGCAATGTCAGAAAAATTATAATTTGACTGGAACAGCTGAGGCAAGACCCATACTCATCCCTCTTACTCTCTGTTGAGCCTGGCACTACCTGTTGCCCCCAGCACTCACAAGACTTCCAATCACTGCAAATTGGCAGATGTTGGTGGTGCCTCTAATGATCCTGAGGCAGATTGGAAGTCTTGTGAGTGCTGGGGGCTACAGGTGGTGCCAGGCTCAGCAGAGAGTAAGAGGGGTGAGTATGGGTCTTGCCTTAGCAGTTCCAGTCAGATTATCATTTTTCTGACATTGCAGCCACAGTCTGGTTCTTGTGCTCCACTTATTTAATTGCTTTGCCACATCTGCCTGCTACTGATGGGCAGCTTGCTTTGGAACCCTTCTCCCTTCAGCTGGAAAGAATAGCTCTCCCTCTTTTCACCACCTTTCTAGCAGCCAGTTCTAGTAATCTCAGTGGTAGCAAAGTACACCCTGCCTTTAAGAGGTGTTTGACTAGTGCCCCTCCCAAATCGGCACGCTGCCAATAAACTGCATGAGTATTGCTAGCATCTCACCGAGCACAATCAAATGAGGACACACTTCCAATTTTGCGTGTGTCTCTTGTTGATATCATTGGGCTCGTGTTATGATTCTGTACTAAGTTAGCTGTAGATCCCAGGGCTGTTTGAACTTGTCCCCCAATCTCGTGATTTGTGATCTCAGTAACTACAAAATTTTGCTTCATATATGCAGTTCACCCAGAGACAATCTGCACCTATGTGGACAGAACACCTTAAAATCTAGACTGACTCTCCAGTGCTGTACTCAGGGAATGCTGCACTGTTGGAAGTGCAGTCTTTCAGATAAGGCTATAAACTAAGGGCTGGATATCCTTTCAGGAGATGTAAAGGACCCCATGGCACTATTTTGAAGAAGAACAGGAGAATTCTACCCAGTGTGCGGGCCAATATTTATCCCCAAACCAGTGACACTAAAAAAAATGATCTGGTCATTTATTTCATTGATATTTATGGGCCTTTTGTGTAAATTGGCTCCTGTGATCCTTGCATTACTAGTAGCTAGGCTTTATTGACTGTGAAAGACTTTGAGACATACTGTGATCATGAAATGTGCTATAAAAACGAAAGTTATTCCTTCTAAAGTCAGTGACACTTCTTTTCTCATTTGAGAACAAAATAGGACTTTCTGAGATCTGCTGGTTGATTCCTCAGATTCAAAGAGAGCCTGACATGAATATTTTCAACATTTGTTGTATTGATAGTGACTCAATTATTAAACAAGACTGCTGGATTTCATTTCTGAGGCCTGGTGCGTGACTAACGTTTTTTTCTATGCAACTCCAGAATAACTTGCCAATGGCCAACAGATTTCTAGGGAGGGAGGAATCGAGCACAGGTGTGAAGACTCCTAACTCTCAAATAGTTTACTGGATAAGGATAAATGTACATAAGAATAAGAAATGGAAAGAGTATGGTGCTTATAAGATATTTGCTAAACCTCTTTTTAGAAACACTTGATACAATTATGTTACTTCATTCCAACATGTCACCACATTTTGCCACTGTGACAATAAATGACACCCAGTTATGTTTCCACAAACAAAAAGCAAAGCTGTCTCATAAGGATGATGTTTTTCTTAAAGAAATTGGCTAAAAGCAGTCAAATTGTTTAAGAATGAGCTTGCAGATTTACAAATGTCTATAAATAGTTCTTAGCATTGTTGATTAGTTTGTTTTTAATAACTATTCCATCTTAAAGTTCCTATTTTAAACACGCGCGTGCATGTGAAAACACACAAAACTACTGTCTTTGTTGTTCCCAGTGCTACCTTGAACTAGCTGTTGGAGATTTCTCTTTCATCTCCTCCCTCTTTCTGATGGGGTGTGCTTGTCTGCCACTCACTGTCTCTTCCCTGATGGTGAGGCTGAAGTCAGGAATTCCCTCCCTTGAGAATTCCAGGGGTGAACCAATATCTTGCTATGGCACAGCGGCCTGGAGCTCCACACTGCAACGCTGCAGTTTTATATTTCTCAAGTAATAACCCTTGTTTCTCAGATGTGTCGTGTGCTTTGTAGTCAGAATAAAATTGTGAGAAATCACCCCCAATAAATCTATTCTAATGCCAGGAGATATATATATATATATATATATATGTGTGTGTATATATATGCACATACAAAGATTGATTTAAAAAATAAAAAGAATTTAATTAGGAAATAATATAAATGGAAAATCAATTAGAGAGAAAACCTGATTGTGAGATGTTAAAAGCATCTTACGCTCTTTATGTGGTTCTGATGAAAAGATTAAACCAACATGAAATGGATTCCTGTACACATTTTTCAAAGTAGCCAGAATGACTACAGTAATCTTACAGAGCTGCCTGGAACTAAGGCAATTGAAAAATTCCCCAATATGGTGATTATGACATTTTAGGTAAATTGGCAAAATTGAGTATAGTTAAAGAGTGTCAGCCTAATGCTAGATGTACAAGACTCATTACCTAGGCCCCAACCAGTTCCTAAAGAGAAGGATACCCAGCTGAGCAAATGGTGAGAGATGCATACCATTCAGTTCTAGATAGGAAAGTCTAGTTGTTAAGTGGACTATCTGGAAAATTCTCAAATGAGAAACAGGCATTGACAATCTGGTTTAAGCAAGTGAATTGTTCTGCTTCAGTGCTACATTATGTGAAAGAAATTGAGATTACTAAAGTTTAAAATAATTTTGATATGAAGAAAGGAAAAAAGAGCATAAATTTGTATAACAATGTTTATGATCTTAGGTCATCCCAAAGTGCTTTACAGCCAATGAAGTACTTACGAAATGTAGTTACTGTTGTAGAAAACATAGTAGCCAATTTTCATACAGCAAGGTCCACAAACAGCAATGATAATGACCAATAGTTGATTGAAGGATAAATATTGGCCAGGACACCAGGGAGAACTCCTCTGCTCTTCTTCAAAATAATGCCATGGAATCTTTTACATCTACCTGAGAGGGCAGATGGGACCTTGGTGTAATATCTCACCTGAAAGATGGCACCTTTGACATGCAGCACTCCCTGTTAGCCTGGATTATGTACTCAAGTCTCTAGAGTGGAACTTGAATCCATAACCTGTTCACTCAGAGATGATAATGCTGCCACTAAAACATTACTTAATCCATAGCCACCATGGGAAGATAATTAAATATAATATTTTACATTTTACATTGAGAAATTTAGTGAAGGACATAGTGCAGGACACCAGCAAGGTTGAAGAGTAGAAAGTGACCATAAATTTGGAAGCAATGATGAGATAACAATAGGTTTCAGTCTCAAAAGCTTTCATATTAAAGAAAAAGGAAATTACATCGAAATTATAACATAAAAACAAGCCATTCAGCCCAACCAATCCTTATTGTTGTTTATCCACTACACAAGCAGTATCCCTAATCTCACATGTCCATTCTGTTCCCATATCTCTTTATTTCCCCTTTAGTCAACCAACAATCTAATGTAATCTTAAAATTTCAGATGCTTTCATCACTACTTTCATAGTGCATTCCACAATCTCACAATCCTCTGTATAAAAAATGTTTCTCCAGCCTCCTGCCTATCTTCTATTTTAATGTCCTCTTATTATTAACCCCTCGGGTAGTTCAATTGCTTCTATCTACTTTATTCCATCTATTCATAACTTTGAACACTGTAATCAGCCTGTAATTCTTCTAACAAAAATGGTCCCAATTTTTCAAATCTAAGGTAACTGTAAGGTGTTCCATAATAATGAGGTCTTATAGGATACAGTGAATTTAGGACAGAATCAAGTTAATTACTCCTTGCTGCAGTATACATCCCTAACTGCCAGTTGCTTATCCATGCATTACCCTTGACAATGAACACTGGCATGCTTTTCAACAAAAAGATGTCATGTGTAGGCCATATCCTATACTTGTGGGATCTCCTGTTCATGCACGTGTGAACTTTAAGAGGGATTGCTGCATAGCAATCAGGAATGGGAACGATTTTCATCTCCTTAGCCCATTGCCACTGTAGCCATTTGGATCACCTCTTCAGCTGCCCTGGCTGAAGTCAATTAAATCAACAAAGACCAGGAAAATCCCAGGTTTTATTTTCCAACCAGTGGATCTTTACCACTGGCAGAATTAGGGCAAATGGTTGGGGGATGGGGGGCAGAAAAGTAGACAACTCACACCTCCATTCAATCCCTGACAAAAGTGCATCTTACCATGATCTTCTCTTGAGCTATATGTGCATAATTCATACATATTGGTTTTGAACAGGAGCCTAATTAAACATACATCCAGCAAGCTAAGAAAGATCTTGCTACTTTTTCTGCTGTTTGGACAGAAATGCTGCCTTGTATTATTTTGACCTTTTATAAACAGGTATTAAAGGTAAACTTATTAAAGTCCCAGATTAAAGGAACAAAATAAAATAATTTTAATGTACGTTTTAAAAATTATATACAAATATATTTCAGCTAAAGTATTGTTTTTATTTATCCCGCTTGTCTTTTCAGCTTCTAGTTTTTGATCTTTTTGCCTTTGTTTTCTGGACCAGCCTCTAGGGGGTTGCTTATATAATGAGTGAAGTGGCAGAATCATTTGCTACTGATATTACAAAAAAAACCAACTGTGCAAAAACTCTTCCCGAGAGTCTTGTAGGACAGTGAGATGCTTCAAGAAGATAGTATAGCCTTGCAAGCCACTCAGTTGTACAAATCCCCTAAAGAAAAGTCAAAAAGGAATAAAACTAGACAGATCACCTGGCATTGACTTAGACACCAGAAACAACAACAGCACGCTCAGCCCTATTGACTCTGCAAAGTCCTCTTTACTAACGTCTGGGGGCTTGTGCCAAAACTGGGAGAGCTGTTTCACAGACTAGTCAAGCAACAACCTGACATAATCATACTCACGGAATCGTACCTTACAGCCAATATGACCCAGACATCCCTGGGAATGTCCTGCCCCATGGGCAGATCAGATATAGCAGAGGCAGGAGCACAGTGATATATAGTTGGTGGTGAGGGAACAACCTTGTCTTCACCAATTTACCTGTCACAGATGCATCTGTCCATGACAGTATAGGTAGGAGTGACAACAACACAGTCCTTGTGAAGTCAAAGTCCCATCTTCTCACTGAGCTTACATCTCTTAAAACAAGGAAATGCCAGAAGCATTGAGCAGGTATTTTCTGTCTTCACTGTAGAAGACTTAGAAAACTTCCCAAAGATACTTGAAAACCCAGAGGTGAAAGGGAAGAAGGAACTTAAATCAATCACCATCACCAGAGAAAAGATATTGGGAAAACTATTAGACCTAAAGGCTGACAAATCGCTAGGACCTGATGGCTTGCATCCTAGGGTCTTAAAAGAAGTAGCTGCAGAGAAAGTAGAAGCATTAGTTATAACCTTCCAAAATTCCTTAGATTCTGGAAGGGTCCCAGTGGATTGGAAAATAGCAAACATAACACCTTTATCCAAGAAAGAAGGGAGGTAGAAAGCAGGTAACTATAGGCCAGTTAGCCTAACATCTGTCATAGGGAAATTGCTATAATCTGTAATTAAGGAGGTTACAGCAGGATACTCAGAAAATCATACTGGGATCAGGCAGAGTCAACATGGTGCTGTGAAAGTGAAATTGTGTTCAACTAATTTATTAGAGTTCTTTGAGGAAGTAACAAGCAATGTGGATGAATGAGAAACTCTTAATGTGGTGTACTTGGATTTCCAAAAGGCATTTGATAAGGTGCCACATCAAAGATTGCTACATAAGATAAGAGCTCATGATATAAGGGGTAACAGAGTAGCATGGATAGAGAATTAGTTAGCTAACAGAAAGCAAAGAGTAGGGATAAATGGGTCATTTTCAGGTTGGCAAGTTGTAACTAGTGGAGTGCCACAGGGATCAGTGTTGGGCCTCAGTTATTTACAATCTTCATCAATGACTTGGATGAAGGGACTGAATGTATGGTAGCTAAATTTGCTGATGACGACAGGATAGATAGGAAAGTAAATTGTCAAGAAGAGGTAAAGAGTCTATAAAGGGATCTGGATGGGTTAAGTGAGTGGGCAGGTGGAATATAATTTGGGAAAATATGAACTTGCCCACTTTGGCTGGAAGAATACAAAAGCAGAATATTATTTATATGGAATGAGATTGCAGAACTTGGTGGTACAGATGGATCTGGGTGTTCTGGAATATGAATCACAAGAAGTTAGTATGTAGGTACAACATGTGATTTGGAAGGTAAATGGAATATTTGTGTTTATTGCAAGGGGAAGGGAATGCAAAAATAGGGAAGTTTTACTACAATTGTACAGGGCCTTGGTGAGACCACATCTGGAGTACTTTGTACAGTTTTGGTCTCGTTATTTGAAGAAGGGTATAACTGCATTAGAAGCAATGCAGAGAATGTTCACTCAACTTATTCCTGGAATGAACAGCTTATCTTGTAAAGAAAGGTTGCACAAGTTGGGCTATACCCATTGGAGTTTAGAGGAAAGGGGGATGATCTTATTGAAACATATAAGATCCTTAGGAAACTTGATAGGGTGGATACCAGGAGGATGTTTCCTCATGTGGGAGAGACTAGAACTAGGGGACACCATTTAAAAATAAGAGGTCTCCCTTTTAAGACGGAGATGAGGAGAATTTTTTCTCTCAGGAATTCTCTTGCCCAGAAAACAGTGGAGGCTGGGTCATTGAATTTATTCAAGGCTGAGTTGGATAGATTTTTGATAGCAAGGGAGTCAAGGGTTATAAGGGGGCAGACAGGCAAATGGAGTTGAGACCACAATCAGATCAGCCATGATCTTATCAAATGTAGGAGCAGGCACGAATGACCAACTCTTGCTTCTAAGTTCCATGTTCCTACCTGTCCCTCCATTGTGTTGTGTGGCACTACCATTATGCTAAATCAGATAGATTCAGAACAACTCAAAACTGGGCATCCATGAGGTGCTGTGGCACATCAGCAGCAGCAGAATTGTATTCAATCACAATCTGTAAACTCATAACCCGGCATATCCTTCACTCTATCATTGCAATCAAGCCAAGGGATCAGCCCTTGTTCAATGAAAGGTGCAGGAGGGCATGCCAAGGAGCAGCACCAGGCATACCTAAAAATGGGGTGTAATTTGTATTGGTGAAGCTTCAACACAGGACCACCTGCATTTCAGATACTGGAAACAGCATGCGATGGACAGAGCTAAGCAATCCCAAAACCAATGGATCAGATCAAAGCTCTGGGCCAGAATTTTGAGGTCAACTGGCGGTCGTGGGCGGCAGGCCCGGTAGCCGCCGGGAAACGGCCTGCTGGCAGGTCAATTAAGGCTGGTCAAGGAGGGCTGAGCAGGGGTGGATGCCTGTCAGCCACCAGGTCCAATGGCAACCCGGTGGCCGATTTAAAAATGACCCAGGCAGCCACAGGAAGGCTGCCATGGAATAACATCTGTTCTGCAATGTCAAAATTCAAGTGATGGAGTTGAATCCGGCTGGACACAGCAGGTGGGAGGGCAGGTCGGGTGGACACTCAGCCCCCTGCTTTTCGGATGAGTGCCTCAAAGGCCTCCTGGAAGAGGTGGCTGCCAGGAGGGATACTCTTGTCCCCAGAGATGGAAGGAGGAGGTCACCGCACCTCACAAAACAGGCATGGGAGTAGGTGGCAGTGCTGGTGAGCAGACATGATGTGGTGTGGCGTACATGGCTGCAGTGCCAGAAGAGGTTCAATGACCTGCTGCTCTCAGGAAAGGTGAGTACTATGTTGGCATGGGTCAGCGTGCAGAAGTTTTAAGGTGTGGCCATCCCTGCATGGAATTCAGGGGTGCTAGAGTCTGAGTGCCAACTGTCAATGACGCCAGAGCTGGCCAAGGGGGTGAGCCCTGGCTGTTTGGAGTGAGTGCCTTGCAGCTCTAGGGCCATGACTTGGATGTGCCCTGCAAGGTGTTCCTCAGCTGGGGTTAGCCAGGCTGCAATGGTGCCGCAGGTAGAGAGTGGACTAATCAATGCTCCTTTGTCCTTTCAGGAGAAGACGAGCCATAACCAAGCAGAGAGGGGACATACAGGCGGGGGCCTACCCAACCTGCTGCTGCTCAGCAGATTTGAGCAGGATGCCCTTGAGCTGGAGAGCTGACTTGCTCCATGTGCAACTGGGTGTGGAGAGGCGGGGGTGCCAGATGAAGGTAGGAGCGCAGTGCACAGAGCTAAGAATTTTGGATTGTGCATCATTCTCGTGTAGTCTCTTCACTGATGGGAGCCTCAAACCTGGAGTCCCCGTTGATCATTGAAGGCGATTGCACCATGATGCAGATCTCCATTGTCTCACCAGGTTGCCTGGCTGCACAGTGACAGTATGATGACTTTAACTAATGACATGTCCTTGTTCTCCCTTTTAGATTCACCAGCACGTATTTGCTCTCTGGACCCCGAAGGGCCACCCCTGATGCTGGAGGACAACTGGCCTTCATTTGCACCTACATCACACCTGCTCTCTGAACCAGGCAT
This sequence comes from Carcharodon carcharias, assembly GCF_017639515.1. Lineage (NCBI taxonomy): Eukaryota > Metazoa > Chordata > Chondrichthyes > Lamniformes > Lamnidae > Carcharodon > Carcharodon carcharias. The sequence continues at coordinate 96,116,918 of NC_054475.1, forward strand.
CAGCGCAGATACCAGCACTTTGGTGGGCATTAGATCAGCAGCTAGAATGTCGGTGCACATTGGTGAGGGCATTTCACACTTGTTTGAGGTGCAGACAGAGGCAGAGAGTGCCCAGGGCGCCGGCAGTCAAAGGACCACTGGAAGGACCAGGACGATGCTAAGTCAAAGGCAGATGATGAGCCTCTGGAGTCGTCCATTAGGCAGCAGTTGCTGGATGTCTAGCGAGATGTGTGGGAAGATCTGGTGGAGATCCATGAGGATCTGCGTGCCATAGCCTCCGTTGTGGAGGAGTCCATGCGGAGCATGAGCACTGCATTGATCCTCATAGCCAAGTGCACTGCCTCCTCCATTGAAAGAGGGCTGACTGTCATGGAGAGGCAGCTCCAGACACAGAATCAGGGGGTCCTGGGGTCGCGCTCGGACCTGCAAGCCCTCATACAGGCAATGACCTCAGGCGGTGAGTGCCAGTGTGAGAGATAGCTGAGGCACCTAGTATCCCAGCTAGGTGCCTGTCCATCAATGGTGAGCAGGGAGGTCCAGAGCGACCTCACATTAGTACATGAGCTGCTTGTCATCTCTGCGGGCTCCTCTCAGGACGCTCTGGTTGATGGCAACAGCTCCTCCGCCCCTCCGCCAGTGACCGTCGCATCTGATGAGGCTGCAATGACTGGGGAGATGCCAGCTGTGGCATTGGCCGCTCCCTCCCAGGCTGGGCCAGCACAGGCTCCACTAGCCAGAGGACGACCGCCAAGGTCATCCAGGCCAATAAGACATCAGAGTCAGCAGACTGTCCCCAATGCTGGCACCAAGACGTAGCACTGGCAAACATAAGTTAAAGGCACCATGAGCACAAGAGGGACAGTTCACGGGTGATTTACTGTTCATTTAAGTTTGGTTTAAATGTCTGCTTGTGTGGACATCAACACCAGTAATGGTAACGTCATCATGCTTTCAATGTGACAATAACATTAAATTTGCTTTGGTTTGATTCTGATGGCCTGAGTATGCTTCACCTTTTTTCTTTTTAGTGCAGGGTACGCCACTATGTAACACTGGATAAGGGTGAGGTGATGACGTAGTGTTATTGTTGCTTGACTAGTAATTCAGAGACCCAGGATAATGCTCTGGGGACCTGGGTTCAAATCCTGCCTTGGCAGATGGTGGAATTTGAATTCAATAAAAATCTGGAATTAAAAGTCTAATGATGACCATGAAACCATTGTTGATTGTTGTAAACAATAATCCCTAATGTCGTTTAGGGAAGGAGATCTGCTGTCTGGCCGGCATGTGACTCCAGACCCACCTAATTGGGACACTCCACACAAATCTCTCACTGACCCCTGGAAAGAGCCGGAGACAAAAAAGTTGAGGACCACCGTGACCTTCAGAGCCACTGGCATGGGGTGTCCACCCACACAGTCAGAGCTGATCTCAGGCCCAATCATCTGACAAATGGAGGTCATGGTTGCCCTTGAGAGATGGAGCCTCCTTTGGCATTGCACCTCAAACATATTGAGGTAGCTGCATCATTGCCTGTAACCCCTGGCAGCAGGATAGTGGTGTCTTCTGCAGCTCCTTATGCCTTGGACTTCCTGCTGGCCCTGTGCCCCTTGTGCCTGCGCCTCTCCTCCCACAGGTCCCTCCCCTGGAAGCTGCATACGGGCATCTAGCCTCCTTTCCCTTCTGCCCCTCTCTTCCTCAGAGGAGGAGGTGCCACCAGCAGAGACCTCAATCCCCATTACTAGGGTAAGTGAAGGCTGTCTGTTACCTGCAAGGGTCCACACGGTCTGAATCCTCCGGGGTCCTTGAAGACACCAAGGAGACCTGAGATGAAACCTGGAAATGATAAAAATGAAACTCTGAACAGAGATGAAGCTGCCATATACCAAAAAGTCACCAGCAGCAAACTATCAACCGAACTCCTCACTACTGACACTGGCAATGCTGCTGACCCTTTTTATACCACCCGTGGATGAGGTTTTTGAAATTGTTGGCGGGCCACTTGCCCGTTTTGCCCATACGATGAGTGCGAAATCACATGGGCAACCAAAAATCGGCATCAATTGACTTTTTTAACGGCCTTAAGTGGCCTCTCAATTAATGGTGGGCATGGCTCTGAAATATCGTGTGACTGCGCCATGATGTCAGGATGCTCATCCAATGTTAACACTCACATCTCACGCCGAGTGAAAATTTCTGCCCCTGCAGTCCTGCTACATCCAATCACTGAGCCACAAAAGGAGATATTAGGAATGACAAGAAGCTTGGTCAAAGTGATAGGTTTTACGGAACATCTTAACGAGGAAAGCGAGATAGAGAACGGAGAATATAAGCAACAATAAAGGTACATCTGGTACATAAAACCACATATACTTCAGAAAAAAATCATCCATTGCATTCAACAAAAAATGCAATGAATTACACTATGAAAAATTTAAATACATTTTACTGCATACTGCAGATAAGTGCGCCAGGATGTGTGGCAGATTTGTTGGTTATTCGATAACAGAGATGGAAGTGTCCCTCATTATAAAGTGCAGCCAATTCAGTGTATTGCGTGTAACTGTTAACCTCTCGCCAGCCAGCTGTGATACTTCAATGTCTCTCATTAGGAGAGAAAATTCTGGTCACTCTCCTATTCCTTTAAATATTCTCCTTTGCTAATATTGAAAAAAAAAATGATTGCCAGCCATTCCTGAAATTGCCATGGCAGTACACTGTTTCTTCTTTTCTACAAATATCTCCCCTCTTCTGTCCTGAAAGCTGAATCATATGGGGGGTGGTGGGGAGGGGTGCCAGCAGATCTCCATTACCTTGTGCAAGTGACTATCATTTATGCGTGAGGCTAAAGACTGAGTGTCGGCAGATAATTTTACCACAAAGTACATTGTTGTTGAGTCCGATCTAGTCTCCAGTATTTAGCAATCAGGAGTATGAACCATAGCTGATCTTTTCCCCTCATTAGCTCAGGAGCATTGAGAGTAATTGCAGCTTCACTGTTATGGCTGAGATCAGCTAACTCAGGATTCAACCTAAGGTTTCCTGATCTACATGATACAGAACCACACCAGGCAGTACAATTATGTACTAAACCTTTTGTGAAGTTGCATCTGATCTGTTTTACATGAATGCTATTCAAAAAATGCCTCCAGTGGCACATTTTGACTGAAAAATTCTTGCCACATCACAACAATGCAAGATTTGTAGTATAACTGTCACTGAAAGCAACAGCATTCTACGTCTGATTTGAGAGTACCTGGAGGGGATGGCTTTCCATTGTTTCAGCTTCACTCCTGTTGCAGTGCAATTAGCTTGACAACAACTATTTAATCTTTAAATTTAAGATTTAAAGACTTTTCATCAGCTCCCGAGACTGGTGATTGGAAATCTGTGGATGCGTTTAAGTGCAGAAGTAAACTTCTCTTTTCTTTCCACAGAGAAAGTAGTGCAACTGGACAGTATAACTCAGCGAATTATGCTCAGATGGTTCTAAACATAAATACCAGTGTTACTAGTCTAAAACCTCCAACTGTAATACAACTATTATTTCACATACTAAGTGTGAAATCCATTGGAGAGTGAACTGTGGCTAATCCAGTTGTGAATAAAGTCTATATGTTAAGAGATAAAACTAAATCCAATTTGTGCCAGGAAATGGGTTAATCTTTCACCATTAAGAAAAGTGATTTGTTATTGCTCAGACCTGCTCAGAAAATGGCATGTTGCTAAGTTGGACATCAAATGCGTTCATGTGGTGAGTTTAGAAATTTGTGGGATTTGTTGTGTGATGCTGCACCATGCTAGGTTACTAGAATAAACTCATTGTTGGATGTGGGATTGCACTGAACTTACTGCATGTTCTGGGACCAGTGAAGCTACATTGCGGAGAAAAACTGATGCAAAAGTAGCGAAGCATGCTATCCTTGAGAAGTTGTCCATGCTTATATATGGGATCATAACTTGTAATTCTCTAAATGTGGTACTCTATAGTAGTTACTTTCTCTTTGAGTACAAATGTTGAATTTCAAAGTTTAACAACATAGCAAATGGATATTTAAAGAAAAATGAGAGATAATGAGAAAAATTGCAAATGCTGGAAACGGCTGTCTTCTTTAGGCAATTCCTCAGGATCGAAGATGATTTGCTTCTACTCCGGTTCGATGGGTTCCGCAATGGCTAATAAGTCTAATGTGGAATGTGCAGACTCTGCTATGTGAGGCAGGTGGTGCTTGAAGGACTGGGTAAATAGGTTGTTTAGAGGTTTGTGCGCTCCTTCCAACATCTTGATTTTGCCCCTGCACATTCCCGAAGTCTCTCAATATGTTTGACGCCTTCCCGAATGAGCCTTCTCTATTTTAGTCAGTCAAATGTCAGGGTTTTCCATGAGTTGATGGGTATGTTTGACCTTTTCAGGGATGCTTTGAGGACCTCCCTAAGGTGTTTCCACAATCTCCTGTGAATCTTCTGCCGTGTCTGAGTTCTGAGTAGAACAGTTGCTTCAGGAGTCTGGTGTCAGGCATATGAACATCATGTCCTGCCCAGTGAAGCTGGTTTTGAGTGGTTAGTGCCGCGATGCTGGGCAAGTTGGCTTGGGAGAGGACACTACTGTTGGACCATCTTTCTTGCCATCGGATTTAAAGGATCTTGTGAAGGCACTGCTGGGGTAGTACTACTCCAGTGCTTTGAGGTGTCTGCTGTAGGTCCAAGCCTCCAAAGCATATAGGATTGCAGGCTGCCCAGTAAACCATAACCTTAGTCATGGAACAAAAACAGAATTACCTGGAAAAACTCAGCAGGCTGGCAGCTTCAGCGGAGAAGAAAAGAGTTGACATTTCGAGTCCTCATGACCCTTCAGCAGAACTCTTTTACAGGAGAGAAATGGAAAGCAATGAAGGTGAACAAGGCAAAAGAGAGATTAGTTGTGGGTCTGAGACCCTGGTCCTCAAATACTCTTTTCCTCAGTTGTCCGAAGACTGATAGGGCACATTGGAAACAATGATGACTTTTGTCATCTATGTGTGCCTTCAATGAAAGGAGGCTCTCAAGATACAGAAAATGGTTCACATTTTCCAGTGTCTTGCCATTGATCTTAATCGAAGGGGGGAGGTGTGGGATTTGGTTGGAAGAGGACCTTAGTTTTCCAAGAATTTATTGAAAAGCCCATTTTCTTATATGCTTTGGAGAAAGAGTCAATAATGAACTGGAGCTCAGTTTCTGAATGAGACACATAGAAGAATCATTTATATACTGAAGCTCTATGACTGAGGTTGGAATGGTTTGGTTTTGGATTGAAAGCTGTGTAAGTGGAAAAGTTTCCTGTTTGTTCTGTAGATTATCTGCATGCCTGTGGGTAATTTGCTGGAGGTGAGGTGCAGTACTGCAGTGAGGAAAATGGAGAAGAGAGTTGGTGCAATGACACAGCCTTGTTTGACCCCAGTTTTCACTGAGATAGGGTTTGTGATTGTTCCATTAGTGAGGATCAAGGCTTGCATCTCATTATGGAGTAGGTGAAAGATTTTTGATGGCAGCCAAATTTAAGGAGGATATTCCATAAGCCTTCGTGGCTAACAGATTCAAAGGCTTTTATGAGGTTAAAAAAGGCCATGTACGGTGGTTGCTGCTGTTCCTTGCACTTTTCTTATATTTGCTATACTTTTCACCATGTGCCCTGTCCAGACAGTCATGGTGACAGTGTGGCTCTTTTTGCCAAATCACACATTGCCTATCGTCCTAGTTCTCTGGCACCTTCTGCTTCTTTAAGCATCTCACCTTGTTCCATATCTCTCACCTCTTGTTTAAAACCCAAGTACCATGCCAATTTTCTCACCAAGCTATCTTTGCTGCTTCCCTCTTCAGCCTCTGAAATGAGCGACAGCTCACCCTTGATGATTTCAACCTCCATCTCAACTCATCATGCTGCCTCTTTTCTGAGTTGACTGCCCTCTTATCCTCCCTTAATCTTTCCTTCCATATAAACTTCCCTCCCCATATTCATGGCCCATTACCTTGCTGCCCCATGTGGCCTCTCCACTTCCATTATGTCAATCACAAATCACTTCCTCGTATCACTCGCCACTCAGAAACCCCTTCTTTGTCCCATTGCTACTTCCTCCTGTGTCCACATCTGGAAAAACTCTCTCCCTATTCACTTATAACTGCAGTTTCAAAATCCCAACCGTGCTCCTCTATTAACTACATTTCTTCAGCTAGTAACATTCACACCATACAAGTGCCAGGCAATGACCATCTCCTACAACTGAGAATCTGACCATCTCCCCTTGACATTCAACAGCACTACCATCGCTGAGTCCCCCACCTTTAACTTCCTGGGAGGTTACCATTGACCAGAAACTGAACTGGACCAGCCATATAAATACTGTGGCTACACGAGCAGGTCATAGACTAGAATTGTGCAGTGATAACTCACCTCCAGACAGCTCAAAGCCTGTCTACCATTTACAAGGGAAAAGTTAGGAATGCGATGGAATGCTCCCCATTTGCTTGGATGAGTGTGTCATAGAGTCATTTACGGCACAAAAGGAGGCCATTCAACACATTGAGCCCATGGCAGCTCCCCGCAGAGCAATCCAGTCAGTCCCAATTCCCCAGTTTGGTCCTCATAGCCTAGCAAGTTTATTTCCTTCAAGTAACAACTTCCTTTTGAAACCATTGATTGTTTCTGTATCCACCACCCTTGTGGGCATTACCACTTGCTGCATAAAAAAGTTTTTCCTCACATTCCCCTTGCATCTATTGTCCAAAATCTTAAACCTATGTTCCCTAGTCATTGTACAGTCAGCCAATGGAAGAGACTTTCCATTTCTACCTTATCTAAGTTTCTCATAACTTTCTCTCAATCTCCTTTGCTCCAAGGAGAACAATCCCAACCTTTCCAGTGTAACATTGTAACTAAAACCCTCCATCCCAGTATCTATTCTGGTAAATCTCCTCTGCACCATCTCAAGGACCTTCACATCTTTCCTAAAGTGTGGTGACTAGAACTGGATGCAGTACTCTAGTTGGGGCCTAACCAGAGCTTTATGTAGGCTCAGCATAACTTCCCTGCTTTTGTACTTAATGCCCCTATTTAGGAAGCCTAAGATCCACATGCTTTGATAACCACATTGTCTCCAACAACACTCAAAGAGCTCAACACAGTCCAGGACAAAACAGCTCGCAGCATCCCATCCACCTCAGTGGCAGCAGTGTGTGGCATATGCAAAGTGCACTGCAGTAACTACCAAGGCTCCTTTAATAGCACCTACCAAATCCATGACCCCTACCACCTAGAAGAACAAAGGGAGCAGACCATGTGAACAACATCACTTGCAAGCTCCCCTCCAAGCCACACACCATCCTGACTTGGAACTATATCACCGCCGTTCCTTCAATGCTGTTGGGTCTAAATTCTGGACCTCCCTTCCTAACAGTATTGTGGGTGTAACCTGTACCAGATGGACTGCAGCAATTTGAGAAGGTGGCTCACCACCACCTTCTCAAGGGGAATTAGGAATGGCAGCAAATAGTTGCCTTGCCAGCAATGCTCACTTCCCATGAAAGAATTAAAAAAAGCTACCAATCTGTCCAACCACACTTTCATCTCCACTTTTGGTGCCCTACTCCCCATTAAAAGCATTAGCTTCTCTCATTCTGGTCATCACTCCTGATGTGGCCCTAATCTCTGCTTTCTTAAGTCCAAGGGATGCAGGTTTGAATATCTATGGCAGACAAGTGGTTTAGCCACTTGCTGCCACATCTGGCTGGACCGCATAAAGCACTATCAGGTTATGCTCTTGTCCCCTAAAACTGCTCTATTCCAGGATCCTCCTGGAATGGGTAGATAATGACTGGCTCCTTTTTTCTACTACAAATCCATCTTCTTAAATTACTTCCCCAGTCTCCTTCACCCTCACCTTCAATAATAAGTGTGAGAAGCTCATGGACTTCTTTTCACTAAGATCGAGACCATAAGTTCAGCTGCCTCTGCTGCTTTCCTCCCTTCTCCTAGCCCATTGGACCAAATTTTCTATAATACTCCCCCCCCGCCTGAGCCCTAAACTTACACATTTCACTAGTTCCTCTCCCATCTCCTCTTATGCCCTCTTCAAGTTCATTGTGTCCATGAGAATCACCTTCTACAACTTCAACCCCATTCCCACTAAACTGCTGACCACCCAACTTTCCTTCCTGGCCCCATATTAACTGATATTGTTAATGGTCCTCTCTCCTCAGTTACTGTCTCCTCTCCTTTAAGCATGCCATGATCACCCGTCACCTAAAAAAAAACAACCCCATGACCTCGCCATCTTTGCAAACTACTGCTCCAACTTCAATCTCTCTTTCCTCTCCAAAGTCCTTAAGTGTGTCACCACCTCTCAAATCTGTGCTCATCTTTTAAGGAACTCCATGTTTGAATCCATCCAATCAGATTTCTGCCCCTGCCAAAGCACCAAAATGGCTCTTTTCAAAGTCACAAGTCACATCGTATGGGACAGTAACAAATGTAAACTGTGCTTCCCCATCCCTCTCAACCTATATGCAGCCTTTGATGTGGCTGGCCACATCATCCTCCTCCAGTGCCTCTCCACCATTAGCTGGGTGAGATTACTCTCACCTGGCTCCAGTTGTATCTAATCACTCATAATGATGGCTTCTCTTCCTGTTCCTGCTCCATTAACTCTATCACAAAGATCTATCCTTGGGCCTCTCCTATATTTACATGCTGCTGTTTGGTGATATCATCTCAATACAGGGCATTTATTTCTACGTATGCTGACAACACCCAGCTCTATCTTATCACCACCTCTCTCAACCCTTCCACGGTCTCAAAATTGTCAGACTACTTATCCAACATACAGCAATAGATGAGCAGAAATTTCCTCCAACTAAATATTGGAAAAACTGAAACCATTTTCTCTGGTTCCCACTACAAACTCCATTCTCTAGCCACCAACTCCACCCCTCTCCCTCAAAACTGAGGCCGAACCTGACTTCTTGCAACCTTTGTTTGTATTTGACCCTTAGATGAGCTTCTGATCAAATATCTGCGATGTCACTAAGACAACCTGTATAACATGGCCCTGTCTCAGCTCATCTGCTCCTGAAACCCTCATCCATGCCTTTGGTCTTGATAATTCTAAAGCACTTCTCCCATCTTCGACTTGAGATCATCCAAAACTCTGTCATCTGTATCCTAATTTACAACTAGTTTTGTTTCCTCATCTCCCCTGTGTTAACTGATGTTAACTATTAACTATTGCTCCACAATAAGCATCATCTCAATTTTAAAGTTCTCAACCTTTATTTCAAATCCATCATGGCCTTGCCCCTCCATATCTCTATATTTGCTTCCAGTCCCACAACCCTCCGACAACTGTGCGCCTCAATCCTGACTTCTTGCACATGCACAATTTTAATACCTCCACCACTGGTGGTCATGGCTTCAGCTGCCAAGGCCCCAACCCCTGGAATTCCTGACCCAGTTCCTCTCTTTCCTCATTTAACATGCTGTTTAAAATATAACTCTTTGACCAAGCTTTTGACATCTCATCTAATAACTCTTTTAAAGGTGCTATATAAATACAAGTTGTTTCATGAAAATAAAATGGTGGAAATGCACAGTATTAGTCAACATCTGTTAAGGAAATGTTGCTGTTTTGCATGAGTTCAAAATATTAAGCTGTTAATCAGGTGCTGATTAAGCTGTTGCATATTTCCTGCAATTTCTATGTTTTTATGGGTGTTTGTTTTTCATTTGTTTTGATGATCTAAAAATTATGGTTTTGATATGTTGGTACAGTTTTCATTGTTTTATCATTGAGCCAACTAGTGATGCTAAGTAATGAATAATCTAACATTAGTCAAAGTACTAGCTCCCCAAAGATAGAAAAAGTTTTTTAATGTTTAAAAGTTTAAAAATAGTGATTAAAAATGTTTAGGTAATAATTTGAATTTTCAACCCAGTTACCACTGTTCCTCCCCTGGAGAGATGTGGAGAATGATCAGGTTTCCTATGCTCCATACTGCTGAATCTGCATGTCTACATTGGGGGACATGAGTAATCAATTAGGTCTCCCATTAAGTGAATTTCTGATTGTAATCTATCTTGCACAGTGTAATAGTTATAATCCAATTAAATTAAAACTACTATCTATTGGTTAGTTTTGGCTAAAGTCATAGTGCAGTGTGCACAAAATGGAGCATTCTTCCTCCAGCCATTTCATTATTTACAGACAGCATTATTAAGATTTCCAAATTTCTCTCAGAGCCAGTGGATGAAATCCAATTTCAAGGGAAACAGGAATTCAGTTGACCAAAAAGTGAAAAAAATGAAAACATTCCTGTCCCTCTCCAGTATATATATTTTACAAATTAATCTCAAGTTTAAACTGTTTTAGAGCTGGGTAGGGGGGTCAGTTAGCTCAGTTGGCTAGGTGGCTAGCACATGATTCAGAATAATGCCAATAGTGTGTATTCAATCCCTGTTCTGGCTGAGGTAAATTTGGGACCTACCTCCTTGCCCTGAGAGTGGAAGGTAGTAGCAAACCACCACTGACAAAAATTTGCCAAGAAAATAGCTTGGGATGAAGCATCATCAGACAATGAGCCAAGGACCTGCCTTTGGGCAGAGCACACATAACATACCATACCAGAGCTAGGGTGGAACAAATACAATCTCTTTTATTAAGTTGGTTGTTCACTTTGCCTAAACCTATCTGTGAAGTACATGGGCCATGCCTGTATTTACAGCTAAATCAGGAAAAAATGTTGATGCCTTGTATTATTCTCATAACAGTCAAAACATATAAAGTTTGTGTAGTGTTGTGCTGTCACAACTGATTTGAATGAAGTTAAAATGGTAATTAAGGCCCCACCAAATTTGATGCTTTTTACCAAATTAAATGATGACTTGAAACTTCTAATATATGGGGAAAAAAACATTTTACAATAGTTTTGTAAACTGGAAATAAACCAACTCAGATTTTAGTATTTTAGTGGCTTTGTTACAAAAAAAGCCATCCCCACAGCAGCAACAACGGAGCTGTTTGACATGATGTGAAGTTGACAAGTTCCCTTTTGAAAAGGGATATGGCCATTTTAAACGAAGTTTAAAGGGGTCAGATCCTGGATTTAAAAGGGCAATGCCAATCTTCTCCAGTAATAGTGTTACATTTGATTCAATTTAGATTGTACCTTTCAGTAAGTTTTTTTTAGTCGATTAAATTAAATGTGAAATGTTCATTTTGAGGTATTACAAGTATTATAAGGTTACAATTCAGCTGATTTGTTGTAAACTAGAATGAATATATTGTGCATTCCCCCAGCACCATAAATTATTCAGCCCGGCTCTGCCCCTGACGTCCCAGTTTAGTACTCTGACCCCAATTAGACATGCCTGCGCAACATGTTAGCAGCAACAGTGTGACAAGTCTGACTGTGTTAGAAACATAGCAGTAGAACAGTGATGACACTTGGGGGGCCAACAGGGATATAAGTTTCCCTCTGTCAATCTGTCTGCTGGATGGTGCTCTCTGATTCTAATTTTATGTTTGATTGTCTATGATGCTTTTTCTGTGTGTGTTTGTGTCTATTCTCTCTGTTGCACTCCTCCCATTTCTCTCATAAATTCTAACTTGTCTTTTGCCATTTGTGATTCTTTCTTTCTCGCAGTATGTGTTCTTTTCTCTCCTTCCCTCTGCCTGAGTTCCTTTTTTCCTTTCTCCCTCTATGTTGCTTTCTCTCGCTCTCCTTCCTTTTGACTATTTGTTTGTCTTTGATTCTCTTCCCTGTTGCTGTTTCCCTTTGATTCCTTCTGTTTGAGATTCTCTCTCTTTTCCTTTTCTCTTTTCTTGTAACAGCCACTGATTTACTCTCCCATTTATCTTACTTTTCCGTTCTTTCAATTTGATTGTGATATTTTTTGTTTCTCATTACAACTTTATCTCTTTTTTTCTCATTCTAACTTTGTGTTTCATTCTTTCTCTCACTCTGATTGTCTCATCTCTCTCTCTCTTCATGACTCCAATTTTCTATATCTTTCTGCCCTTTACTCTCTGACTCTCTTCATTTGACTATTTGAGATTTTCTTTCTTTGCCTCTGTCATTTTCCTTCATATATCTCTTTTTCTCTGTGTCTCTAATCTTCTGTCTGTCTCCAATACTCCTTCTATCTTTCCCTCATCTTTCTTGCAAAAAATATCATTCTAATTGCTTGTGATTTTGTGTCTGATTCTTTCACTTTCCCTCTAACTCTCTCCACATTTGACGCTCTGCCTCTCAGTCTTATGTTTCTCTCCCTCTTTTCTTTTTATATTTACTTCATCAATATAGTCAAATAAAATCAAGAGCATTAACACATTAAAAATGAATCAGGAGTCCTTTGCCAATGCCTGAGCAATTTATTAAGTGCCAGGCAATGACCATCTGCAACAAGAGAAAATCTAATCGTCTCCCCTTGACGTCCAATAGCATTACCATCACTGAATCCCCGGTTGGCAATATCTGGAGGTTCACCAGAGAACTGAAAAGTAGGGAATTCTGCAAAACCTTTATCAAATGCTGGTTAGACCACACTTAGAGTATAGCATGCACTTCTGGTCACCGTATTATAGAAAGGCTATAGACACACCGGAGAGGATGCAGAGAAGAATTACAAGGATGACACCAGAACTATGTGGGTATGCATATCAGGAAATGATTGACAGGCTGGACCTCTTCTCTCTTGAAGAAAGAAAGCTGAGGGGTGACCTAATAGATGTCTTTAAAATTATGAAAGGTCTTGATTGAATAGAAACAGAGAGAATGTTTCTTTTTGTGGGGAAGAGCATATCTATAGGCCATAAATATAGGATAGTCACCAAGAGATCCAATAAGGAATTCAGAAGAAACTTCTTTACATGAAGAGTAATGGTAATGAGAAACTCATTATCACAGGGAGTGAGTGGTTGAAGCAAATAGTATAGATACATTTGAGGGGAAACTAGGCATACATATGAGGGAGAAGCGAATAATTTATTATAATGGTAAATTTAGATGAGAAAACATGGGAAGAGGTTTGAGTGTAGCATAAACACCAGCATGGACTGGATGGGCTAAATGGCCTGTTTCTGTGCCATATATCTGATATAATCCATTGACCAGAAACTTAACTGGACCAGCCAAGTAAATACTCTGGCTACAAGAGCAGGACAGAAGCTGGGAATTCTGCAGCTGGTAATTCATCTCCTGCCTCCTCATGGCCTGTCCACCATCTACAAGACATATGTGTGATGAAATCCTCTCCACTTGCCTGGATGAATGCAGCTCCTACAACACTCAAGAAGGTCAACGCCAAGCAGGACAAAGCAATCTGCTTGATTGGCACCCTATCCACCACCTTAAAACATTCACTTCCTCTCCAACCACCAGCACACAGTGGTAACAGCGTGTATCATCTACAAGATGCAGTGCAACAACTCACCAAGATTCCTTCAACAGCACCTGTCAAACCTACGATTTCCACCACATAGAAGAAAAAGGGCAGCAGACACACAGAACACCGCTGCCTGCAAGCCATCAAGTCACACACTATTCTGACCTGGAACTGTATCACCGTTCCTTCATTGTTGCTGGGTCAAAAGCCTGGAACTCCCTCCCTAACAGCACTGTGGGTGTACCTGCACCACATGGATTGCAACAGTTCAAGAAGGCAGCTCATCACCATCTTCTCAAGGGCAATTAGGAATGGGCAATAATTACTGGCCTTGCTAGAGACACCCACATTCCACAAATGAATAAAAAGGACAATCAATAGGTAACTGAAATGTATAGACCAGGAAAGTCCCAGATTTTATTTCTTCTCTATTATCTTAGTTACTTGATCTCCATGATGTTAGTAAAGCAATGTGCTCCAGTGTTCCTGGGTTAAAGAAAATGAAAAATGAAATTGCGAACCCCTGGTTAAAGTCTAGTAACCTGCACAGACGTATATGCAAGATCATCAGATGAGGATAAGATTTAAGTTCCTTTCGAAGAGAACTACAGTTCATTTTTCTGTATAATTCATTTTTCTCAGGATAAACTTAACCAATAATACCTTACTTTAACTGAGAAATGAACTAACTGACACTGTTAACTTGAAATGTTTGCATTTGGAAGCTTATCCCCAATCACCCATAGATACTAGGTGTAGAGCTAGATAATCTCTGAATACTTCAGGAAAAGTGTCAAAAATTCAATTTGCCAGCCATAAATTTCTACCTAGAATTGGAACCCAGTTTCTCACTTTTTGGCAAGGTCTACAATGCCACTATTTCTCTTTATGTTTTATTTTACCTGTTCACCTCCAGCAGTTTTTCATTGCAAGCTGTGGATGAAGAACCAGAGATGCAGGTAGTAACACATCTGTTTAGCTCTTTGCTATGGGGAAGTGGACCACATCTGGCTCCAAGGCCACATTATAGAGACAATATTACAGAGCTGTGCTTTTTGGCAGGAACCTTACCAGCAGGCAGCTTATGTTAAGACATTGTGGGCTGTTCTCCATAATTTTTCTGCCTTTAAAGTTAATGGATGTAAAATGGTAGGGATGGGTCTGTAACTTTACATGTGAGAACTACTGGAATGGTAACGACTGGAAGAATGAAGAATAACAGTAGAAGATACTAACACCACCATTACAATAAAGACATTCAGCAGTTTTAAATGATGATTTTCATGGGCAAAATTTTACATGACAATCACACCTAGAAAACTATTTGAAAATAAATTATTCTAAAACTCATTAATCTTGAAACATATTCAACTTTCAGACTGCCGCTCTGTTATGCATTGGATCCCTGCAAGAAGTGTGCTTTCGAGTTTTTACAGAAACGGTGTTTTTTTTTGCATCAGCAGTGAGAAAGAGAGCCATAACTACTAGTATGTGTTCGATCACAGGCTATCATACAGAAGTGGTCATCTGGTGAGGAGCTAGTACACTTATATCTCGGTCATTCTTAAATATTCAGCAGTTACAGGTAGTTAGATTTTAAAGTGCATGCTATCATTTACCAGGATCCCCTAGTCTCTTTAACTTATTCTTTCCCAGAACCTCAAAACGATGGAAAACCCTTTTCCTTTCCCAGTTTTACCTTAGTACTTCGACCAAGTTTCTTATTTTTTGGAAAATTAATTAATATAGAGTGCAATATCGGTGGGCACTAGGTTGCAAACTTTGATGAGTGAATTATGAATCGATAGTTTATTGGTGACTGGATGCCCGTGATCTTAAAATTTTCACTCTGGACGGATGCTAAACGTACTATGGAGAACACCTGGTGGCTCAGTGCCTGTAAATTATCTGCAGAACTAAGTCTAGTGCGACACAAGATGGTGAATGCGAGCATGTGAGTGTGCAGGAGTGAAGTTCCTAACGGGGGAGGATATCTATCTCAGGATTTAAAAATGGAGCATTGCTCGCATTCTCTGCCATGCGTTGATTTTTGAAAAAAACTTATCTGCAGCTCTGCAGAAGTTGGTATTTGAGGTGTGATTTAAAAAAAAAAGATTGGCCATCCTGAACTACGATCTGTGGGAAAGGAATCGAAGACCCTACTGCCCCCACAAACCTCCACCCACCGGCCTCTAGATTACCATTTTATTGCAGTGAAAATATCGTGACCGGCCACTGCATGTAAGATTTTTTATTGCTTTTTTTTCGTTACTGTATTACTGTTTTTTTAATGAATGCTACTTTAAAAATTAATTGATGTTGGTAATTTAACAGTCTATGGGCCCCACTCATGATCAAAGCCACTCTAGTTAAAAATGTTTAATACACGAGGTAGGATTTTGCAACAAAAATGCAAACTGCCAGGACTGTACCTCGGTGGGAGGCCTGCGTTTATTAAAAAAAAAGTGATGACAAAACGTCTATCTGACAGTAAATAGGGGGTCTGGGTGAGAAGGGTCATTGCCCTTTTAAGGGTGGAGGAGGTTGTTGATACAGATGACGGAAATTGTGTTACAGGGCGGCGGCGTGGCTGCGCAAAGACACTCCGGGGAAATCTCAATTTCTTCAGCAATCACCCCCGATAAATCCCTCTGGCCGCTCTTTCTCCTCGTCCCCCGGATCGTCAAGCAGCCGGCCAGGAGGAGGAGCGGAGGGGACAGGGAGAGCTTCAGTAATTAACAGGCCCCGAAGGTAAGATTGTACCCGAGCTCCGGTGCTGGGGGAGAGATCGGGCTCGCTTTGTTTCTGATGATGATGATGATCGCACGGAGAGAGAGAGAGGGAGAGAGAGACTCGGAAATACACGGCCGGGAGCTTAGGGCAGAACAGCGCAGGGGGTATGATCCCCAAGCAGCCTGGGCTCACACGGACTCGGATAGACAGATCGCGAACTCCGCCTGGCTCTGTCAGTAACACTCGGGCTCTTATCAATGTCCCTGTTCGCCCGCAAAGCCATCGAGCCAAAGAGGGCAACTATCCCAAGTTTGACTGTTCAATTCCAACCCAGCACTTGCCACAATTTTCTAATCAAATGGACCAACTTCGGCCTCGTTTGAAAACATTGCTTTTTTTTTGGAAGCACACAACATATGATAAGTTAATAGTTTAGAATAATTTTATATGGTGGAGAAATCCGCAACTCCGATTAGACAAAGTTGTGAGAATGTAGTTTGGTACTCTTCACCCCCCCCCCCCCCCAACCTTAAATTTAATTTAATCCAATCCATGCCTTCAGCAAGTGTGAAGGCGAATAGCACACGGCGATCTCGGGCATCGGCCAGATAAACTCCGAAACAATACAGGCAATCTTAAAAAAAAAGTTGTTCTGAACTGGGCCCGAATCGCGAAAGTGGGAGAGTGGAATGAATGGATCGGGGACAAATGAGATCTGATGGGCAGGAACGATGTTATCTCTTTCGCAGGGAGTGTACTGTACAAAGGGCAGGACTGTTCAACCCACATCGTCATACCCTAAAGAGGAACCTTCCATTTTTGTTTTACAGTACTGGCTCACCAAGGTCACAGGTTGAAGCGTGTGAGTGAATTGTGGCAGGGTAGCGCAGTGTGCATTGATTATTAGATGGTGAGGGGATTGCATTGTGTGTAGAATGTAAGATAGTTGGCAAATCAATCCTCTGGCCCTAGTGACATCATAATTGGGAGAGCCAATTACAAATTTTAACAAGAACCAAAGATTGAATTAAACCTGTAAACTCATCATTGGCAATTTTTTCATTAATAATAAATACTCAGTAGTTTTAATCTGAAACCAAACTTCTGTTCTCAACTTTTCCTATTGGGCTTACTAAATGCAATAGATGTAAATATGTAAGTGAAAAGATGACAAGGCTGATAGCAATACCTGATCTGTATATACACTGTCTCATATTGGGCAGGTTCCTTAGTGTTTCAAGGTGGTGTCAGTAAAGAAACTACTTAACACATATATACATGGGAAATGTTGCAGACAAATAGCAGATCTGCTAGCATCTCAATGGAAAGTTTGGTTAACGTATTGAATGGAGAGCAAAGAGTCTACAGCTGAAACTTTAACCTGTTTGTCCTCCTTCAGGTGCTGTCAGATCTGCTGTACTTTTCTTTCAATCTCTTCATCTCCATTCAGTATACAAGTGAGTTTCAGATGGTTTTTGGGTTGAAATTTGCAAGATTAATAATCAATTTATAAAAAGAAAACATAAACCTTAGTAAATCAGTCTCCTCATTCTTTTTATAGTATCCATTTTAATTTCTCTGATTCTTAATACAATGACTGGCAATGCATCAGAATATGCAGTAAATAGCGACTGAAGCCAATCATCATTCAACAGAATTACAGGTAGGATACATTACCTCTCTTTTCTGATATTCAAGTGTGAGAAATGCTGTCTTAGGAGGGAGAGAAGACAGGATTATTATCTTATAAAAAAGGTATAATGATGTGATTTGGCTATTAATACAAAGTTATAAATTACCCATTCTGTACAACCTGGCTGGCATATGCTAACATTCAGAAAAAAATGCTTTTCTTAAATGTGCAATATGTCACCCATTATTCAGACTTGTACCAGTTTAATCTCAGCATGACAATTTTAAAAAGGACTTTGCATGTCCCTAATATATTAGTACTTTTTTTTAAGATGCATGGAATTTATTGTGATAAGGCTGGTACTAATTCATCAGTTCTTAACCACCTTATCAGAGATGTACACTTCTGACATAGGTGCTCATTAGGTGCTCTGATGACGCTGGCCTTCCAACTATAGGATGATGTGTGATGGTGATTGCCCTGCAAGGTTCCAGATCAGAAAATGGAAAGAAAGAGCTTGCATTCATATTCGTATTGCACCTCCTAAAAACATCCCAAAGGCTTCACAACCAATGAATTAATTTTAAGTGTGGTTATTCTTGTTATATAGGTAAGAACAAGAAGCCAATTTGTGTACAACTATCAGATAAATTCCCAATTAATCTGTTGTTGTGATGTTGGTTGAGAGAGAGAGATGTTGCCAGGACAACTTCCCTTCTTGGATAATTGGTATGGCATCTTTTACAACCCTTGCACATACAGAGAGGACCTTGGTTTAATATCTTCTCTGAAAGATGGTACTTCCATCAATACATTGCTCTCTTACTAGTGTCAGCTTAGATTATGTGCTAACCCCAAACTTTCTGACTCAGTAGTGAAAGTATTCCCTCTGAGCAAAGCTGGCACTATGAAATTTCTTTCACATGTTAGATGCTCGTGATATTTCTAATCTGGCCTGGGGCTAACTGGGGCAATTTTTCCTTTACCTGCAGCCCTGTATGAGCATGCATATTTGTCTGTTTAGTTACCAGTAACTGGAAACAGGATAAGAGAGAGAATACACTTTATTTCATACTCCCAGCATCAAAACATGCAACCAGCAACCTGCTTCTTCAAAGCATTGCTTTCCAACTTTTAGTGCATCTTTGTGCCTTCATTCCATTGAATTGTATCTCACTTTCCTTGCATGCCATCTCTGTTCAGGAAACAACCTTAAGTTGGGTTCCTGATCCAAAGTTTCAGGATGTTTATTTGTTGCTTGTAGATGGAAGGAGTATCATGCACTTACTGCTTAAGCACACTATCAATATAGGAGTTGTGTGTGAGAGAGAAATACAATATTTCAGAAATTCAACAAATACACTTGCTTTATTGTAGTTGTAAGCAAGTTATTGTTCAGGTTATGATCCTTGATTAGAAATAATGAGTACCTTTGCATTGTGCCTTCAATTTCAGGTTAGTGTTGTTAGTACGGCACAGCAAGGTAACATGTGACTGTCAGAGTAGAAGTTATTTACTACATCTTGGCTGGGAATTTAAATCTGTGCTTTCAAATAGTGAAAGTGGGATGAGATGTTAAAATCTTTCACTATATATGGGGCTGTACCTGGAAACCACATTTAGTTTCATTCCCAAGCTGCTTCTTATTCACGTGAATAACAAGCTGTAGAGTCAGTGAGGTTTGAGATTCACACTTATGAATGTATAAAGCAGTGTTCATGTAATATTTGAGTTGTCTTTTTTGCTAAAACTAATAACAAAAGGAATTTCACATATCAGCTATTTTACAACAGGTTTTCTGCATTCTTCAATGCTTAAAAGAAACATTCATAATTCAATAGTCCATCTGAAAACTAACTCTTTCAAGACTGAAACAAGCATAATATTTTTAGGATTCAATGGTCCAATCATTTTTTAAAATTGAGGCAGCATGTTTAAAGC
The DNA here is from genome assembly GCF_017639515.1 of Carcharodon carcharias. Classification (NCBI taxonomy): domain Eukaryota; kingdom Metazoa; phylum Chordata; class Chondrichthyes; order Lamniformes; family Lamnidae; genus Carcharodon; species Carcharodon carcharias. The sequence goes on from NC_054475.1 coordinate 96,136,636, forward strand.
CAAGGCAGATGGTACAGGAAATCACAAAGCATGGAAATAGTAGAAAAGAAGATAAGGCAAATCAAGAAATAATTTGGTGATACCAAGTTTAGTTTTAAAAGCCTGTAGGTTATAGATGTAAGGAAAAATTGGGGACAGTAAGGGATTCCATTTTTTTAGCTCAAAGGAAAGAAAGTGTCAGGGTTAGAAATTTTGCAGTGAGGCTCAATTTCACCATGTCAGGATGTAGGTAGGAGGAAGAGTTTGTAGAACACCAGACATGAAATTTATAAGGAACAAGAGAAGGAAGTTTAGAGAGGCAGCAATCATAGTGTTCTACTGGAATAACAGCCAGAAATTTCTTGAACACTTAACTCAATTCATGATCTGAAAGGATCTAATGGGTTAATTGAAAGTGCCCACATGTTGTGGCATTGTGTTTGTTTGGAAAGCCCAAAAAGTGAATGCAGTTGGAATTTTGTAAATAGTGTTATTTTTATACAGTTGTGAATCAATCATTTCAGAGCTGAAAAAAGGGGGACCAATTTCAATAAAGTGGGAGTTTTTTGCCCAGTAACATTCAAATATCTAAATTTTGCAATTCTGTGTAAATGTGAAACATGCTTTGATCTTCAACTCCTAAATTAATTTTGTAGTCTGTAATGTACAATATAATGCTGTGCTCAACAGTGACATTCTTGGCCAGTTGGAGAATTGCAATAGAGTGTAGCGTTCAGAATCAATTTCTGACTGTCATGAAATAAGATGTGTGTAGAGGGCACAGGATAAGTTTTAAAAAGGAAATTAGATAAGAAAGAAAGGATTTGCATTTATCTAGCACCTTTTATGATGTGCTTTTGAAGTATATCACTGTTGTAAGGTAGGAAATTGTTAGCAATGAGATAAATGGCCAGACAATCTATATTTGGTGGTCCTGTTTGAGAGATGACTAGTGACCAAGACACTGCTCTGCTTTAAAAGGTGTGTGATTTTTCATCTGAGTGTGTAGATAGGACATCATTTTAATGTCTCATCTGACAGCCCTTCTGACAATGCATTACTCCGTCCGTACTGCACTGAAATATCAGCCAAAATAATAGACTTATGCCCCTGGAGTGGTGCTTGAACTCACAACCTTCTGATTCAGGAAGGATGTTACTATTGAATCAAGCATGATTGTAAGATCATTAAAGCCAACTGGAAAACCCCAACTGTTACCCTGGCTGAGACCAGCTAATTGAACAAGATTGTGGATCACATTGGAGATTGTGGAGCCTATGTGGTCTGCATGTTTTTTTTATTCATTCATGAGATGCCTTCTTGAACCATTGCAGTCCATGTGCTGTAGGTACACCCACGGTGCTGTTAGAGAAGGAGTTCTAGGATTTTGATGAATCAGCAATGAAGGAACGGCGATATATTTCCAAGTCAGGATGGTGAGCGACTTGGAGGGGAACTTCCAGGTGGTGGTGGTGTTCCCATCTATCTGCTGCCCTTGTCCTTCCAGATGGTAGTGGTTGTGGGTTTGGAAGGTGCTGTCTAAGTAGCCTTATTGAATTCCTGCAGTGCATCTTGTAGATGATACACACTGCAGCTACTGTGCATCAGTGGTGGAGGGAGTGAATGTTTATGGATGGGGTGCCAATCAAGCGGCCTGCTGTCCTAGATGGTGTTGAGCCTCTTGAGTGTTCTGGGAGCTGCACTATTCAGGTAAGTGGGGAGTATTCCATTGCACTCCTGACTTGTGCCTTGTAGATGGTGGACAGGCTTTGGCAAGTCAGGAGGTGAGTTACTCGTTGCAGGATTCCTAGCCTCCAACCTGCTCTTATAGCCACAGTATTTATAAGGCTAGTCCAGCTCAGTTTCCAGTCAATGATAACCCCCAGGATGTTGATAACAGGGGATTCAGAGATGGTAATGCCATTGAACGCCAAGGGGCAATTGTTAGATTCTCTCTTGTTGAAGATGGTCATTACCTGGCATTTGTGTGGGCGAATGTTACTTGCCACCTGTCAGCCCAAGCCTGGATATTGTCCAGGTCTTGCTGCATTTGGACATGGACTGCTTCATGATCTGAGGAGTCGCGAATGGTGCTGAACATTGTGCAATCAGCAGCGAACATCCCTGCTTCTGACCTTACGATGGGAGGAAGGTCATTGATGAAGCAGCTGAAGATGTTGGTCCTAGGACACTACCCTGAGGAACTCCTCAAGTGATGCTTCAGGACTGACTGACTGACCTCCAACAACTACAACCATCTTCCTTTGTGCTAGGTGGGACTCTAACTAGTGAAGAGCTTTTCCCCTGATACCCGTTGACTCCAATTTTGCTAGGGCTCCTTGATACCACATTCGGTCAAATGATGTCAAGGGCAGTCACTCTCACCTCACCCCGGGAATTCTGCTCTTTTGCCCATGTTTGAACCAAAGTTGTAATAGGGTCAGGAGCTGAGTGGCCCTGGTGGAACCCAAACTGAGTGTCAGTGAGCAGGTTATTGCTAAACTAGTGCCGCTTGATAACACTGTTGATGACCCCTTCCATTACTTTACTGATGATTGAGAGTAGACTGTTGGGGCAGTAATTGGCCGTGTTGGATTTGTCCTGCTCTTTGCGTACAGGACATACCTGGGCAATTTGCCACATAGCCAGTGTTGTAGCTGGACTGGAACAGCTTGGCTGGGGGTGCAGCAAGTTCTGGAGCACAAGTCTTCAGTACTACTGCTGGAATATTGTCAGGGGTCCATAGCCTTTGCAGTATCCAATACCTTTAGCCGTTTCTTGATATCACGTGGAGTGAATTGAATTGGCTGAAGATTGGCATCTATGATGATGGGGACCTCTGGAGGTGACTGAGATGGATCATCCACTTGGCACTTCAGGCTGAAGATTGTTGCAAATGCTTCAGCCTTATCTTTTTCACTGGGCTCCCACATCATTGAGGATGGGAATATTTGTGGATGATCCTCCAGTGAGTTGTTTAATTGTCCACCACCACTCACGACTTGATGTGGCAGGACTGCAGAGCTTGGATCTGATCTGTTGGTTGTGGGATTGCTTAGCTCTGTCTATCACTTGCTGCTTGGCATGCAAGTAGTCCTGTGTTATAGCTTCACCAGGTTGACACCTCATTTTTCGATGTCTGGTGCTGTTCCTAGCATACCCTCCTGCACTCTTCATTGAACCAGGATTGATTCCCTGGCTTGATGGTAATGGTAGAGTGGGGGATATGCCTGGCCATGAGACTACAGATTCTGTTTGAGTATAATTCTGCTGCTGCTGATGACCCACAGCGCTTCATGGTTGCCCAGCCATGAGTTGTTGGATCTGTTCGAAATCTATCCCATTTAGCACAGTCGTGGTGTCGCACAACATGATGGAGGATATCCTCAATGTGAAGCTGGGGCTTTGTCTCCACAATGACTGTGCAGTGGTCACTCCTACCAATACTGTCATATGCAGATGCATCTGCAGTTGGCAGATTGGTGAGGATGAGGTCAATTATGTTTTTCCCTCTTGTTGGTTCCTTCACCACCTGCCACAGATCCAGTCTAGCAGCTGTGTCCTTTAGGACTCAGCCAGCTCAGTCAATAGTGGTGCTACTGAGCCACTCTTGGTGATGGACATTGAAGTCCCCACCCAGAGTACATTCTGTGCCCTCGCCACCCTCAGTGTTTCCTTCAAGTGGTGTTCAACATGGAGGAGCACTGATTCATCAGCTGAGGTAGGGCGGTATGTGGTGATCAGCAGGGGGTTTCCTTGCCCATGTTTGGCCTGATGCTGTGAGATCTCTTGGGTTCTAGAGACGATGTTGAGGACTCCCAGGGCAACTCCCTCCCGACTGTATACCACTGTGCTGCCACCTCTGCTGGGTCTGTCCTGCCGGTGGGACAGAACATACTCTGGGATGGTGATGGTGCTGTCTGGGACATTATCTTTAAGTTATGATTCCATGAGGATGATTATCGCTGTTGCTTGATTAGTCTGTGAGGCAGCTCTCCCAATTTTGGCACTGGCCCCCAGTTGTTAGTAAGGAGAACTTTGTAAGGTTGACAGGGCTGAGTTTGCTGTTGTCGTTTTCGGTGCCTAGGTCAATGCTGGGTGGTTCGTCTGGTTTCATTCCTATTTTTAAACTTTGTAGCAGTTTGATACAACTGAATGGCTTGCAAGGCCATTTCAGAGGGCATTTAAGAGTCAACCACATTGCTGTGGGTCTGGAGTCACATGTAGGCTAGGCCAGGTAAGAGCAGCAGATTTCCTTCCTTAAGCCTTTCGATTCCTTCACCCTACCCCACCCCCACTAGGGCTATCTGTACCTTGCTTGTCCTGCTTTCTACTCTTAATTAGCACATTCCTCAGATAATATCACCACCTTCAACACCTCTTTGTCCTTTTGTCTGTGACATCTTTTGGTTATCTCCACCTATCACTGGCCCTCTATCCAGCACTACCCCCCCCCCACCCCCAACCAGCTTATATTTCACCTCTTTTCTATTTTTACTTAGTTGTGTTGAAGGGTCATTCAGACTCGAAACGTTACCTGTGCTCTTCTCCGCAGATGCTGCCAGACCTGCTGAGTTTTTCCAGGTATTTTTGTTTTTCTTATGGATTTATGTTGTACTTTAAAAGAATTTTTGAACTGTAATAAGAAATAGAATTTGCGTCGAAGTTTTAAACATTTTTCAATTTCTACTTTTATAATTCACATTGATATTGCTTGGCGCATCATGATTGCAGACGTTCTGTGATGGAAACCAAGGCCCTGATTTTCAAAAGGTTGGAGGGTATGGAGTTTTGGATGAGATTTTTTTTTTGCCAGAATCCCTACCCGGAAGCCAGCCTGACTGACAGGCTGGTCTTCCATTTGACCAGAGGACCCTCCACAGCTGGCTGTGGACCAGGTAGGGAGCCTGTAGTTGCTATTGGGAGCATGGTGGGTTGGGTCCGATTACTGATTGGGAGGTATTTAAAAAGGGGAGGGGAGTCTGATCCAATGCGAGGAAAAAGTTGGGGGCTCCGAAGAATCATTTTTAGTTCTCCTGGCCTTCAAGCAATGCTGTAAAGACACTTACCTTCTCCCAGATGCTGCTCGTTAAAATGTTTAAATGGCCTCCTGGATGCAGGTTGGCTGCCTTCCCCTTGTCCATTAGACCTGGTAACGCACATATTTGAGTCAGGTTCAAGATTTTTGAAGTTTTATCTCACCCATGTTAACTCACCTGTCTCTGTGGGTTAAAATTCACCCTCAAGTGTAAGTGAGCTGAAAGGCATAAAGGACATCCAGCAATTTTATATTTAAGGCACTTGGAATTTCACTGTTGGAGTTGGAACCCCAGTCAAAGTTGATGCCCCAGCATACCAGACCAGAAAATGTGTGGCTTGCGTTGGGTAATTTTATGCTTATTTGCTATTTTGCTTTTAAAATTTCTTAAAGAACAATGTACAGGGTTTATTTCATTTCAGTTCAATAAAACTTACTCTACCTTGTAGACTTTTTTGACAAAATGAAATATGTTAGGAACATTAAGTGAACAACATTTAATTTATCCTTCATCAAGCACATATCTGTTTGGAACTTCCTTAACTCACTTTCCTTCCCAAATATTTGAATGGCAAGTCTTGCGAGCATTGGGAGGACCGATATGTATGTTTTTGTTGAATAGTTTTATAATATTCTGTCGCATTCAAAATGCAAACTGCCATTTCCACCCAAGTGCAAAATAATTACTTTTTATGTTGTTCATAGGGTGAGAATTGTGATTTAGTTGAGAGATTACTTAACTGGGTGACTTTTTTTGGTTTTCACTTTCCTCCCCTCCTCTCCTAAAGCTCCTGATTTAACCAAGGTTTCATTTCAAAGGCTGCAGTAGTAGTACTCTAGTGCCTCTTTCTTCATCTGTCAGGTTGGACACTCGGCACAATGTTGGTGGAGAACAACCCATTTCATTGTGCTGCTGTTTCATAACTGGAATATCTAAACCCGATCTTTGATCTTTAAGGAATTTTCAAAAAAAAATAGAAAATTAGCTCACAACAGACTAAAATCAAGCCACGTAATTATCAGTAGATTAGAACATCAACCTCAACTAGGGTTACAGCAGTGCTTGGTTGTATTCTTCCCAATGTGTACAGATAATGATTTTCCAGCAAAGGTCACTGGATAATGAACAAAAATAGGGATGCTAGCGTATTTTTCCTCTTCCCCAAGCTTAGGTTTTCTACTATGTTCTGATCAATACTTGCTCAAGTTTGTTGGCAGTAGAAGAGTGTGAGCACCTATTGTGAGAACTTGTTTATGAAGTAGGAGTAAGTATTTCATGATATTTCTGTGTACCCTGATTCACTTTTTTTTCCAGCTGGGCAACAAAATCAGTTACTAGCCTAACTGCCTTGATATTTATCTTGTTTATGAGAATTGAGCTTATTTGCAGTACTTTTGTACTTAAGTAATTCAGAATCAACTGCAATTGATATTCATTTTAAATAGAAACAGAGGTTCTTCTTTCTTTCATCTCTCTTTTTAAAACCCCTTTTGCTGCTTCCTCTGTCACAATTTCTCATTCCACTTGAAGGATCAAATGGTCTGGGCCATAGGGATCTCTGTGACTGTCCCTTACAGTTGTCTGAATGGAGACAAGTATTTTTTATGGTAGTTTTGATCCTGAGCTGTATGGAACAGTTGTGTGTGACATTGCTAGGTGAATGTCTGTACTAATTTACTCTTAGCCAGTGAGTGGTTAGACAATGATGTGGAAAGAGGACGTACAAAATATAAATATTTGGCTGTTTCTCTCTCCCCCACCTCTGGCAAACTGTTTAATATGACCCATCTTATTTCCAGGTATTTTTTAATTGGAACAGTAGCCTAACCACAGATCTTTCCACACCCATTCTGTGATTGGCTGATAGGAGGTATGAGTCACATGGAAATAAGTTGTGTTGAAATGGAATCATATACAGCCACAACTTTTATATTGTGCTTTTCACGTAACAAAATTTCACAAAATGGATTATGGGGGAGCCAGTGGACACCAAACAGAAAGTACAGAAGATGTTGAGTGAGGTGATCAATGCCACAGTCAAAGTATTAAATCAAAGAGGTAAGTTGTGAAGAGACCTTTGAAAGTTGGATTTGCTTATGCAGTGATATGAAGATAAACTTTTTATATGCAGCGAGTGATTACGATCCAGAATGCAATGGCTGAGAGAGTGATGGAGACAGATTAAATCATGGCCTTCAAAGGAGAATTGATAATTATCTGAAGAGATCAAATTTGCAGGGCTGTGGGGAAAAGGTGGGGGAATGGGACTAGGTGAATTGCTCTTGGAGAGAATGGGCAAAGACACAGCAGGCCAAATTGCCTCCTTTTATGCTGTAACCATTCTATGATTCTATTCTGTAATAGAGAACATTGCTAAAATCTGTCACGATTCACCCAACTAAGTCAAATTGAACGGAGTTGACAGACTACACAGTACAATGTTTGTACTGGAAGTTTTAGGTTCAATCCGTGTGAATATGACACTTCCACTTCCTTGCAGATTTAAAATAGACAGTAGAGGACTCTGTTTATTAGAATTTTCTTAAAGCACCTAGTATGAAGACATTTATATCGCTGAAATAAACAAACATTTTGATTATGACTCATGCTATCCTTCCATTTTTTAAATTTGGAACAAGTAAAATGCTTAAACACTTAAAAACCTGATATTTGAAGACATGGATATGATGGCTTGTGGCATCTGTGGCCTTTATTTGTGTTTGATGAGTAGCCGCTGTTTTATGATACATGTCACAAAGCTACATTTGAAGCATATTCTATAGAGTCTTAGGGAAATTCCTGTAATTGGTGCTTCACTGCTACAGAATACATACTAAGGCACGTCTCTGACTTTCTTTTTACTATACTCAAACTAAAGCAGTGGGTATTCCAATACCAGTCCTTGTCCCTTTTGTAATTAATATCGGCGTCCAGAATACTCCCAAGTCAGGTATAGTTTGAGCAAAGAATACATCCCTCCAACGTGAAACTAAGCACCCTGTTAGCAGAAGCAAATTCACAAACTTATTAACACTTGGTATACAAACATTGTAGCAGCAGCTTACTTTCATATTGCACCTTTCACTTAAGAAGGCACTTAATTTTTTTTATTCATTCATAGGATGTGGGTGTTGCTGGCTACACCAGTATTTATTGCCCATCCCTAACTGCCCCTGAGAAGTCAGTGGTGAGTCATCTTCTTGAACTGCTGCAGTACATGTGGTGTCGGTACACCCACTGTGCTGTTGGGGAGGGAATTCCAGGATCTTGACCCAGCAACAGTGAAAGAACGGTGATATAGTTGCAAGTCAGAATGGTGTGCAACTTGGAAGGGAACTTGGAGGTGATGGTTTTCCCATGCTTCTGCTACCCTTGTTCTTCTAGGTGGTGGAGGGCATGGGGTTGGAAAGTGTTGTCAAAGAAGCCTGGCAAGTTTCTGCAGTCCATTAAGTAGGTGGTACACACTGTAATGGTGCCCCAGTGGTGGAGGGATGGATATTTAATGTGGTGGGTGGGGTGCCAATCAAGTTGGCTACTTTGTCCTGGATGATTTTGAGCTTCTTGAATGTTGTTGGAGCTGCGTTCACCCAGGCAAGTGGAGAGTATTACATCACACTCCTGGCTTGTGCCTGTAGATGGTGGATAGGCTTTGGGGAGTCAGAAAGTGAGTTACTCACCACAGAACTCCCAGCCTCTAACCTGCTCTTGTAGCCATAGTATATGCCTGGGCCAATTAAGTTTCTGGTCAATGGTGACCCCCAGGATATTGATCGTGGGGGAATCAGTGATGATAATGCCAACGGGAGGTGGTTAGCTTCAGTCTTGTTGGAGATGGTTGCCAGGCACATGTCTGGCATGTATGTTAATTGCAACTTATTAGCCCAAGTCTGAATGTTGTCCTGATGTGCATGGACTGCTCTCTAACCTGAGGAGCTGTGAATAGAGTTGAAAACTTTACAATCATCAACTTTACAAACATCCTCATTTTGGACCTTATAATGGAGGGGAGGTCATTGATGAAGCAGCTGAAGGTGGTTTAGCCGAGGACACTACCCTGAGGAACTCCTGCAGTGGTGTCCTGGGGCTAAGATGTTTGACCTTTCAACAACCACAACCATCTTCCTTTGTGCTAGGCATGACTCCAGCACATGGAGAGGTTTTTGTCAATTCCCACTGACTTCAATTCTACTTGGGCTCGCTGATGCCACACTTAGTCAAATACTGCCTTGATGTCCAGGGCAATTACTCTTACCTCACCTTTGGAATTCAGCTCTTATGTCAACATTTGGATGGAGGCTGTATTGAGGTCTGGAGCAGGGTAGCCTTGGTGGGACCCAACATTGGTTAGATCATGCTTGATCTTTGACCTCAATTCCATTTTTGTGCCATTTCTTCATATCCCATGATTCCCTTTCTGTTCAACAATCTTATCAATTTCAGCCTCTAATATACTCGGTGAGTGAGCATCCATCCACTGTCCCTTGGCGTAGAGAACTCAAGAGATTCAGAACCCTAAGTGTGAAGAAATTTCTCTTCCCCTCAGTCCTAAAAGGCTGACCCCTTATCCTGAGACTCTGCCCCTTCTTCTAGACTCTCCAGCCAGGGGAAGCAGCCTTGACCCTGTCAAGCCCACTCAGAATTTTGTATGCTTCAATGAGATCACCTCTCATTCTTCTAAACTCCAGAGAGTATAGATCCATTCTACTCAATCATTCATCATAGGACAATACTCACGCCCCCAGGAACCAGCCCAGTGAACCTGCATTACTCACGTTCTAAGACAGTTATATCTTGATGAGGTAACAGAGATGGTTGATGAGGGTAATGCTGTTGATTTGGTGTACATGGATTTTCAAAAGGCATAAATCAAGAGCTGCACAACAGATGTGAGCAAAATTAGGGCTAGTGGAATAAAGGGACAGTAGCAATATGGATATGAAATTGGCTGAGTGAATGGAAACAAAATATTGGCCAACAGTTCTTTTTCTGACTGGAGGAAGATTTATAGTGCAGTTCCCCAGGAATCGGTCTTGGGGACCCCCCACTCTTCCTGATATACATTAATGACCTAGACCTTGGTGCATATGGAACAATTTCAAATTTGTGGATGGTACCTAACTTGGAAGTATTATGAACCATGAGGAGGAAAGTGTAGAGCTTCAAAAGAACGTGGAAATGTTGGTGGAATTGGCGGGCAAGTGGCAGATGAAATGTAATGCAGAGAAGTGTGAAGTGATTCATTTTGGTAGGAAGAACTCAGAGAAACAAAAAAAAGGGTACAATTTTATAGGGGGTGCAGGAGCAGAGAGATCTGGGTGTATATATGCATAATCATTAAAGGTGGGAGGACAGGTTGAGAGAGTGGTTAATAATTATCAGGAAGATACAATAATTCTCATAATATTATTGGAATTTATTGTACAATTGAGTAATAGTGGGATGTGTTAATGTATCTGTGTGTGTGATTTAATTGAATTAGAGACAACTAGTCTGGGTGCTTTGATGTAAGAAGAGAAGTTAGGGTTGAAATTTAAATTAGGTAAACATGCGGAAGTTTAGAAACATAGGTGTCAAGGGAACATTTGCATTTTTAAATAAACCAGATCAGTTTGTTTTCAAAAGAGGGAGCAAAATGTGTCACCTAGTCAGGTGAAGTTTAGAAACAGAGGGCAGAATTTTTTAGTTGGCGTGCAGGGGCGGGCCCGACATGCTGATGCGTGATGACGTCGGGCGTGCACCCTGATGTCATTGTGCTGAGGAGCGATGTTTCGTTCGGCGGGTGCGCACTGGAGTCGGCTGCGCACCTGCCGATATGTAAACAACCTATTAAGGCCGTTTAAGATCTAATTAAGGTTGTTGTGAACGCTGCCTTTCCAATCTTAAGGTTGGTGGGCAGGCGAAAAGGTCAAGCGGCCTTCGCGTTTTTTAGGAAACCTCAACCATGAGCGGGATAAGGTTTCCTAAAAAACGCTTTTATTAAATAAATTTTAAAAACTTCATGAATATAAAAATATGACCCATCTCATGTGACACAGTCACATGAGGGCACATGTTGAAATCAATTTAAAAACCTCTTATTTAATAATTTTAGAAATCTTTCAATCTCCAAGGCAGTTCCATGCATCGGAGATTGAAAGGCTCTTTCGCACACATGTGCGGAAGAGCGCTGGCCCCAACTCCCTCTCCTCCCCCCACCCACACAGGTAGCACCAGGCGCTGCTGGTCACATCTTACACTGGGTGGGTCTTAATTGGCCTGCCTGTGTAAAATGGTGGTGTGGAGCCGATTGGCTCCGCGACCACTGCCGCCTGGAAAAATTCAGGCCAGTGTGTCTATTTTCCCCAAAGATTACTGGTAAAACTTAGTGCTATGAGAGGGTTTTATTATCTGGAAGATAATGTCCAAAGACATAGTGAAATAATGGATATTTGCATTTAAAAGGGAAACTATGTATAAAAGAATGAAGGCTGTGTGTAAGGATAGGCATTTTAAGATCTTGCAAGTGTGAAAAAGCCTTCAGCATCTATGCCTCCAGCTGCTGACTTCAAAGGACTGAAGTTAAGAGAGCTCACTTTGAATTTGATGTGTTCAGGTATCATGTTTCTTTGCCTGGGTCTTTTAAAATCTATGTATCTCACTGTTGCCTTAACAAAAGTGAAACTGGGAGTTAGATTAATTAGGGGATTTAGAAGTTGTCATAGTAATCTGTAGATGTATATATGGATTTAAATCATTTCTCTTATTAGTAAATGTTTAATCTAACTTTGTAAAAACCTATAAGGCTTGGTGGTCTTATTGCTACTGAATTCAAAGCATGCATCTCGAAATGTATACAAATTGAAAATTAGTTGTGACAGTTGTTTCAAATTTCCCCCTGGGATTTGAACAGCTCCGCAATCACCATCTGCTGTGTCATAACCTAAAGCATACGGCATCCTGGGTTTTATCAATAGGGGCATAGAGTACAAAAGCAAGGCAGTTATGATAAACCTTTATAAAACCCAGGTTTGGTCTCCACTAATTTTTGTGTGCAATTCAGGGCACCACACTTGTGGAAGGATGTGAATGTGAGAGAGAGGGTGCAGAAGAGATTCACAACAATGGTTCCAGAGATGAGGTGCTTCAGTTACATAGAAAGATTGGAGAAATTGGGAATGTTCTCCTTGCAGAAAAAAAAGTTGAAAGAAGATTTGATGGGAGGTGTTCAAAATCATGAGGGAGAAACTACTGTTGCTGGAAGGATCAATTATTAGAGGGCACAGATTCAAGGTAATTAGTAAAAGAAAAAAATGGCATCATGAGGACAGACTTTTTCATGCAGCGAATAGTTAGGGTCTGGAATGCGCTGTCTGAGAGTGTGGTGGAAGCAGGGTCACTTGCGGCTTTCCAAAGGGAATTGAACCATTATCTAAAAAGAAAATATTTGCAGGGCTATGGGCGAAAGGCAGGGGAGTGGCACTTGGTGAACTGCTCCTTCAAAAGGCCAGCACAGACATGATGTGCTGCAACCATTCTATGATTCTGTACAAGGATGCGCTAAGGAAAGTTGGGTGGTTTCTTGGCAGTATAATGAGTAAGTCAAGTTCTGATGTTTTTCTGGTGGTAATCCAGTGGAGAAAAATCCAGCCCCTAGTGTCACATTGGAAAGAGGAGGGGGAAGACAGGTGAAAAGATTCAAGAGATGTGACAGCACAAATAGTTGCAATCAAAGTGTGGACAAAACTTTGACGTTCTATGGAATTTTGTCCCTTTGTCCATAGATGGCACTGTTGTGTGAGGCTAAGTTTAATGCAATTTACTATCAAAATGGGACAAGACATAGAAAATTATTGTCTGTTTAACCCAATGATTTCATAAGCGGGGCCTTCTCAATTAAGGTAATAAATTCCGAATTGATCTGTTGGATATATATATTTTGTCAATGATGTCAGAATGTTGCAGTTGCCATGTTATTGAAACTTACTTCTGGTTGGAAGGCAAACATAAACGTAAACCAAATTTATCTTTCTTCCCCCTGTTTTACCACCAATATATCTATTTTTCTAAAAGAAAATTTGTTTGTGATAACTAGCAGTAAATACTTGCTTTAATGCTGTTTAACATATTGTGTTCTCATTTATGATGTGTTGGTGCATGGCTCCCTCTAGTGATGGATGCAAATTAGTACAATCTTTGTTGAAAAAGGCATATGGGACACTTGCCTTTATCAATCGAGGCATAGATTACAAAAGTAGGGAGTTCATGTTGGAATTGCATAGAACCTTGGTGAGGCCACAGCTGGAGTACTGTGTGCAGTTCTGGTCGCCACATTATAGGAAGGATGTGATTGCACTGGATGGGGTGCAGAGGAGATTCACCAGGATGTTGTCTAGGATGAAACATTTAAGTTATGAAGAGAGGTTGGATAGACTTGGGTTGTTTTCACTGGAGCAGAAAAGACTGGGGGGCAACCTGATCAAGGTGTACAAGATTATGAGGGGCATGGACAGGGTGGATAGGGAGCAGCTATTCTCCTTAGTTGAAGGGTCAGTCACGAGGGGACATAAGTTCAAGGTGAGGGGCAGGAGGTTTAGGGGGGATGTGAGGAAAAATTTTTTTACCCCAAGGTGGTGACGGTCTGGAATGCGCTGCCTGGGAGGCTGATGGAGGCGGATTGCCTCACATCCTTTAATAAGTACCTGGATGAGCACTTGGCACGTCATAACATTCAAAGCTATGGGCCAAGTACTGGTAAATGGGATTAGGTAGGTAAGTCAGGTGTCAGTGCAGACGCGATAGGCCGAAGGGCTTCTTCTGCATTGTGAGATTCTGTGATGTACCCTTTTCAGTGTATCATAAATTTTTAAGTAGTGCTTAAGAACTTCACTACATTAGGCAGTGAACGGATTCTTTGGGATTGTGATAGTGAGTTGTGCTATGGTGAAGAGTTATGTAGTAAATATGTTTTACTCTCATTTTTAAATTCAGAATATTGTAAATAGAAGAAATGAGTTACAGTATAATGTTGAACAATTTTGCCTTTACCTTACTACAACTACTTTACCTTAATATAAAATGCACAATAGTTTTTCTTTCAAATATTAAAATCTATTTCAAATATTCAAGTCTTTGATCTTAACTCAATCTGCCTAGCAGCAATGGAGTATGTGAGTTGTTAAAATTGAGAAAATTGCCTTATCGTCTTACTTTTACCAGAAATTTGCCACCTGCCATTCCTACTCTGCAGTTGACTGTGGTCAGAAACACATCGACTGGAAAAGGGCGGCTACCTCATGAATTTAAATTGGGATCCGATTATGTCATCTCGAATTCCATGCAATTTTAACTGTGCAGATCAGAAATCCCGCTTGGTGGTCAACTCGCTGCGGAAACCTTATTGGCACTGGCTTCATAAACTGACTGACATGAGTGAGAGCTGAAATTAAAGGGGCACAGAGTTGGAGGCACTGAGGTCATTAGGATCCGTGTGACACTGTGAATAGGGCATTTATTATGGGTGCTTTCTTTTTTGTCTCACTCCTTTGGATGGACAAATAGTTTGGGGAAAAGGAGCAGCAGCATCCTGAAAATCTAAGATTGATAGCAGCTGGGTGTGTTAGGAGTGAGGAGGTTGTCATGTATACCCCATTATTTCTGAAATATGATTTTTCAACTTTCAACTGACTGGAAAGGTTGCACTTTGAACTGAGACAATAAACTGCTAAAAAATGCAGGGCCACATTTCAAAATGAAGGTGAGTAAAAAACAAATCACCTTCGGGGAGTGTGAAGAGGGAGACATTTCCTATTTCGGGGGTTGGTTAGCTCAGTTGGCTGGATGGCTGGTTTGTGTTGCAGAGTGACGCCAACAGTGCAGGTTCAATTCACATACCGGCTGAGGTCATCCATGAAGGCCTCGTCTTCACAACTTCTCCCCTCACCTGAGGTGTGGTGACCCTCAGATTAAACTCATCACCAGTTGTCTCTCCCTAATGAGTGTGCAGCCTATGGTTCTCTAGGACTATGGTGACTTTCATTCATTCATTTCCTATAATCCAGACATCTATCGAAACACGCAACTATCTAAGGAAGAAACATTAAAAATGCAAAGTACTGTATATTGCGACAATGGCTGCCACAGACAGCCACACCCAAAACTTCTTGGAAATACACAATGGGTGAAGTATTTCAGGGCAAGGATGCCAGCCAATAGACAGAAATCGCAAGTGACACAAGTGGAGGAAACAGACTGCTCTCTCTCTCCCACTCTCTTTTGGAATAAGGTTGTTGCCCAGTTCGAGAAGCTAATTCCACCAGAAATCTACCAACGAACTGAGATCTCATAATAATTGCAACATCTTCTACATCTGACTGCACCCAAGAAACCAGTTAACCCAAACCGGCTGCAACCTTTAAAATCTACGCCTCAGGAGCAATCAAAGGACAATTAACTATATATTCTTATACCTTTTTTTTATTGGACTCTTAACTCCCCTCATTTCTGATAACTGTGTGTATATGGGCCTGAACAATTGCATGAGGGTCGAATGCATGATGTCACGTTTTATTATTTTTCTCACGTTTAGTGGTTAATACATTTGTTCTTTCTTTGATTCAAGAAAGCCTTGTTTGATTGGCTCCTCTTTGCTCACAGCTTAAATAGTTAAATACACTCTGATTTGGAAAAGGCATATCCCTGTGAAAAAGAAACTTAAATCTTTGTTGTGACCAACCAAGGAGGTTGAATAGAGGTGAGCCAGTTCATCCCTTCTCGCCTGATCGTAACAAAGTGATGGGAGCGGTTTATAGAAAGTCTTACCCAACCTATAGGATCTATAGACTAAACCACACTTTCTGGAATATTACTGAAGAGCAGCACAGGTGCAGGCTTCGTTTCATTAGGTAGGCTATCACTGATATGTACAGTCTTTTACAGCAGGTCCTGCTGTTTCCCGGACCAGGAAAAGCTTGGCCAGTGGTCCTCACCATCTACCTTAACCTTTTTGCCACAAGCCTCTTCCAGGCTACAGGGGACAATACCTACATCTCTCAGCCTACATCAAACAGAGCACCAATACCCACCTTGTTAGCTGGATGCCAGCAACCAGAATGAGAAAACTCTGGCATTTTAGAAGTGGCTGGCTTCCCTCATGTCCACAGCATTATAGACAACATATGTAGCTATCAGGGTACCAGGAGACTAAAACAGATTGTTGATCATCTATTTAATTGCTATTTGTGGGACATAGCTATGCACAATTTGTTGTGTTTCCTACATTACAACATCTCAAAAGTACTTAATTGGCTGTAAAGCACTTAGAAAATCCCAACGGTCATAAAGGAAAAAGATGTAAATGCAAGCTCTTTCTTCATGACCACATGATTTTCTTACTCTTATCTGAAGAAATGACTATTCCCTTGGGGCAGATATTAGGAAGCACTGGGTGGATATCTGTATGCCAGGCCTCTACTAACTTTACATTTGCCTGAGAGATGGTGCACAAAGGTGGCATTAGAGGCTTATAATGGGGAGCTCCTTAGATTTAGGGGGCTTGGAAATTTGATGGTAGGATGAAGAGGAGCCCCAGTGTAAAGTTAGTTTTAATTTTGCCAGGTGATTTGCTTTCCAGTAGTTAGGAATGCAGCTGAAGTACTGCAGTTACACTCCTGTTTTCTATATTGGTTTCCGTTACTAGGTCCTGCCAGATGCTGGGCCTGTGCCAGAGGTTTCCACTGGCCATATGAGAAAGGAAATCTAGGTGCTTCTGTTCTTGACAGATGCTCTGCACTTTGGGTGTCTTTTTCCTTTCCAGTGCCATGGCATGGCACCAAGTAAATAGGCAGCAGGATCTTTCTAAATAACATTTGTATTTGATTCAAAGTCTGTTAACTCAGGATGCAGGATCTAAATGTAGTGTCACAATTACTGCCCCAGCTGATAAAAGCTAACTCAACACATTTATTGATCTTGAATTGAAACTGTATCAATTGCGAAGTGTAGGAAATGCCTGGATTGTTGCTTCTGACCTGGTGGTAGTTTGTCTAGTTGTGAGATCCTGTATGAAATTTTTAAAAATCTGTTGGTAATAGCAGGTTTGTTAGTATATGTGAAGAAAAAAGAAAGGTTAATATTTTAGATGCAGGTTCTTCAGTCTCAGAATTGTTACAGTGTAGAAGGAGGCCATTCAGCCCATCTTGTCTGCACCGGCTCTGAGCATTTAATTTAGTGTCAATCTCCTGCCTTTTCCCTGTAACCTTGCACATTGTTTCTATTTAAACAATTATCCAATGGCCTCTTGAATGCCTCACTTGAACTTGCCTCCACCACACTTCAGGCAGTGCATTCCAAACCTTAACTAGCTGCTGTGTGAAAAAGTTTTTTCTCACCTCGCATTTGCTTCTTTTGCAAAACACTTTAAAACTGTGCCCTCTGGTTCTTGATCCGTTTACGAGCGGGAACAGTTTCTCCCTATCCACTCTGTCCAGACCCCTCATGATTTTGAAAATTTTTATCAAGTCTTCTCTTAGCCTTCACCTCTCCAAGGAAAATAGTCCCAACTTCTCCAATCTTTCCTCATAACTTAAGTGTCTCATCCCTGGAACCATTCTCGTAAACCTCTTTTGCACGGTCTCCAAAGTGTTCACATCCTTCCTATTGTGTGGCACCCAGAACTATACACAATATTCCAGCTGAGGTCTAACCAGTGTCTAATATAAGTTTATCATTGCCTCCAGTAGAACTGGAACTTGAAATGAGCCACTTGATTTGATTGGAGTGATGGGAGAAAGAGAACAATAGGTAGAAGTCAATTATCCACCTGCGAGGAGTTAATGAATTTGGATGACCACCCATAAGTTTTTTGAAAAACTGGTAACAATTGGAAATTGGTGGATGTTGGATGAAGATTATTTTGAGTCAGTAAAAAGCTATCAAAGTAGAAAAAGGTTTGAAAATAATGAATTCATGAATGGTGCAAAGGTCTGGGAAGGATACCCACATAAAAGCAAAGAATTGGAAGAAATAAAGGGAAGAATTTTCTGGTCAGCAAGCGGGGGCAGGGCCCGCTCGCAGACATGTAAAATGACGTGCGGTGATGTCGGGCAGGCGTCCTGACATCACTGCGCGTCATTTAGATTGTCAATTCAGCAGGTGTGTTGGCTGCATGCCGGCTGAACTTTCTTTATGGTCTTAATAGGCCTTTGACAGTAATTAAAGTTGTTAGGAATGCTAAACAAAAACAGAATTACCTGGAAAAACTCAGCAGGTCTGGCAGCATCGGCGGAGAAGAAAAGAGTTGACGTTTCGAGTCCTCATGACCCTTCGACAGAACATGAATTCGAGTCCAAGAAAGAGTTGAAATATAAGCTGGTTTAAGGTGTGTGGGGGTTAAAGACAGAGAGAGAGAGAGAAGTGGAGGGGGGGTGTGGTTGTAGGGACAAACAAGCAGTGATAGAAGCAGATCATCAAAAGATGTCAACAACAATAGAACAAAAGAACACATAGGTGTTAAAGTTGGTGATATTATCTAAACGAATGTGCTAATTAAGAATGGATGGTAGGGCACTCAAGGTATAGCTCTAGTGGGGGTGGGGAGAGCATAAAAGATTTTAAGATATTTAAAAATAATGGAAATAGGTGGGAAAAGAAAAATCTATATAATTTATTGGAAAAAAAAGGAAGGGGGAAACAGAAAGGGGGTGGGGATGGGGGAGGGAGCTCACGACCTAAAGTTGTTGAATTCAATATTCAGTCCGGAAGGCTGTAAAGTGCCTAGTCGGAAGATGAGGTGTTGTTCCTCCAGTTTGCGTTGGGCTTCACTGGAACAATGCAGCAAGCCAAGGACAGACATGTGGGCAAGAGAGCAGGGTGGAGTGTTAAAATGGCAAGCGACAGGGAGGTTTGGTTCATTCTTGCAGACAGACCGCAGGTGTTCTGCAAAGCGGTCGCCCAGTTTACGTTTGGTCTCTCCAAGGTAGAGGAGACCACATTGGGAGCAACGAATGCAGTAGACTAAGTTGGGGGAAATGCAAGTGAAATGCTGCTTCACTTGAAAGGAGTGTTTGGGCCGTTGGACGGTGAGGAGAGAGGAAGTGAAGGGGCAGGTATTGCATCTTTTGCGTGGGCATGGGGTGGTGCCATAGGAGAGGGTTGAGGAGCAGGGGGTGATGGAGGAGTGGACCAGGGTGTCCCGGAGGGAGCGATCCCTACGGAATGCCGATGGGGGGTGAAGGGAAGATGTGTTTGGTGGTGGCATCATGCTGGAGTTGGCGGAAATGGCGGAGGATGATCCTTTGAATGCGGAGGCTGGTGGGGTGAAAAGTGAGGACAAGGGGGACCCTATCATGTTTCTGGGAGGGAAAAGAAGGCGTGAGGGTGGATGCACGGGAGATGGGCCGGACACGGTTGAGGGCCCTGTTAACGACCGTGGGTGGAAAACCTCGGTTAAGGAAGAAGGAGGACATGTCAGAGGAACTGTTTTTGAAGGTGGCATCATCGGAACAGATGCGACGGAGGTGAAGGAACTGAGAGAATGGGATGGAGTCCTTACAGGAAGCGGGGTGTGAGGACCTGTAGTCGAGGTAGCTGTGGGAGTCGGTGGGTTTGTAATAGATATTGGTGGACAGTCTATCACCAGAGATTGAGACAGAGAGGTCAAGGAAGGGAAGGGAAGTGTCAGAGATGGACCACGTGAAAATGATGGAGGGGTGGAGATTGGAAGCAAAATTAATAAATTTTTCCAAGTCCCGACAAGAGCATGAAGCGGCACCAAAGTAATCATCGATGTACCGGAGAAAGAGTTGTGGAAGGGGGCCGGAGTAGGACTGGAACAAGAAATGTTCCACATACCCCATAAAGAGACAGGCATAGCTGGGGCCCATGTGGGTACCCATAGCCACATCTTTTATTTGGAGGAAGTGAGAGGAGTTGAAGGAGAAATTGTTCAGCGTGAGAACAAGTTCAGCCAGACGGAGGAGAGTAGTGGTGGATGGGGATTGTTCGGGCCTCTGTTCGAGGAAGAAGCTAAGGGCCCTCAGACCATCCTGGTGGGGGATGGAGGTGTAGAGGGATTGGACATCCATGGTGAAGAGGAAGCGGTTGGGGCCAGGGAACTGGAAATTGTTGATGTGACGTAAGGTGTCAGAGGAATCACGGATGTAGGTGGGAAGGGACTGGACAAGGGGAGAGAGAAGGGAGTCAAGATAATGAGAAATGAGTTCTGTGGGGCAGGAGCAAGCTGAGATGATCGGTCTACCGGGGCAGTTCTGTTTGTGGATTTTGGGTAGGAGATAGAAGCGGGCCATCCGAGGTTGGGCGACTATCAGGTTGGAAGCTGTGGGAGGAAGATCCCCAGAGGAGATGAGGTCAGTGACAGTCCTGGAAACAATGGCTTGATGTTCAGTGTTGGGGTCATGGTCCAGGGAGAGATAGGAGGAAGTGTCTGCGAGTTGACGCTCAGCCTCCGCGAGGTAGAGGTCAGTGCGCCAGACAACAACAGCACCACCCTTGTCAGTGGGTTTGATGACAATGTCAGGGTTGGACCTGAGAGAATGGAGTGCAATAAGTTCAGAGAGAGACAGGTTAGAATGGGTGAGAGGAGCAGAGAAATTGAGACGACTAATGTCGCGCCGACAGTTCTCAATGAAAAGATCAAGAGAAGGTAAGAATCCAGAGGGAGGGGTCCAGGTGGAGGGAGAATATTGGAGATGGGTAAAAGGATCCGTTGAACTGGGAGAGGACTCCTGCCCAAAGAAGTGAGCCGGGAGACGAAGACGGCGGAAGAAGAGTTCAGCATCATGCCGAGCCCGAAATTCATTGAGGTGAGGGCGTAAGGGTATAAAACTAAGTCCTTTGCTGAGCACTGAACGTTCAGCATCGGAGAGGGGAAGGTCAGGGGGTATAGTGAATACACGGCTGGGGTTGGGATTGGAAGATGGGGTGGGGACGGAGGGACGGGCAGGGGTGGAGGGTCCTAGATGGGTGTTGGTGTCGATGAGTTGTTGGAGCTTGCGTTCCTTAGCACTTGAGAGAAAGAGAAAAAGTTTCTTGTTGAGGCGTCGGATGAGCCGAAGAACAAAATGAAACTGGGGGCACGCGCCGCTTTGAAAAAGGGTACGGCGGTGCTGCTGAAGGGAGAGGTTGAGTGTGTTCATATGGCGGCACATGGCACTGAGTGTGGATTTCAGAATGTGACAGGAACAGCAGTCTGAGAAACGTTTTATGTCCCGGAGATACCTGTAATCCTGGGTGGGTTCGAAACATGAGGGGTAGAATTTCAGTTGAAATCCACGTGGGGTAAGTCGGAGATGGAGTCACTGAGAAAGGAGATATGGCTGTGAAAGCGGGTTTTAGTAAACACCTTGTCAAACACCAGGAGGGAAATGGAAAGCAATGAAGGTGAGCAAGGCAAAAGAGAGGAACGGAAATCTTGTCGCAGAAAAGAACAGAACTTCTTCAAGGAGGTAGGCATTTCTTGAAGAGCAGTGGCAGTCAATTAAACACAGAGATAAAAACAAAAAAACTGCGGATGCTGGAAATCCTCACACCCCGCTTCCTGTAAGGACTCCATCCCATTCTCTCAGTTCCTTCGCCTCCGTCGCATCTGTTCCGATGATGCCACCTTCAAAAACAGTTCCTCTGACATGTCCTCCTTCTTCCTTAACCGAGGTTTTCCACCCACGGTTGTTGACAGGGCCCTCAACCGTGTCCGGCCCATCTCCCACGCATCCGCCCTCACGCCTTCTCCTCCCTCCCAGAAACATGATAGGGTCCCCCTTGTCCTCACTTTTCACCCCACCAGCCTCCGCATTCAAAGGATCATCCTCCGCCATTTCCGCCAACTCCAGCATGATGCCACCACCAAACACATCTTCCCTTCACCCCCCCTATCGGCATTCCGTAGGGATCGCTCCCTCCGGGACACCCTGGTCCACTCCTCCATCACCCCCTGCTCCTCAACCCTCTCCTATGGCACCACCCCATGCCCACGCAAAAGATGCAACACCTGCCCCTTCACTTCCTCTCTCCTCACCGTCCAACGGCCCAAACACTCCTTTCAAGTGAAGCAGCATTTCACTTGCATTTCCCCCAACTTAGTCTACTGCATTCGTTGCTCCCAATGTGGTCTTCTCTACATTGGAGAGACCAAACGTAAACTGGGCGACCGCTTTGCAGAACACCTGCGGCCTGTCCGCAAGAATGACCCAAATCTCCCTGTCGCTTGCCATTTTAACACTCCACCCTGCTTTCTTGCCCACATGTCTGTCCTTGGCTTGCTGCATTGTTCCAGTGAAGCCCAACGCAAACTGGAGGAACAACACCTCATCTTCCGACTAGGCACTTTACAGCCTTCCGGACTGAATATTGAATTCAACAACTTTAGGTCGTGAGCTCCCTCCCCCATCCCCACCCCCTTTCTGTTTCCCCCTTCCTTTTTTTTCCAATAAATTATATAGATTTTTCTTTTCCCACCTATTTCCATTATTTTTAAATATCTTAAAATCTTTTATGCTCTCCCCACCCCCACTAGAGCTATACCTTGAGTGCCCTACCATCCATTCTTAATTAGCACATTCGTTTAGATAATATCACCAACTTTAACACCTATGTGTTCTTTTGTTCTATTGTTGTTGACATCTTTTGATGATCTGCTTCTATCACTGCTTGTTTGTCCCTACAACCACACCCCCCCTCCACTTCTCTCTCTCTCTCTCTTTCCGCCCCCCCCCACACACCTTAGACCAGCTTATATTTCAACTCTTTCTTGGACTCGAACTCAAGTTCTGTCGAAGGGTCATGAGGACTCAAAACGTCAACTCTTTTCTACTCCGCCGATGCTGCCAAACCTGCTGAGTTTTTCCAGGTAATTCTGTTTTTGTTTTGGATTTCCAGCATCCGCAGTTTTTTTGTTTTTATCTCTGCTGTTAAGAATGCTGCCTGTCCAGCCATAAGGTTGGCGGGCAGGCAAAGAGCCCAGACAGCCTTCACATTTTTCATGAAACCTCATCCACGGGCGGAGGTTTCATGAAGGGTTTATTAATTAAATAATTTTTTTTGAAAAAATTAATGGACATGGCCCAGCTCATGTGACAGTTTCACATGAGGGGACATGTCCTTAAAATTTTTTTTACCTTTATTAAATTTTTCAGAACTTAAGTTGATCTCCCTGAGGTACGGAGTGCGCGAAAGAGCGTAGGCTCTGACTCAGGGAATCCCCCCCCCCCGCCCGCACAGGGAGTGCACAGCGCTTCCGGGTGTGTGTCACATTGGGCAGGCCTTAATTGGCCCACCCACGTAAAATGGCAGCGTGCACCCGATCGGGGGTGCTGATCAGGTTTGTGCTTGTTCCCGCCCTCCCCTGCACAACCCCCCCTGATGGGGGGAAAATTCAGCCCAAAAAGATGTAAATACAGGAAATCTGTAATAACACACACAGCAGATCCAACAGCGGCCTTCAGAACATAGGAACGGGAGTAGGCCATGTAACCCTTTGAATCTGTTCTGCCATTCAATGAGACCATGATTGATTTGCCACCTAACTCCATATACCCCCCTTTACCCGTGTCCCCCTTCCCCATGTTCTTCAAAGCCTTTGGCTAACAAAAAGCTACCAATCTCAGATTTAAAGTTAACAATTGATTTAGCGTCAATTGCCATTTGCAGAAGGGAATGCCAAACTTCTACCACCCTTTGTGTAAAGGGAGGAGGAGCCAAAAGAGGAAGATGAGGCCAGTATTCTGGATAAAGCTCCTCCTCCACCCCTGAGTTTTGATAGAAAGTCAAACTATTTCCCAATCCTCCTAGATGCTGTTGAACCCTCTATGCAGCTCTAGCATACTCTGCTTCCAAGAAAACAAGGGGTTAGCTAAGGTCTGAAGTTACTAACTATATATTCAACCAGAGGGCTGCAGAGTGCCCGGGAGAAATTTAGACCCAGTTCCTGAAGCTTGCAAGGAGCTTGATTATAACAGTGTAGAAGGCTGAGTACTGAGAATTCAAAATGGAAGTGTATGGGAATGGAATGGAATTGAAAAGATAAACAGGAAGGAGATCAGGGTTCAATATACACGGGTGGTGGGTGAATTCGCCGTCAAAACCTCACAAATGGTCCTTGAAAAATCAAAATATTGAAAGAAAGGTCACCCCCTACATACACTGTAGTCTCTCAAGTCTGGAACTCTGAAATCCAAAAACTATAAGAAACACCAGCTGTCAGGATTTTTTCCAGCTGGCCCTGCAATTCTCAAGATTCGGCACTTGTGGCACTGCAACACTCCTGGATCCACTGGATCGATGCCGGGAAGATGAGTGGCTGTTTCATTGTGGTTTGTATCTAGTCCAATGTGTCCAGTGTTGAATCCTCTCCCGGAATCTTTGCAGTCTTGCAACTGGGTGGCTGTACTGTCACATTGCTTCTGCATCTTTATGCATTGCCCTCCTCCCTCCCTCCTCAAGTCGGGCATGTGTTGTTGCTTGTGCTATTTTCATCTCATAGTGAGCTGCTGATGGCTCTCTCTCTCCCTGGTTTGTTGTGGGGCCTTGTAGGTCACAGAAGAGGAAATTAACATCAACCGTCAATCAAAGCGTTGCTTTCCCTCTGTGACAATGCAAGTGGAGAGAGAGTGCGTTCTTTGCAATTCTAAATATATTGTGTACAGGTTTTCCCTCATTCTTTCCAGGATTGCCAGAAGAGTACTAATTTGTAAATACCTTTGATCACAGGCATGTGTTTGCTACTTTTTTTTAATTTTAAAAGAGGTACATCAATAGCAGGTGTAAAAGCAGATCTGGTGAAACTAAGAACTTAGGTGCAGCTAAATGAATCATAGTTAGTGGTTCAGAATACCCTAAATCCTGACTTATTTACAGATCAGTGCTTTCCTGGTGGTATGTTCATCTTGCATATCACAGAAAATAAAATTCAAAGAGACTACAACAACAAGTTGAGTTATGTCCGCAGCTTACCAAGGTATCCACAGTCAAATGACATGGTAAAGGATTTATCAGAAGCAAAGTCAGGCACAGACCCTTGCCTTATCTTTATTGACTGGTCCAGGACATCATCTGAGATATTGGACAGCTCACCAGCTCAAAGGCTTTGCTGGATAAAAACAAGATACTGCTCACTAGTAGAAGCCAACTCCTGAAACCTTGGTTAGTTAAGTAACGTAAAAGAGAAGCTATTTCTCAGCGAGGGTAAGCAGGCTTAATTCTAAGATAAAGGTTCCAAAGAGCTTAATAAGCTTGGAGGAAAGTTATTGTCAGAATCCAGTCACAGCGAAAGAAAATCAATGCTAGAAAAAATGCAATAGTAAGTGGATATTGGATCCTACACTGTAAGAAATGAGGGTGGAAAGAGCTTTAGGATGAA
This sequence comes from Carcharodon carcharias, assembly GCF_017639515.1. NCBI lineage: Eukaryota > Metazoa > Chordata > Chondrichthyes > Lamniformes > Lamnidae > Carcharodon > Carcharodon carcharias. Next base: position 96,162,001 of record NC_054475.1, read on the forward strand.
CTGGAGATGTTTGCGTAAAAATTAGAACAGTCATTTGTGTCATGACCTGAGTACCTTTTACACATCCCTGTCATACAAGTGGCACTATCAAGGTAGTTCACAATGTAACAGCTTCAAGAATAATAATTTGCATTATATGGTACTTCTGATGTTGGCAAGACATTCTACGGTGCTTTACAGATCAAGGAATGAAAGGTGAGAGGTTGGGGTTCAATAGGAAACACTTTAGTAGGCTTTTGAATGAACAGAAGGAGGAGATAAGGAAAATGGAATTTGGGAGGGGGAATCAAGTGCAAGGGCATTGTGCCAAAGGAGCAAAATTATTTGAATGTGATAATTGGCTTGAAGGAGATCACTAACGGATCTCCTTCAAGCTGTGTACAGTTCTGGGTGCCACACTATAGGAAGGATATGAACGCATTGGAGAGGTTTACGAGAATGGTTCCAGAGATTTCACTTCAGATATGAGGAAAGATTGGAGAAGTTGAGACTGTTTTCCTTGAAGAGGAGAAGGCTAAGAGGAGACTTGATAGAAGTTTTCAAAATCAAGAAGGGTCTGGACAGAGTAGATAGGGAGAAACTGTTCCCACTCGTAAATGGATCGAAAACCAGAGGGTACAGTTTTAGCGTGTTTTGCAAAAGAAGCAAATGCGAGGTGAGAAAAAAACTTTTTCACACAGCACATAGTTAGGCTTTGGAATGCACTGCTTATAGTTGTGAGGCAGGTTCAATTGAGGCATTCAAGAGGGCATTGGATAATTATTTAAATAGAGACAATGCAGGGTTACGGGGAAAAGACAGGAGATTGGCACTAAGTTAAAATGCTCAGAGAACCAGTGCAGACACGATGGGCCAAATAGCCTCCTTCTATACAGTAACAATTTTGTGATTCTGTTAGGATAACTCCACTAAAGCATTTAAAGATAATGTCGTTGAAAATATTTTGTAAGGGCATAGGGAGCAAGAGAAGCCTAGTGAGGATCAAGGAGATAGAAGTGTAAGGTTTTGAACTGGTAAGAAAATGGGCAGAAGTATGCTGAAGTTATTGAGGGTGCAAGTAGAGAAGTTAGTTAGGCAGATAATACAGATGTCAACTCTTGAGCTAATAAGTCATGTAAACCATCTAAACGATTTTTGAATAAAGCAGAGCAGAGGAAAAACTGTCAGTTGTCAGCAAAATAGTGAGCCAGACTTAAACCAGAATGATGGTAGGACCCTCAGATAGAAAAACCTGCCATCAACACCACAAGCAAGTCAGCTAACCTATCAACACAGAGTAGCACAATTGTGCAAAAACAAATAATAAGGATTTCATAAATTAGAGATTTTGGCTGGGATTTTCTGGCCCTGAGGTGTCAGGCCTTTATGTGGGGTTTGTGGTGGCCCAGCCAAAAGTCCATTGACTTTTGGCAAGACTGGACGATCCTGGCAGTCAGTGGGGCTGGAAAATCCCACCCTTTGTGTTTGAACATTCTAGTTGCTGATTGATAGTGTCCTTGTGTAATATGTTTATTTTCTTTTGAGGAGGGAGGGGCATTGAAAAATATTGTACTGCATCTTTTGTGTCCCCGCTAGGCATGTTTTTGGCAGGGAGGTATGTAAAATAGGGCGGGTGTCCACCCCACCACTTTCCCACTCACCCCCATAATACAGGGGATAGGTGGGTGCCAAAATTGTCAGCCCTCCCGCCATATTTAAATAGTTAGTCAAGGGTCCATTAGGCTTGTTGCTAAGCCAGTTGAATCTGATAATATACTGCCCACGCAACAAAACGGTTGGCGTGGGCAGTCGGGTGGGAGTGGGCAGTCCGAATTTTTGAAAAACATTCTTCAAAGGGTGTAAAGGAAGTGGGGGATGGGATTCTATCTTCGCCCTTTGCGAATTCAGGGTGCTCCCCAAGATAGAACCTCCCCCCTTTTTTCCTACCCGTCTGCTGCCCTAAAACCATCACCCCCCTCCCTAACCTGGCCAAAACCCCGGACCTGCCTGTTTCCAGGGATCCATTGGGCCTTCTGCTTCTTTGTTGCAGTCCTGCCAGTGCCCACTAATGTGCTCTTGGTGCTGCCAGGACTGATTGAGCTGCTGGGCAATCTGATTGGCTGACAGCTTCCAGGTGTGGGTCTTGATCTGCAGTGAGGGGCCTAAATCCCACTTTTCCCCGATTAGCCCACCTGCAATGCTTTATGGCTGTGGGTCAGGCTGGTGTGGAGAGGTCGGTTCCACCTCGACTCTGCTTCCCCCACCCCAAACACCCATAATATTTTCAGAATTACCTGGAAAAACTCAGCAGGTCTGGCAGCATCGGCGGAGAAGAAAAGAGTTGACGTTTCAAGTCCTCATGACCCTTCAACAGAACTCTCAGTTCTGTCGAAGGGTCATGAGGACTCGAAACGTCAACTCTTTTCTTCTCCGCCAATGCTGCCAGACCTGCTGAGTTTTTCCAGGTAATTCTGTTTTTGTTTTGGATTTCCAGCATCCGCAGTTTTTTGTTTTTAACCCATAATATTCTGCCCATTGACTGGGTGTTCCCAACTTATTCCCTCTCTGAACTAGAATTTGTTTGTATCATTAACAGCTGCAGTGTAGAATTAAAATGGATGTGTATTAAAGGGCACATTTATTTAGCACTGAAGATTTTGTCATTTATTATTGATTGGCTTGTAATAACAAATGTTACAGTGCAGTTAATGGAATCTAACCTGGTCTGTATGCTTTTTAAAATAGTCAATGCCTTTATTCACTGGGCCATAAGGGGAGCTGCTCTGGTGGTTTCACTTGGAAAGTACAGAGCTTTGCAAATTTGTAATTTGGATGAAGTAGAATTTTGATATCTTCTGCGTTTTATCATCTCCTCTATGTACGTGACCTTCAAAATAGGGATCTGCATCTTTTTTGTATGTTAATCTAAACTCTGTACAAGAAGGCAGTTGTGTTGCTGTAAGTTGTGCATATATCACAAACTGGCAAATTTAGACAGAATCATTTTCTTAAGTAGCTCAATGTCCATCAAAAAGATTTTGTCCATCAGCAAGGTTATGGGTGGGATTTCCCAGCCCCACCAGCAGCGAGCATCGTTGGGCGAGACGGGAAAATTTGGAGAGTGGCCAAAAGTCAACTGACTTTTGACCGCTCTCCAAATTTTCCCATACTGCCTGCAATGATGTCCGCCATTGGCGGGGCCAGAAAATCCCGGCTTATATTCTAGTTCAAGTGCTGATAACGACCCAAGTTATATTTATTGCTCAGGTAAGTAAATTCTTACTATGTCCAGAGAGAGAATTCTAAGTTGACATGATGGCTTGGGTTTTCGGCACCTGAAAGGGATGCAGAGGCAGAATTAGAAATGGGTGGGGAAGGCCCTCCAGCTCCAACCTCTGTTTGTGGTGTGATCATTATTGGCTGGCAGGTGGGATCGCTGACCACTTGGCTTCAGGAGGCAGGCCTTGACAGGCTGGGCAGATTGTCATCTGACGTGGAAGGAAATTCTGACAGCATGTTTAAAGGGCTGCCAACCCCCAAGTTCTGATGTAAACAGAGACCTGCAAGAATCCGGCAGCCTGCATCCACTTCTCAACAGCCAGCAGCCTGCGACCACTTCTCAACAGCCAGCAGCCCGTGACCACCCCTCAACAGCCAGCAGCTCATGACCACTTCTCAACAGCCAGCAGCCTGTGACCACCCCTCAACAGCCAGCAGCCCGCGACCACCCCTCAACAGCCAGCAGCCTGTGACCACTTCTCAACAGCCAGCAGCCCGCGACCACCCCTCAACAGCCAGCAGCCCGCGACCACCCCTCAACAGCCAGCAGCCTGTGACCACTTCTCAACAGCCAGCAGCCTGTGACAACTTCTGAAGAGCCAGCAGCCCGCGACCACCCCTCAACAGCCAGCAGCCCGTGACCACTTCTCAACAGCCAGCAGCTTGTGACCATCCCTCAACAGCCAGCAGCCTGTGACCACTTCTCAACAGCCAGCAGTCTGCGACTATCATTCAACAGCCAGCAGCCTGCGACTATCATTCAACAGCCAGCAGCCCATGACCACCCCTCAACAGCCAGCAGCCCATTGCCACCCCTCAACAGCCAGCAGCCTGCGACCACCCCTCAACAGCCAGCAGCCCATTGCCACCCCTCAACAGCCAGCAGCCCATTGCCACCCCTCAACAGCCAGCAGCCCATTGCCACCCCTCAACAGCCAGCAGCCCATGACCACCACTCAACAGCCAGCAGCCCATGACCACCCCTCAACAGCCAGCAGGCCATTGCCACCCCTCCACAGCCAGCAGCCTGTGACCCCCCCAACCCCTCAACAGCCAGCAGCCCGGGACCCCCCTCCCAACAGCCAGCAGTCCGTGACCACCCTTCAACAGCCAGCAGCCCGCGACCACTCCTCAACAGCCAGCAGCCCGGGACCCCTCTCCCAACAGCTTGTGACCACCCCTGAACAGCCAGCAGCCTGTGGCCCTCCACCCCCTCAACAGCCAGCAGCCTGCAAGCACCCTCAATAGCCAGCAGCCTGTGATTTTTCCCCCCCCCCCACTTCCCAACAGCTGGCAGCCTGCAACCATCCTCAACAGCCAGCAATCTATGACTCTTTCCCTGACAGCAGCCAAACAGCCGGCAGCCTGTGAGCTCCCTGAACCCCTCCCTGCACCCCCCACCCCAATGGCCAGCAGCTTGTCACCACCCCAAACCACCATGTAACCCCCCGCCATCATCCAAGCACAGTCTAAGCTGCCCCCCACTGCCAACCCCCCCCAATCATCCAGGAGCCAATGACCACCCATGATCCTCACAAGAAAGCTGTGTGGAAATACACGTGGACATGGCAGAAACAAGATCTGGATGACTCTACAGTTCGATGATTCCCTGCATGTTGTCCTCCAGGCAAATTTGACAAGGCAGGAGGTCCTCTTCCTCAGGAACAGAAAGGGGAGATCTCCTCGTCCAATTAAGCAAGCCTGGTCGGTGGTCTTAAGAGGAACCCAGCAGCTATGGAGTTGACCAGAGAACCAAGCTGCAGTGCAGCAAGAGGACCAGCAATCTTCTCCACTCCAGAGGCGTGAGTGACAAACTTCAGTTCCCTTTTGCGGGCAGAAAATGGACAAATGGGAGTGTGTGGTGCTGGGGAGGGAGAGCTCAACGTGTCAATGGATTTGGCTGTGGCTTCACCTTGGTAAGGAATGGCTGCGGCTCTATTAGGGGACATGACCCTGGCGCTGTTGACCATTGCGAGGTTGCTCTAGAGAGGCCCAGTTCCACATGCATGCCATTGCCACAGACACTGCAGTAAATGTGCAAGGCGATTAGGTGTTGTGTTCGCTTTACTGCGGCCACTAACATTCTCCTGTGTTACCGCAGGTGAAAAGGCCCCAGAATGCCAGAGAAAGGGACCAGACTGTGGCAGAGTCTTGATCATTACCATCCCCATGGAGGAGGCAACTCAGGAGCTGGTATTAAGTTGGCCACTCCATCACAGATGGTGAAGTCAATAAGTTCAGTCACAGAGGGTGAGTCACCACATCGGCGAGCACAAGGAAAGTCTAAATTGAACATGAGGGATGGGGTTCATGTGTCCTCCAATACCCTGACATTTATGTGAGTTTCAGCAGATTTTTGTGGGCTCCCTTCTGGAAGGGTGAGAATTGGTGATCTTTCTGTTTTCTTTCATGGATCAATCACAGGAACAGAGAGCTGTCTTCTCTAGAGGATGCTTGTCCATCTCTGAAGAATAGGAAAGCAGTATAGTTAAATGGAGAAAGATGAAGAGTAGAAAATCAGCAGGTTATTTTAATGGAGAGAGATTGCAGAACTCTGAAGTACAAAGGGATCTGGATGTCAAGGCACATGAATCACAAAAAGTCAGTATGCAGGTACAGCAAGTGATTAGGAAGGCAAATGTAATATTGTCATTTATTGCAAGGGTAATGGAATATAAAAGTAGGGATGGTTTGCTACAGTTGTACAGGTTGAGACCACATATGGAGTACTGTGTACAGTCTTGGTCTTATTTAAGAAAGAATATAAATACTTTAGAAGCATTTCAGAGAAGGTTCACATGACTGGTACTTAGGATGGGAGGTTGGACCATTCAGCCCCTCGAGCCTGCTCTGCCATTCAGTAAGATCATGGCTGATCTGATTGTGGCCTCAACTCCACTTTCCTGCCTCCCCCCGATACTGTTTGGCCCCCTTGTTAGTCAAGAACCTATCTACTTCTGCTTTAAAAATATTCAATGACCCTGCCTCCACCACTCTATGGGGCGGAGAGTTCCACAAACTCATGACTCTCTGAGAGAAAAAAAATCTCCTTATCTCTGTCTTAAATGGGAAACTCCTTATTTTTAAACTGTGTCCCCAGTTCCAGTCTCTCCCACAAGGGAAAACATCTTTTCAGTATCCACCCAGTCAAATCCCCTCAGGATCTTATTTCTTTCAATAAGATTGCCTCTCATTCTTCTAAATTCCAATGGATACAGGACCAACCTGTTCAACCTTCCCCACCACCCCCCAAATATTTGTATATTGGTACAATGTTAGACAAGTGACAACAATGAGTTACAGTGGTTCATAAATAGACCATAAGACATAGGAGCAGAAATTAGGCCATTCGTCCCATCATGTCTGCTCTGCCATTCAATCATGGCTGATAAGTTTCTCAACCCCATTCTCCCACCTTCTCCCCGTAACCTTTGATCCCCTTACCAATCAAGAACCTATCTATCTTGGTCTTAAATACACTCAATGACCTGGCCTCCACAGCCTTCTGTGGCAATGAATTCCACAGATTCACCACTCTCTGGCTAAAGAAGTTTCTCCTCATCTCTGTTCTAAAAGGTCTTCCCTTTACCCTGAGGCTGTGCCCTCGGGTCCTAGTCTCTCCTACTAATGGAAACATCTTCCCCACGTCCACTCTATCCAGGCCTTTCAGTATTCTGTAAGTTTCAATCTGATCCCCCCATATCCTTCTAAACTCCATTGAGTATAGACCCAGAGCCCTCAAACATTCCTCATATGTTAAGCCTTTCATTCCTGGGATCATTCTCGTGAACCTCCTCTGGACCCTCTCCAGGGCCAACACATCCTTCCTGAGATACAAGGCCCAAAATTGCTCACAATATTCTAAATGTGGTCTGACCAGAGCCTTATAAAGCCTCAGCAGCACATCCCTGCTTTTATATTCTAGTCCTCTCGAAATAAATGCCAACATTGCATTTGCCTTCCTAACTACCGACCCAACCTGCAAGTTAACCTTAAGAGAATCCTGGACTAGGACTCCCAAGTCCCTTTGCACTCCAGATGTCTGAATTCTCTCCCCATTTAGAAAATAGTCCATGCCTCTATTCTTCCTACCAAAGTGCATGACCTCACACTTCCCCAAACAGATTAACAACAACTCTTTTTATAGGTTCCTTTGCAGGGAATGGCTGGGATTTTCTGGTCCTGCCCACTGTGGGACCAGGAATTCCCGCCCGAAGTCAATGGATCTTTGGCTGATCCATCAAATTTTCTGTCCCATCCATGACAATTCCCACTGCGGGCGGGACCGAAAACTCTGGCCAATGTCTTTGAATTATCTACAAAAATCTGTAACTCAAACAGGAGAGAAAATGGAGAAATAGAGAAGTTGTGGGAAAGAAAACACTATTAAAGAGAAGGGCTAAGGAGGGCTTGAAACATGAAGGACATGGTGAGGCAAAATGGTTTTGGCACAGCGGCAGGTACTGCTATTTATGGAGTGAAGAATACAAAGTAAACTGATGCGGGAGGAGCAGAGGATTGATGCAGGAATACACAGCTGAATGAGATTGCAGAGATGCATTTAGATGAACAGTGGAAGGATTTGAACACTAGATTGAGGATTTTATCATAGGTCTACTGGGTGCAGTAAACCGGTTAAGCTTGGTAGGGACTTGGGTTATAAATAAAAGAACTTTGTGAGGAAGATGTAACATTCTTTATAAGTGATAATTTGAGGAGGCTGGCCTCGTCTTTGGTCATGTTTTGGTAAGAACTACTTCTCCTGGTGGAAAAAGACATTTGTTATTGACACAACCATGAGAACAGAAACTTGTTTAAATTAATGGAAGGAGGGAAAGGAACAGAAATTTCAGGTCTCCTTTTGTATCTATGACTTGCATGCAAGCTGGTTGATGGATAAATACTTTTACCATGATAAAGCCTTGTCCATAAACAGTTCAAGCTACTTCTAACATAGTAGTTACCTCTGAGAAGCCACAAAAATACAGAATGTACAGAATACTGTGCTGATGAAATGAAGGGTCCTTAACAGGTACACTTAAATATATTCAAGCGCATGTAGAAGAGTTCTGTATTTAAAATTTCCATTGGTACAAAAAAAAAGTTGTTCAATCTCAAAGTGCTTTCTCTTTTTGAGTATGTAGGCATCAAGATCTTATATATAAATGTAATGACTGCACACACACCTATATTGCTATTGCTTCATTGGCTGAAATTTTACGGTCGCCCCACTGCCCCCCCTCACCCCGCTCTGAGCAGGTTGGTTGGCGGCAGGGATGTGAGGGTGCGTGTGGCATAAAATTGGACAACATGGTGGCGCTGACTTGGCCATCACCCACCTGCTCCTCGATATGTATTTTGCCGGTGGCATCAGGAGGGTCATCGGGCAGCTAACTTGCCCACGGGCCAATTGAGGCCCCTTAAGTGGCCAACTAACATCCACTGAAGACCTCCTCCCACTGCTGCTGGAATTTTACCCATCATTGGGGCGGCCAGCACCAAGTGTGAACTTGTGCAGGATTAGGGGTTGTGCCTCCTGTTTGGGCAACCCATGCCCTACAGAGGCCCTACCCAAGGTGTACACCACCCCAACATTTCCTCTCCCCACTCTGCCTTGCTGACCCCCCCACCATTTGCTGGGGTCTGCCAGCCTGGCCCTAGCAAGAGTCTTTGACAGAGTGGATACAGGCAGAATGTTTCTTCATACGGGGAAGAGTATAACTAGAGGCCATCAATGTAAGATAGTCATCAAGAAATCCAATAGGAAATTCAGAAGAAACCTCTTTCCCTAAAAAGTGGTGACAATGTGAAACTTGATACTGCAGGGAGTGTTTGAAGTGAATAGTGTGGATGTATTTAAAGGGAAACTATGCAAGCTAATGGAGAAGGGAGTAGAATGTCACAAAGATAGATTTAGATGAGGAAAGATGGGAAGAGGTTCAAGTGGAGCATAAACACTGGCATGGACTAGTTGGGCTGAATGGCCTGTTTCTGTGCTGTTTTTCCTATCCTTTGTAACCTCTGACATAGCTTTGTCTTGGCTTTGTTGTGGACTGCCTGCAGGCTCAGCAGCAGCCACTTTTCCTGGTGGCATTGTTGGGCCCAGAGAGCTACTGACCATTTGACTGGCCAGCAGCTCTCAAAGGGGTGACTTCCTCCCTGAAGGGGGCAAAAATTCCACCTCAAGCTAATTAATGACTCAGTGGCTGTAAAATGGCTGCAGGGCAACCCGGCCAGGTGGAGGCCGGCTCACTCTTGACTCTTACGCCATTGTAGAGGTGGAGTCACTGACCCCACGTTAATTTCATCCTATTGAATCACAAACTTTGAGTAATGCTTTTATGTCAACATTTTCTAATGTAAAATTGTTGTGTGAACATTTACAATGCAAATTCCCATGTTAACAGTGGCAACACTTGCTTGCCATGCTGTAAAATGATCTCCTATACTGTAGGGCTTCCCTGATCAAATCTCCAAAATCTCCTACCTCCTATGGCCACAAAACTAAAGGCTAAAAGTGTCATCATTGAACACAATTCAGGAAAGGAAGCACAGGTTACAAAACTGATTATATTTATTCAGTCAATTCATTTTGGGGTGCTTGTCAGCCAGATGAGCTGGCACTTTGTTTACTTAATTTACAAACTTATGAACCTTCTCTACTCTCTTCTCTACCTCAATATCCTCCTCCTCCAGGTTCTCTTTCTTCTTACTACTCTGTCCAACATCTCAGAACTTTGCATATGCCTCACTTCTCAGTACCAGAAATCCTTTTCACACCACTTGCCAAATCATCACAAAGCTAACATCTGCTCCCAGATGTTACTGTTGCCAACGCCCTGTTCCTTGTACAATACTATTTCATCCATCTTGCCATTAGTAACATGATGGGAGAAAATATATTCATGTATGCTAATGATGCATCAGCATGGCAGCAACCATACTTATTCAATTGACCTAAGCAATCATGCAGTAATTGAACACCAAGATATGGGTCTACCAAATGTGCATTCTGAGCAGGCTGCTGTATGTCACTTGTTGTTATCATATCTCTCAAGACTGAATTTTTCTTTTACAAAATGGAAGGACATGGCATAATCTGGACATCTGGATGTTAACCTGGGACTTTTTTAAAAAAGGTCATAAGTTCACCTTGGAACTATCAACAAGTAGGCTTCTTCCAAGAAAGCACCTGACCTATATGGTACTTGAGAAGGGGTCGTTTGTTTTGAACTGCAAAGCATTTAATTAATGAAAAACTGTAGACAAAAAGGCAATCACATGGCAGAGTTAAACCTTAAGTTTTAATCTGTGGTTTTTCTTTCAGTTATGTTGGGGAAAAAGCTGAGGAAGGAAGGCTACCCTAGTTGGCTCCCTCTCTCTACCTTTCCTAAATTTGTGTGTGGCTAGAGAACCCTCAACTGAGTGTAACTAGTCTGCATTTGGCATTTGGACCTGTAAAGCTGAGGCCAGTTGGTAAGAACACCCAGACATCCACTGGGACCAGCTGCCTGTCTTCACACAAGGGAACACCAGGTCAACAGCATCGAGACCCTGCAGACTTTATCCTTTATTTTATAATGCCCATCCTCTAAAGCCCATTTCTGCGGAGAGAGACTCTATCTGTTTGTCTGTGTGTGTGTGTGCGCACGCTGGGGGGATGCTTTAGGAAGAGATAGATAGTTATACTTCCTGATTACACTTGTGTGTTAACCAGTGCTTGCAACTTGTTAAAATAAGTTTTGTTTTAAAAATAAATGAATCAATCTGGGCAGGATTTTCCCGTTGGCGAGCAGGGTTTGGACATGTGGTGACATCGGGCGGAACTCCCAACGTCACCGCGCCCCATTTAAATTTTCCAGTAGGCGGGGGCTCAGCAAAATCAGCTGTGTGCCTGCCAACCTGTCAATGGCAATTGAATCCATTGACAGTCATTTAGCTAATTAATGGACCTGCCCGTCCAACCTTAGGGTTGGCGGCAGGCCAGGAGTGCTGGCGGGAATTAGAAAAAGCATGAAACCTCATCCATGGGCGGGATGAGGTTTCACATAGGTTTTAAAAAATTTTATTAAAGTTTTTGTAAAAATTATGGAGATGTCCCAACTCATGTGACACAATGAGGGGACATGTCAAGAATTTTTTTTTCTTCTACTTTTAATATTTGTCACAGAACAGCTGATCTCCCTGAGGCAGCGCTTAGTCTCAGAGAGATGAGTGCGCTCTTTCGTGCGCATGCATGAAAGAGCGCACTCTCGATTTAGGGATTCCCCCTCCCCCCGCCCGCACAGGGAGCATATAGTGCTTGTGTGTGGACGTCGTGCTGGACGGGCCTTAACTGGCCCGCCCACATAAAATGGTGCTGCGCCCCCCCAATCAGGGGCACCAATCGGAGGCACGCCTGTGCGTGCCCACAATTCAACTTCGCCCCCAACGGGGGGAAAATCCTGCCCTCTGAGTTTTTGTAAGAAGCCTGGTCAGAGTCTCTTTTCTTCTGGTATTAGAGATATAGGTACACATTTGGCCATTTTGCTGAGAAAATTAAACATTTAAATTAATAGTATGGCCTGTGGAGTAGTGGGGTTTGTAATTCACGCACTCGTCCCATCCCAGTCATAACAATGTCCTCTTCATGACTTACTTTCCTACCTACCTATGTGTCATCAGCAAATTTAGCAATCGTACCATCGGTCCCTTCATCCAAACCATTTATATAAATTGTAAAGAGTTGAGGCCCTAGCACTGATTCCTGTGGCACGCCACTCGTCACATCCTGCCAATCAGAAAATGACCCATTTATGCTAACTCTGTTTCCTGTTAGCTAGCCAATCTTCTATCCATGCCAGTATGTTACTCCCTACACCATGAGCTTTTATTTTCTGCAATAACCTTTGAGGATGCACAAAGGGTTTAGTCTTCTCTCATTTCCGCTGAAGGTAGTCCATGTCTCACTGTGTTAACCCAGCACACACACAGACAAACCAAGGCCAAACAGTATTTCTGTAGAGATGGGCTTTGGAGGATGGGTGTTATAAAATAAAGGATAAAGTCTGCAGGTCCTCGATACTGTCGACCTGGAGTTCTCTTGTGTGAAGATGGACCGCTGGTCCTGTTGGATGCCTTAGGCAAGGTAGAGAGAGGGAGCCAATCAAGGTAGCCTTCCTTCCTCAGCCTGTTCTTCAACAAGACTGCCTTCAAAACAAGCAGGTTCACACCTTAAGTTTTTCTCCCCTCTCCCATGTGACTTTTTGTCTCCCAGCTTCATTAATTAAACTTTGCAGTTCAACACAAACAAACAAACTGCTTCTCAAGTACCATATAGATCAGGTGATTTCTTGGAAGAGGCCTGCTTGTTTACAGTCCCAAGGCGAACTTATGACTTTTTTAAAAAAATTCCCAGGTTAGCATCCAGATCCAGATCCAGATCATGCCAAATCCTTCCATTTTGTAAAAGAAAACTTCATTCTTGAGATATATGATTCTAACAATGTAAGGAAGCTACAAAAGGATATAGATAGGTTAAGTGACTGGGCAAATATCTGGCAAATGGTGTATAATGTAGGAAAATGTGAGGCTGTCCATTTTGGCAGGGTGAAAAAAAAGGCATATTATCTAAATGCTCAGAGATTGCAGAGCTCTAAGTGCGGAAGGATCTGGATGTCCTGGTGCATGAATCGCAAAAGGTTACTATGCAGATACAGTAAGTAATTAGAAAAACAAAGAATGTTATTGTTTATTGCAAGGGGAATTGAATACAAGAGTAGGGAGGTTATGCTTCAGTTATACAGAGCATTGGTGAGAGCACATTTGGAGGACTGTGTACAGTATTGGTCTCCTTATTTAAGGAAAGATGTAAATACATTAGAAGCAATTCAGAGAAGGTTTACTAGACTAATAACTGGAATGGGCGGGTTATCTTATGAGGAAAGGTGGACAGGCTAGGCTTGTATCCGCTGAATTTTAGAAGAGTAAGAGGCGACTTGGTTGAAACATATAAGGTCTTGAGGGGACCTGACAGGGTGAATGTGGAAAGGATATTTCCTCCAGTGGGAGAATCTAGACTTGTTACACTGTTTAAAAATAAGGGGTCGCCCATTTAGGACAGAGATGAGATTTTTTTCTCTGAGGGTTCTGAGACTTTGGAATTTCCTTCCTCAAAAGGTGGTTGAGCAGAATCCTTGAATATCTTTAAGACAGAGAGCGATAGATTCTTGATAAGAAAGGGGGTGAAAGGTTATTGGGGGTAAGCAGGAATATGAGGTTAAAATCAGATCATCCATGATCTTATTGAATGGTGGAGCAGGCTTGAGGGGCTGAGTGGCCTGCTCCTGCTCCTAATTCATATGTTCATTTGTAATTATTGCAAAGATCCATAGTTCGTGTAGTTTTTTTAAGTGGGTTCTTCCAGTGATTTTCCTTGCCAATATTTTTCCCCTCCCTTCTCCACCCTTCATCTTTATATTGATGATGGTCACCTTCCAGTTCCTCATACAGTTATCCATTATTCATGTGCAGGCTTTGACAATTGTTAATAAGGTGTTTGACCATGGAGTGGAGGAAGAGGTACTAAAGCCATCCTATTTTAACCTTGCCTAAATTTCTACACCTCCAGCAAGCTTTATTGGTAGCAGTCCAAAATAGGTGACGTGACATTATCTACTTGTATAGTTTGTATTGAAAATTATATAAATTTAAATTAATTTGTGTTGGTTTACCCATTTTTGTACATGCAATGATTTATTTGAACAACTGAGGGAGAACAAAATACATAGCTAAGCAGTGCAATGGAGATTTTCATAATTTACTTTTCATCTGTTTAAGGTGCCCTTGAGGCACCTGCTGCTCAGCTGACTAAAGCACCATGAGCCATCTGTCATTGATGTGCTGTTGAAATAATAACCAGAGAACTAATTATTAAACTGTGTGAAACTGTTTGTAGTTGATGGAATGGGTGCCTCGTGCCAGGTTGAAGCAGCCACCAACACCCCACCCCAACCAGTCCCAAGAGCAAAATCCATGTTGAACAGATAATCTGCCTAGAGTTTATAAGCTCCATCAATAGCTTAGCTCAGTTGGTGAACTATTTCATACCTGGTCACTAACTGCAACATCTTTCTTTGAAAGTTCATTAGCAAGGCCTTGACAAATGAGAGTAAATTTTCTGAAACCAAATATCAATTTTACTTCCCCTTTTTTTGAGGTGAAAAACAAGGAGTAGAAACATTCCCCAAATGGTAATTTAAATAGTGTCTTGATTGTGTAATTTTGACCCCTGCCTACTTGGCAGAAATCAGGTGGGGCCAGTCAAAATAGAGCAGGTGTATGAGGACTTCCCACCCCCATCTGGATGCCTGCAATTTTAAATTGTAGGTAGCAAGGACATCTGATGGTGGTGTCCTTTTAAGTGTGCAGATCAGGCTCTGATTATGTCATTGGGGCACGACTATTACATTAAACTGACACCTGAGTGGGGGAGTAATGATGGATTCCCAACCAGGCCAAAGCTCTCAGAAAATGGATCCAGCATTAGAAGTCAAACATTAAATTCAACAACTTCAGACCATGTATGAACTCTGTCCTCCATTTTGAATTTCTTACCCCCACCAAGTTTCAGTTTGTATCTTGTTTTCATGTTTTGTTTTGCTATTAACACCTACATTGGACCAATGCTTTGTTTCTTTACTACTACCATTACCTCTCGCTTTGCCTTTTGTTCCATGACATTTTTGGTATTTAATCTTTCCCACCCTCAAAACCATCCCTGAATTTGCCTTTTGTTCCACCTGACCCCTCTCCCCTACCTTTTTCACCATAAAACCCATCATATTTCTACCTCGCTTCAGTTCTCAAGAAGAGCCATATTGGGTTCGAAATGGAATTCTATTTCTGTTGCTACAGATGCTGCCTGATCTACTGAGTTTTTCCATCACTTTTCTGTTTTTATTTCAGATCTGCAGTATTCTACTTTTATTTATTTTCCTGTTTTTTATGTTATTTCCATTACTCTCTAAGGAAATGGCCAGTCACCTTGTGTAATTCTGCTTGGTGTGAACTCTTCAGTCGCTACTTGAGGGAACAGCTGGTAATTTTTTTTAAGTGTTCATGGGATGTGGGTGTCACCAGAAAGGCCAGCATTTATTGCCCATCCCTAATTGGCCTTGAGAAAGTAGTGATGAGCCACCTTCATGACCCATTACAGTCGTTGTAGCATAGTTATACTTTCAGTGCTGTTAGGGAGGATGTTCCAGGATTTTTCACCCAGCAACAGTGAAGGAACGGCAATATAGTTTCAAATCAGGATGGTGTGTAACTTGGAGGGGAACTTGCAGGTGGTGGTGTTCCCATGCATCTGCTGCCCTTGTCCTTCTAGGTGGCAGGGGTTGTGGATTTGGAAGATGCTGTCAAAATAATATTGACGAATTGCTGCAGTGCATTTTGTACATGTTTAGTTTTTATTTCAGGATTTCCAGCACCTGCAGTATTTTGCTTCTATATATGAGGTCAAGTTGTACGGTTGTCATTCTTATTTATTCAGAATCAGAAACATGCTATCACTGTGCACCGGTGGCGAGGGGAGTGAATGTTTAAGGTAGTAGATGGGGTGCCAATCAAGCGGGCTGCTTTGCCCTGGATGGTGCCAAGCTTCTTGAGTGTTGTTGAAGCTGCACTCATCGAGGCAAGTGGAGAATATTCCATCAGACTCTTGACTTGTTCCTTATAAATGGTAGACAGGCTTTGTGGAGCCTGGAGGAGAGTTACTCGTCAGAGAAATCCCAAGCTCTGATCTCTTGTAGCAAGGTGAAAGAAGGCCAACTGTAAGTAACCCAATAGATAATTAGACCAACAGAGTTTCTCACACGGAGGTGTACTTCTGCCCTGTACAAGGAATCTGCTATCACAATCTGCACATCTCGATGTTGAACAGAAAGGGTAATCTGATGATCAGCAGTGGAATCTGCCTAATCAATACTGAATTGAGTCACAACCAATTTGTCTGCCTACCGATACCATAAATATCCAAATGTGCACTGTCAAACAATGCTTCTGTTTCTGAATAAATAGGAATGACAGCCATACAACTTGACTTTATATATAGAAGCAAAATACTGCAGATGCCAGAAATCCTGAAATAAAAACTGAATATGCTGGTAAAACTCAGCAGGTCTGGCAGCATCTGTGGACAGAGAAACAGAGTTAATGTTTCAAGTTAATATGACTGTTCTTTAGAGCTGAAGAGAGGTAGAAATGTAATGGGCTTTATACTGTTGAAGAGAGTGGTAGAGCACCACCAATGCAAATAATGTGAACTGTTTCGCAGTTGAGGCAAAGAATCAATATAGAAAGAAAGTCCATCATAGTTCCAGATATTAAGGCAACTGTTGTAACTAGGTTTGAAGGGGAGAACAAATCCTGGATTTAGGATTTTCCAGATGTTCAGACTACAGATTTTGTAGCTAGTGTAACCTCAAGACCTAAGAACTGCATAACATCTCAGGGTCTTCAGAAAAAAATGTCAATCAGCAATTGAGCTGATACACTATCTTGTGTCCCATCAAGCGGAAGGTCACGAGAGAATTTAACCACCTCCACTTGACGTTCAACTCACTTCCTGACTTTCTAAAGCCTGTCATCAATTACAAGGCACAAGTCAGGAGTCACTTGACTTAATGAGTGCAGCTCCAACAACACACAAGAAACTCAACACCATCCAAGACAAAGTAATCCACTTGATCGGCACCCCATCCACCTTCAAAGTTTACCATCTACAAGATGCACTGCAGCAGCTGACCAAGGTTCTTTAACAGCACCTTCCAAACCCGTGACTTCTACCACTTAGAAGGACAAGAGCAGCAAATTCATGGGAACACACCACCTGCAAGATCTTCTCCAAGCCACACTCCATCCTTACATGTAACTATATCGTCATTCCTTCAGAGTCACTGGGTCAAGGTCCTGGAGCTCCCTTCTTTACGACTCCTTCAGTGCGCCTACACCATATGGAATGCTGCGTTTCAAGAAGGGGTCTCACTACCACCTTTTCAAGGGTAATTAGAGATGGGTAACAAATACTGGTCTAGCCAGCGCTCCCAACATCCTGTGAAAGAATTTTTTAAAAAAGAGGCTGGACAGAAATTGTAGAGCATAAGATTATTAAATTGTAGTCTTAAAACGATCTCTTTCTCCTTTGTACATTCCTTTATTGTCTTTGATCCTAAGAATTTGTCAGTTGTTTCATGAATGGGGATTGTCATTAACAATCATCTTGTGACTGTTTCATGATACCAGCTTAAATCTGACATTTCAAATTGTAATATTATAATTTTACTAATTTGCAATCATCACTTGGTCAGCCTATAAAATACTTAAAGGGATAGACAGGGTAGAAGCAGGTAAAATGCTTCCCATAGCTGGGGAGCCTAAAACCAGCAAACACAGTTTCAAAATAAGGGGGAAGCCACTTAGGGCCGAGATAGGAGATTTTTTTTTCCCTCAGAGGGTTGTGAATCTTTGGCGTTCTCTAGCCCAGGGGGCTGTGGAAGCTCAGTCATTGAGTATGTTTAAAGCAGAGATTGATAGATTTCTAAATACCAGTGACATAAAGGGATATGTGAGAAAAAGATATTGAAGTGGATGATCAGCCATGATCGTACTGAATAGCAGAGTAGGCTCAGTGGGCTGAATGGCCTCCTCCTGTTTTCTTATGTTCCTAATGTCAAGTTAAGCTCCATGAGATTTAAATGATCAACTATTATGTAATTTCATCCCTTTGTAGATAGCAAAATTTTCGAACATCAATTGGTGCTGAGACTTTTGAGAGATGCTTAAACAATCAAATCTGTCTTTCAAGCCACAAAATCGGTACTGTTAAATTTAGTCTCTTCCCCTACAGACATTTGTGCCAGAGGATTGGAGAATGGCAAATGTGACAACCTTATTCAAAAAAGGAGACAAGAACAGTCCTAGCAACTACAGGCCACTTAGTCTAACACCAGTGGTGGTTCAGGTTTTGGAATCCTTAATCAAGGAAAAAAATCAACAAGCAGTTGGAAAGGTTTGAGTTAATTAAGGAGAACCAGCAAGGTTTGTAAAAGGCAGATTGTGCTTGACTAATTTAATTGAATTTTTTGATGAAGTAACAGAGAAGGTTGACGAAGGGAATGTGGTAGATGTTGTCCATATGGATTTTAAGAAAGCTTTTGACACTGTACCACATAAAGGCAAGTTAACAAAATTGAGGCTTATGGAATAGAAAGGCCAGTGTGCAATTGGATAAAAAAAACTGGCTTAAGGACAGAAAGCACCGAGTCATGATAGATAGTTGTCTTTCAGACTGGAGGGTGGTAGACAATGGTCTTCCCCAAGGATCAGTGCTAGTTCTGTTGTTTTTGCTATATATATAAATGACTTGGATCTTAGAATACAAAGTAAAATTTAAAAATTTGCTAATGATACCAAACTTTTTTAAAATTAATTTTACGGGATGTGAGCATCGATGGCTAGGCCGGCATTTATTGCCCATCCCTAATTTCCCTTGAGAAGGTGGTGGCGAGCTGCCTTCTTGAATTGCTGCAGTCCCTGTGGTAGGTACACCCAGAATGCTATTAGGGAGGGAGTTCCAGGATTTTGACCGTGACAGTGAAGGAACGGCAATATATTTCCAAGTGAGGATGGTGAATGGGTTGGAGGAGAACTTCCAGGCGGTGGTGTTCCCATCTATCTGCTGCCCTTATCCTTCTAGATGGTGGCTGTCGTGGGTTTGGAAGGGGCTGCCTAAGGAGCCTTGGTGAGATTCTGCAGTGCATCTTGTAGATGGTATACACTGTTGCCACTGGTGGAGGGAATGAATGTTTGTGGAAGGGGTGCCAATCAAGCTGGCTGCTATGTCCTGATAGTGTTGAGCTTCTTGAGTGTTGTTGGAGCTGCACTCATCCAGGCAAGTAGAGGGTATTCCATCACACTCCTGAGTTATACCTTGTAGATGGTGGACAGGCTTTGGGGAGTCAGGAGGTGAGTTACTCGCCACAGGATTCTTAGCCTCTGACCTGTTCTTGTAGTCACGGTATTTATGTGGCTAGTCCAGTTCAGTTTCTGGTCAATGGTAACCCCCCAGGATGTTGATAGTGGGGGATTCGGTGATGGTAAAGCCATTGCATATTAAGGGGTGATGGTTAAATTTTCCCTTGTTGGAGATGGTCATTGCCTGGCACTTGTGTGGCATGAATGTTAACTGTCAGCTCATGCCTGGATATTGTTCAGGCCTTGCTGCATTTGGACATAGACTGCTTCAGTATCTGAGGAATCGCGAATGGTGCGGAACATTGTGCAATCTTCAGCAAACATCCCCACTTCTGACCTTATGATGGAAGGAAGGTCATTGACGATGCAACTGAAGATGGTTGGGCCCAGGACACTACCCTGAGGAATTCCTGCAGTGCTATCCTGCAACTGAGATGATTGAACTCCAACAGCCGCAACCATCTTCATCCTTGTACTAGCTATGACTCCAACCAGCGGAGGGCTTCCCCCCAATTCCCAATAGACTCCACTTTTGCCTGGGCTCTTTGATGCCACACTTAGTCAAATACTGCCTGGGTGGGGGGAGAGTGTTGTAATGGTATTGTCACTGGACTGCTAATCCAGAGACCCAGGGTAATGTTCTGGAGACCCGGGTTCTGCCATAGTAGGATTTGAATTCGATAAAAATCTGGAATTGCTACAAGTCTAATAATGACCATAAGCCATTGTCAATTGTCGTAAATGGCTCACCTGGTCTGGCCTACATGTGACTCCACAGCAATGCCCTACGAAATGGCCTAGCAAGCCATTTAGTTTAGTTGTATCCAAACACTAAAAAGTCAACAGTTGGAGGAGTGACAAACAGTGAGGATGATACAAATTTCCTGCAACAGGACATAGACTAGGATATTGGGCAGACAAGTGGCAGATGGAGCTTAATACTGAGATGTGTGAGGTGATGCATTTTTGGCAGAAAGGATGGGGAGAGGCAATGTAGACTTAATGGTACAATTCTAAGGTGTGCACAGGAACATAAGGACATCGATCTTTGAAGGTGGCAGGACATATTGAGAGAGTGGTTATCAAAGCATAGGGGATCTTGGGCTTCGTAAATAGAGGCATTAAGTACAAAAGCAGGCAAATTTTGCTAAACCTATATAAAGCTCTGGTTAGGCCCCAGCTAGAATATTGCGTCGTTCTGGTCACCACACTTTAGGAAAGATTTGAAGGTCCTTGAGAGGTTGCAGAAGAGATTCACCAGAATGATACTGCGATCGGGGGTTTTGGTTACAAGGTTAGGTTGAAAAGGCTGGGGTCATTCTCCTTGGAGCAAAGGAGATTGAGGGAAGATTATGACAGAATTAGATAAGGTAGACAGGGAAAAGCTCTTCCCATTAGCTGATTGTACAAGGATTAGGGAACACAGATTTAAGATTTTGGGCAAGAGATGCAGGGGGAATTTGAGGAAGAACTTTTTTATGCAGCAAGTGGTAATGACCTCTATTCGTGGCCCATGAAGGCAGTGAATGCAGAAACAATCAATGATTTCAGAAGGAAATAGGGATTTGAAGGAAATAAGGCTACAAGGATCAAGCGGGGAAGTGGGACTGACTGGATTGCTCTGCGGGTCCTGGCATGGACTTGATGAGCTAAATCACTACCTCCTGTGCCGTAAATGACCCTATGACATGAATAGTTTCTGCAAGGAAGCCAAGTTTCAACTATTTATACAGGTAAAACTACTGTCCAGATGTATTTGGAAATAAGATAATTACTAGATAAACAGACACAATGTAGAATTGAGCACAATTAGAAATTTAGTACTACATTGCCATGACCACGGATTCTATCCCTGATTTACTTATGGACATATTGAACTTTTAAGTAACACGTGTTTTTTAAAAAAAGGACATACAATCTCAGGCAGCTTTTGCTTGTAAGGTAATCACTTGCTGGAAAATTCCTATGTGGATTGCTTGACTAACTAGTTCAGAGAGAATGGAATTTGCACTAAAAGGTGTGACACAGCCTACTTCAGAGAGAGAGAGACACTTCAAAGGAAAAGATATAATGCAAACTGAACTGTATTCTTCTGTGGTTGCGGAGATAATGGAAAATGATTACCATCTCAGCTGAAACCATCTCCTGTTGAGTTATATCCCAGACTGTGAACATGAACTGAGCTGAAAAGAAAACAGATCTGGGTGAAAGGCATGTTTGTTTTTCCAGGAATACATAAGGAAAGGGGTTTTAAAAAAAGTCAACCGTAACTCTAGCTCTGTGTGCTATTCTGGTATTCTGTTCTGGTGTGTGTGTGCTGTGAAGTTCACAGTTGAAGAACATCAACTGCGCATCCCTGCACGTGCAAGTAAAAAAAAACTTTCTCTCTGATTGCTGGAAGCAACTCACAAGTCAGCAGAGCCACAGTCAAAATGGAAACAGGACAGCTCCTTTCAGCTAACCGGCAGAACCAAGAATTTCCAACCCAACTGCTCAACTGCCAAAGTCAGTGATATCGGAATCACTCCAACTTAACGGCCACATTTTGCCATCTTCTACTCACAAAGCCTAAGGACTGATTTGTATATTTTTTTTAACTCAATTTCGCATTTCTAATCTGTATGTATGTGTGTTTTGCTTTTATTATTTTCCCTCTTGTTTAGTAACTAATAATCTCATTCTTTCTTTGATTCAAGACCGCCTGGTTAAATTGGCCCCTTTTAAAACATAAATACATTTGGACTGAGAAAAGATATCTGCAAGGGAAGGGATCTTTTTTAAATTAACCTTGTTGTGACCAGCCAAGGGGGTTGAATAATCGAAAGGGTATCAGTTCATCCCTCCTTACCTGGGAGCATAACAATTTGGGGTACCTCGTCCAGGATCATAAATTGGGGGAACTGCGCCTGGGAACCAGTCGTAACAACATACAAACTGAATTGATTGCTTATAGGTCTTGATTATTATTTGGGCAAATTCTTGGGCTCTGATTCAAATGAACTGACTAAATACTTGTCTGTAGATTTTAACACAATGCTTGGGAAACATTTTTAGAATTGGATTACCATAACACTTTTTAACATCTATGTACAATGTACACATTTAACAGGATAAGAATTCTATTTTAATCACCAAGGGCTTAATCTCATTCTTAAATAGATTATAGGCAGGAATCTTCATTCATGATGTCATTGGAACAGAACTTGTGTGATATCACAGTAGGATTGTTATTGTCTTAGAGGATATCTTAGAATATTCTTGTGTGTGCCTGGGAACCTTAGTGAGGAAAAGGCAACAGAAAGTATAAAGAGAAAGAGACAGCCACATAAAAAGCAGAAAAGTATCTATCAAAAAGCAACAAGCAGCGAATAGAAAATGGTCACTGAGAAATTAAATGAAGAAGAAATAAAAATCAAAACCAGTGGGTGAAAATATCAAAGTAAGATACAAAAAAAATAGAATATTTGGCTTTAATTATAGTGGCATAGAGTTTGGAAAGTGCTGTTAAAGAAACCTTGGCTAGTTACTTCAGTGAATATGGTAGATTGCATACACTGCAGCCATGGTGTGCTGGTGCGAGAGGAAGTGAATGCTTAAGGTGGTGGATGGGGAGCTAATCAAGTATTCTGGATGGTGTTGAACTTCTTGAGTGTTGTTGGAGCTGCACTCATCCAGGCAGTGGAGAGTATTCTATCACTCTCCTGACTTAAGTAGACGTTGGAACGATTTTGGGGAATTAGGTGGTGTGTTCTTGTAGCCATGGTTTTTATGTGGCTGATCTGGTTAAGTATATGGTCAACAGAAATCACAAGATGCTGATAGTGAACGATGCTGTTGAATGTTGAGGTATGGGGTATATTGGAGATGGTCATTGCCTGGCACTTATGTGTTGAGTATGTTACTTGCCACTAATCAGCCTAAGCCTGAAAGTTGCCCAGCTCTTAATGTATGCAGGCATGGACTTCTTCCGTTATCTGTAGAGTTGCAAATGGAATTGAACACTGCAATCATCAATGAACGTCCCCACTTCTGAACTTATGGTGGTTGTTACAGATAGGAGGGGATGGGGGGTTTAATTATTTAAACCACACTAATTTCTCCTCTCACTACCTGCCTGTAAACAGAAAGGTGTTTTTGATTTGTTTCCCTCTTGATAAGCAGTGGAGTATTTTCCAACCCTTCGGTTTTGTTATTATCCAATTTCTATTAATTACCTCAGCAATCTCCAGATAGGATGCGATCAAAGGGCTAGTTTATTTGCAAACACTTAAGCGTGGTGGCGGGGGGGTCGCAATGTTGCCCCACCCCTTGCAGTCATACAGTAAAAGAGGGATAGAGAAAAGAAAGATGTACCGTGCCGAGACCACAGAGAAAATAAATGGTGTTTCATATGGGTTCCAGAGTGCAGAATCAAAGTCCAACGAGGTATTCCTTCACGGAGGTCTGTGAGCTAAAAACCGATGCTGGTTAATTTACTTTTTCGGCAGTGGTGACTTCACACGATGAGATAGGCATGTAGCGATGATTCAGTTTTGTAAGCAAGGGTACAGGTTTTCCAATAGAAGCAGTGTAGATGGGGCCAGGTATTCAATCTGGACAGAGCCCCTTTTATGTGATGCTGTTAGATGGAAAAATGGCAGACTGAGTTTGCAGTACAGCAAGGCAATACAACTGGTCCACCAGCTGGAGGTTCATGTCACCAAGAATGTTAACAAAGAATGTGTATCCCTCTTCTGGGTCCCCAGGATGGTTAAATGCATCAATCATTAAGAACTGAAAGGAAGGTTGCGGGGTCCTTTGTCCTAGCAGATGAGTAGACTCTGGTTGGCCAACCTGGGTTAGGAAATGCAGATGGCCTTTGTATAGTTCTCTTTGAATTTGGTCTGTGCAGCCCACAGGGGTGTTGTTAGTGTCTCTTCAGAGATTACAAGGTGCAAGTTTCCCTTATACTGCCAGAAAGCTTCCTTATGTTTGAGGGTCACAGACTGGCAGCTTCAGCTATTTTAAAAGGTCTTTGTCCAGTTTTAAAACTTTTAGAAATAGCCATGGGGATATCCGTATGTATTTTATAAAAATATACGGTGTGAGGTCTTAGTCTCCTCACATGGTTAAAAGGTCATTGATGAAGCAGCTGAAGATGGCTGGCCTTAGGAAGCTACCCCAAGGGACACCTGCAGCAATGTCCTGGGACTGAGGTGATGTGCCTCCAACAACTGCAGCCATTTTCCTTTGTGCTAGATATGATACCAACTAGTGGAGAGTTGTCCATGATTCCCATTGACTTCAATTTTTCTAGGGCTCCTTGATGCCACACCCGGTCAAACATTGCTTTGAGTCCTAGGGCACTTCATTTCATCCCTATAATTCAGCTCATTTGTTCATGATTGGACCAAGTCTACAATGAGGTTTGGAGCCAAGTGGTCCTGGTGGAACCTAAGCTTAGCATCAGTGAGCAGATTTTTGGTGAGTAGGTGTTATTCGATGAAACTGTCAGTGACACCTTCCATCACTTTACTGATGATTGAGAGTAGACTGATGGGGTAGTAATTAGCTGGATTGGAAATGTCCTGCTTTTTCTGGGCAGGATAAATCTGGGCAATTTCACGTCGTTGGATAGATGCCAATGTTGTAGCTATATTGGAACAACTTAGCAAGAGGCGCGGGTAGTTCTGGATTACAAGTTCTCGCTGCTACAGCTGGAATGTTATCAAGGCCCATGGCCTTTGTTGTATAGTTGCTCAGCCATTTCTTGAAATCACGTGGAGTGAATCAAATTGGCTGAAAACTGGCAACTTTGATGGTGAGTATTTCAGGAGGATACTGAGATGAATCATCATCTTGATACTTCTGGCTGAAAATGGTTGCAAACATGTCTTGTGCTAAGTTCCACCATGATTAAGGATGAAGATGTTCATTGAGCCTCCTCCCCCTACCCATAGTTGTTTAATTGTCCACCGCCATTTACAATTAGGTGTGGCAAGGCAGCAGAGCTTTGATCTGATCCATTGGTAGTGAATGGATTGTTTAGCTGTCTATAGCATGCTGCATCTGCTGTCTAGCATGTATGTAGTCCTTGATTTAGCTTCATCAGGTTGGCATGTTATTTTTAGATATGCTCATCCTAGCATGTTTTACTGCATTCCCCAGCTTGATTGAATTGGTAGAGTGAAGAAAATTCTGGGCCATGAGGTTACAGATTTGTGGTGGAATATAATTCTGCTGCAGGTGATGGACATAGCAAATCCCTTAATGCTCATTTTTGAGATGCTGAGTCTTGTCATGGTGTAATTTATGACTCAGATAGAGGCCACTCAGACCATTGAGTCTGTGCTGGCTCTCTGTGGAACAATCCGGTCAGCCCCATTCCCCTGCTGCATCCTCATTGTCCTGCAAGTTTACTTCCTTCAAGTGCCCATCCAATTTCCTTTTGAAAGCATTGATTTTCTCTGCTTCTACTACCATCATGGGCAGCAAGTCCTTGGCCATTACTGCTCGCTGCATAAAAAAATTCATTCTCACATTCGCCCTGCACCTCTGTGTCCCCTAGTCCTTGCACTACCTGTTAGTGGGAAGAGTTTTTCCTTGTCTATCTTATCTAAACCAGTCATAATTTTGTACACCTCTATCAAATCTCCCTACAATCTACTTTGCATCAAGAAGAACAAGTCCAGCTTCTCCAAGCTAACCTGGTAGCTAAAATCCCCATCCCTGGACCATTCTGGTAAATCTCCTCTCCACCCTCTGAAGAACCCCCACATTCCTTCCTAAAAGTGTGGTGACCAGAACTGGACACAGTACTATAACATTGGCCTAAAGCTTTATAAAGGATCAGCATAACTTCCCTGCTTTCGCACTAAGTGCCGCTATTTATGAAGCCCAAGATCCCATATGCTTGCTAACTACTCTCATTATGTTCAAAGATCTATGCACATGTATCCTAAGGTCCCTCTATCCCTGCACACTTTAGAACTGTGCCATTAAGTCTGTATTGCCTATCCCTATCCCTTGCACCAAAATACATCATCCTGCACCTCTCTGTACTAAATTCCACCTGTCACTTGTCTGACCATTCTGTTAGCCTTTCTATGCCCTGTGCAGTCGATTAGTATCATCCTCACTGTTTGCCACTTCTCCAAGTTTGGTATCATTGGCAAATTTTGAAATTTTACTCTGTATTCCAATTTATAAGTCATTTATACATCATATATATTTATATAAATAAATCAGAAAAGGAGAACATTACTGTTTACCAACCTTCAATCTGAAAAACAACCATTTAGTACAACGGACTTGAAACGTCAACTCTGTTTCTCTCTCCACAGATGCTGTCAGACCTGCTGAGTTTTTCCAGCTTTATCTGTTTCTGTTTCAGATTTCCAGCATCTGCAGTATTTTGCTTTTAATTTATGACAACTTGCTGTTTGCTGTCCTTAAGCCATTTTTTAAATCTAAGTTGACATTGACCTTTCTATTCCATAAGCCACAATTTTGTTAACCTGCCTTTTGTGGTACTTTGCCAGACACTTTCTTAAAATCCATACAGACAACATTAATTGCATTCCCTTCATCAACTTTATCTACTTGTGTCGTATCACATTAATTAAAATATGCACCACACAACTGTTGAGTGTATCTGGTGTCCAAAATTAACCGATAGAAATAGAGTATCCTATGGCAACTCCAAAAATGTACGCACAACCAAAATATGTTCTGAATATATCCCATTTGGCATAGCAGTATTTCTACAAAACACGATGGAGGTGTCTTCAACGTGAAGGCAGGACTTTATCTCCACGAGGACTGTGTGGTGGTCACTCCTGCCATGGAGTCACAGACTGATGCATCTGTGACAGGTAATTTGGTGAGGGTGAGATCAAGGTTGGTTTTTCCCTCGTATTAGTTCTCTCACTACCTGCTGCAGGCCCAATCTGGAAAATATGGCCTTTAGGATTCTGCTAGCTCGTCAGTAGTGGTGCTACTGAGCCATTGTTGATGATGAACATTGAAGTCCCCACATAGAGTAAATTTTGTGCCATTGCTATCACTCTTGCTTCTTCCAAGTGGTGTTCAACATGGAGGAGTATTGATCATTAGCTGAGGGTGAGCAATACATGGTAATCGGCAGGAGGTTAGCTTGTACATGATGCATAAAACATCATGCGGTTCAAAATCATAAACAATTTTGAGGAGTAGGTAATGAGATATTGTTTCCAGTAGCAGAAGAGTTGATTACTAGATGACACAAATCTAAGTGATTGGCAAAAGAGCCAGAGGCAACAAGAAAAAACATTAATTTTTATAGTGAATTGGGATCTGCACAGCACTGCCTGAAAGGATGCTGGTTACAAATTCAATCTTAAGTTCTAAATGGAACTGGATAAATACTTCAAGGCAAAAAATTTGCAGGGTTAGGGGGAAAAAGCAGGGGCATGGGACTATTTGGATAACTCAACCAAAGGGCTGACAGAGCCTCCTTTGGTGTTACATCATTCTATGACAAGAAGATAGAGGTACAGGAATGTGAAGGGCAAAGTTAGGATGTACTTCTTAACAACATGGATAACTAACAAGTAGAACTGATTGTCACCAAATAACTCAGTAAAGTTAGAAACTGTGATGAAAACAATAGGGGTCAGTATTCTGGAGTAATTAAATAAAAAGGGATGAAGGGTCTTCTTTGTCTGAACCTATCTTGTGATCTACCTCTAGAAAGCTTGATGACTAGCTTTTTATTTATTGCAATTTGCTATAGACATGGGTTTCCCTAACTTTTTGGTTGTTTTGCTTCACAACTACTGAAGCATTTACATTTTGGACAGTGCTGCAGTTTGCCTTTCATTAAACTTCAGCTGTGAACAGATGCTGTTTGGATGTTCTCTACAACAGTAAATACGGATCTGCTTAGTATGAGCCAAGATAGTATTTGGATCTTTTGACTGATCACTTGAAGGTGATGCCATTTTGAGGTAGTAACAACTTACTTTATATCAATTAAACTGCCTTTATCAAACTAAAAATGTACTGATATTTCTTTCAAGGTACCAAAAAAAAAGCCAAGGACAAATGCTAGCTGACTGGTGGTTTTGTAAATACTTTCAGATGATCAGGGCAGTTGGTCAAAACCAGGTCTAAGTAAATATTACCTCTATAGAACAAACTGTTGTAAACCAAAGCATGATGTCTTCACTTTTGAAAATGAAAAGGCTTTAGATTCTGCAACTAATTGGCAAATTCATCCACACTGTCTTATTATATCTCATCAAAACAGTTTTTGCTGATAGCTTTAATTTAATGTCACAAGATGGCAGGCACATGGCTGAAATTCAACATCTTTTATATGTTTAAATAGACATCAGTCAACATCAATATCTAAATAAAAACATCATTCCATCTGTGAAAACAGAATGTTGTAATTTTATTTTATAATAATTGAATAACAAATTGAGAATTTACATTTTCAAGGGTTTTAATAACGCAATCTATTCTTATCAATACTGAAAAATACACTGTTAAGTTTGGGATTTATTTTAAAATTGTATTAATCTTAGAAGTTCACAATTGGTGCCTTTGTGCTGGGTGAATTTCATTTGTTGCTTTGCTTTCCCTGCAACCAAGTGAATTTTGAAATAACTGTTGTAGGACTTTGTTATATACATATTTACAACTTGGGAGACAATGTTAACGTCGTCATGCTCATGCAATATAGACTTACAGATTTATTTGAAATGAACATTTTATCTTAAAACAATATGGAGAATGGACACTCTGCTTTTGAAACAAAATGGTGTTGAGAGGTAAGGCAACTTTTTCTTTTTTGCCAATATATACGGCACTACACAAGGCCCTGGAAGCTAGGCTGCATGTTTGGACAAGACATTAAAATGTAAACAACCTTTTGGGACGTTTCATTGAGATTAAAATGCAACAGATCTTTACTGTTGGAATAATGGCAGTCTTTCTCCAATAATTGCAGAAGCTAGCTCACAGTGGACTTGCAGACCTCTTGGCTGCAGAGTAGAATTCTGAAGAACCCAATTTTATCACAAGGAGATACAAATGGATGAAACTCAAACATCATTATGTGCCAATGCCCAAGGCATCAGAGACCATTTGTGAGAACAATGAAAAAGAGTATTATGGTCACATGACAGAAACCAGATGTATGATGGAATTTAATAAGACACATATTTGGAGCAGCAGGCAGAAAAGAAAGGAGTTCCAGACCAGCAAAGGAACAGGACGCTGCTTACAATCCATTAGGAGACAGAGAATTTGGGCTGGCCTTTACCTTATCCATTTGAGGAACCAAACCAGGTATTTGCCGCAAGGGTTCGACTGTACCACGACTGGAATGAAACCAGAGAAATCTGTGACTACAAGCAGAAAGCCAATGTAAAACTGTCTTCGTAAACCTCCAACTTCTATTTCTTCAGTGGGCCAAAAAGGAAATCACAAAGGCCTGCAAAGTTTGAAGTCTTCATATCGAAAGGAGCAAGTGTGACAACAAATGTTTGGACTTCGAAGACCTAAGTGCATGCTAACGCTTTTATAATCACCTTTTCTTGTGTGTGTGTGTGTCTGGGTGAGTGGGTGCTGTTGCGTATATGTTTCAGGTGTTGTGTAATAAACATTTATCCTTTTTAAAATCCCACGAGAAAGCCTGTCATTCATCTGTTCTTAAGAGTTACAGCACTTGGAGGTTAAAACACATTTGCCTTTGGTCAGTTGAGAGTTGCAAAAAGTGTAACGAATAAGATTTGTTTTAAATATTTGTAAATAGATAAATGTGAAATGACGACCAACATTGTATGGTTAGTTATAGCATGATGGAACTGTTTGCTGACTGGTTTTAAAATGAAAATACATCAGATGCTGTTGTGGACTGGACAAAATGTCATAATGGGTGAAATCTTCTGCTCTCTCTGATGGAGAGATTGGAGGCAGGAAGAGCATTTAAGTAGGTGGGACGGTGGCATACCTAAATTAATATCCACTTAAGGGCCTCATCCTGCCTCTGCTGGTATTACCCAGCTGCAGGCAGGCCTGTTGCCATGTGGCATGCAGAGCAGCAAAACTATGTGGACAGCTTGGCACCACCTGGGGATGGGGGTGGGGTGCATCCGTTGATCAAAGGCACTCAGTGCCATGTCGAGGGACTGGATATTGGAAGGGGGGATGGTGTGCTGAGAGCCATACCCTGCCCTTGTTGTTGCTCCCTGCGCCCCTCTCCCTGCGAAACCCGCCAAGCCCTCCCCACATTACTTAACTGTGGCCCGAGTCCATAATCATAAGACCATAAGACATAGTATGCTCTGCAATTCAATCATGGCTGATAAGTTTCTCAACTCCATTCTCTCACCTTCTCCCTGTAACCTTTGATGCCCTTACCAATCAAGAACCTATCTATCTCGGTCTTAACTACACTCAATGACCTGGCCTCCACAGCCTTCTGTGGCAATGAATTCCACAGATTCATCACTCTCTGGCTAAAGAAGTTTCTCCTCATCACTGTTCTAAAAGGTCTTCCCTTTACTCGGGTCCTAGTCTCTCCTACTATTGGAAACATCTTCCCCACGTCCACTCTATCCAGGCCTTTCAGTATTCTGTAAGTTTCAATCAGATCCCCCCTCATCCTTCTAATCTCCATCGAGTATGGACCCAGAGTCCTCAAACATTCCTCGTATGTTAAGCCTTTCATTCCTGGGATCATTCTCGTGAACCTCCTCTGGACCCTCTCCAGGACCAGCACATCCTGAGATACGGGGCCCAAAATTGTTCACAACATTCTAAATGTGGTCTGACAAGAGCCTTATAAAGCCTCAGCAGCACATCCCTGCTTTTATATTCTAGTCCTCTCGAAATAAATGCCAACATTGCATTTGCCTTCCTAACTACCGACTCAACCTGCAAGTTAACCTTAAGAGAATCCTGGACTAGGACTCCCAAGTAAGTCCCTTTGCACTCCAGATTTCTGAATTCTCTCCCCATTTAGAAAATAGTCTATGCCTCTATTCTTCCTACCAAAGTGCATGACCTCACACTTCCCCACATTCTATTCCATCTGCCACTTCTTTGCCATTCTCCTAACCTGTCTAGATCAGCAGCCACAGCCTCCCCATTGACACTGCTGAGCATAAGAGCTGCCAGCCTCTGATTAGCTGCAGCTCTTGGTGGATGAGACATCCACCCCTGGGGTCTTGATTCCAGGAAAGGCTGGATTCGCTACTGCCTGATTGGGCTGAGGCTTGACAGGCCTTCCCGAAAAGAGACAGCGTGGGTCTCATGCCTGCTCTGGAGCAGGCAGGTGAGACTCCCGATTCCTCAACAAGATTCAACAAGAAGTCTGTGTTTAAATCCAGTAATTTAGTTCTTCTCACTATGTTTTCATTTTAATGTATTATTTATGTTGCTAAATTATTGGATAACAAAAAAAATAGTGATAGAAATATAAGTAGGATAAGCATCTACAGCAATGTTTGCAGTTTGTGGGAACTGAGGTGTTAGGTCTTTCTTGCAGGTCATCTTTTAACAATATTGGGGAGTATTGCTTGTATTTTTTCATGGATTTTTAAAAATTAATAAAAGCTGTAATAACGACTGAATGCTGCTTTACGCCCGACATGCTGAAACGGACGCATTGATCAGTGCAGATATCACACGTCTGAATCCGAGCTGGAGAATGACGGATTTTGGGCCTTGTAGTTCCTCAGGTTCTTCTCGCCTCTTGACATCCCGAACAAAGTGTCGGCCAGCGGACTACAACACCCAAAATGCGTTTCGTTCACTCTGACATGCTCGTTGCGTTCCCGCCACCCGTGCGTGTGGTGCTTTCTCGGAGCGTTGTGTTTGGCAATAACATCCGCACGGAGGCACCAGTCAACCTTCAGTGTAATTCTGTTCTATACCTTACACCATTAACAGGCCGGTTTCTGTGCTGCTGCTGCTCACCGAGCGAAGTAAGTGTCAAGGAATCGTTTATCACCGCCGCAGACCGTCGTGTGCTGTCAGATCCGTTGGCAGCTATCGGCTCCAGCGCTCTGCCTCGTGTGGCGCCCTCGCGCGCTGTTTGGGCGGGGCCTGCGTACAGCGACCCTGATTGGCCGAGGCACACGGTTTGTTGAGGCAGCCTCGGGCGCACAGAACCATTTAAACAGGCGTTTGGTCTCTCGCTGCTGGAGCCGAGCGGAGCGTGTAATGGCGGTAATCGTGGGGAGCAACAGATACTAGCCGCTCATATGTGCACTCCGGAGATTGGCTACTTCAGCGCTGATAAAGGAAGGTTTGAAGTCATTGCCGCCTTTTAAAACGATAGGGGGCGTCTAATGTTCATATATCTTTATGGAGGTAAGAAACCGAAAGAATCTACAGCATGTCACTTCAATGGGATGGACTGAATGGCTTCTGTACTCTGTGATTCTGCCCGATTAAGGACCCAGTGATTGGGTAAAAAACACTTCATTGATCCATTCAGCAACCAAATACATCATGGTTCTCTGGATAGTTTTAGTTTTAGTGGAGGTGGTTAACATTGTTGTAGCAAATAGACGGGAAACTTAGAGACAGCACAAGATGCTTTTGCTAGAATTAGCAAAATGTGCAGGGGCTGTGGTCCAAAGGCTACTTGGCTTGGCATGCTTGACCGTAGAACCAGTTGATGTACCTAAGGTCACAGGGCAACATAATGTAAAGATTCTAACAAAACAAATTTTTAAAAAAAATAGCTTGATTTAATTGCTGTCTGAAATTACAATTTTACAAAACCAAAAGGAAGAAAAAAGAAATTGTCTTTATACAGCATCTTGCACATCTTTAGGAACTTCCAAAGCGCATCCCAGCCAATGGATTACCTTTAAAAGTAAGAGACTTGCATTTATGCAATGCCTTTTGTAACCTCCAGTCATCCCAAGGCATTTCAGTCAATGGAGTACTTTTTGAAGCGTAGTTGCTGCTGTAATTAAGGGAAGACAGTAGCCAATTTGAAAAGAGAGCAAGTTCTCGCAAACTACAATCTGTTAACAACCAGGTACTTCAAAGTATAATCAGTTTTTTGCAGTCTTAATATATTTACATAATTTTGAAAATTGTGGCAAAGTTGATAAAGTATACTTTTTTAAAATAAAATAAGTGTGAAAATAATATTCATGGGGACAATTGGTTAAAAAATTACTGTGCAACTTGTGATGGCAATATAGAAAGAACTTGCTGCTATTTAGCATCTTTGATAACCTCTAGTTGTTCCAAAGCATTTCCCAGTAATTTAGGACTGGATTTTCCTGTGGGTTTCAGGTCCCAGTAACAGGACCAAATAAAAGCCCTGAGCCCACACTTGCAAGCAGCGAGACTGGTGGTGCAATCTTCCAGAATTGGCCTCCCAAATTCCTGCCTTCGTACTCGCTTCCCTGTTAAGGAAGGTGAACAAGCACCTAATGCTGCAGGCCCAATCAGAAAGCAGCTCTGAAGCCATGGCAGCCCCACTAGGAGAGGTGGGTGCTGCTGAGGTGGGTCTAACAACATAAAGGTATGATGGCAAGAGGTCACTCTGCCACTGACAAAAATTGCCCATATTGGAGCCTTAACCAAAGTAATTGGTTACTGCCTTCTTGGAGGTGGCAACTGATTCTATTCCCAGGCTCCCCAGGAAAGTTCCCCAGTGGTTACAATGCATTGGGTAGCTGCCCCAATGCAGTCCCATGTATTTTCCCGACACCCATCCCCAAGCCTTCCATCACAGGGCTGAGAGAATTCAGCCTGTGATCTCTGTTGTAATTTTTTAAAAAACTGGGCAGCCAATTTGCAGACAGCAAGGTCCTACAAACGGCAATGAAATAAATGATTAGATAATTATTTTCAGTGATTCTGGTTAAGTATTAATCAGGACAATACTCCTATATTTCTAATAGTGGGATTTTTATGTCCATCTGGAGAGCAAGAGAGAATTACATGCATACATATGAATTAGGAGCAGGAGTAGGCCACTTGGCCCTTCGAGCCTGCTCTGCCATTCAATAAGATCATGGCTGATCCGATTGTAACCTTAACTCCACATTCCTGCCTGCCCCAAATAACCTTTCACCCCCTTGCTTATCAAGAATCTATCAAGTTCAATTTCTCACCTGAAAGGCAACATATCTGACAATGCAGTTCTCCCTCAGTACCCCACAAGATTTTGTGCTTAATTCCTCGAGTAGGACTCGAGCTCGTGATCTGATTTGGAGTTGTCTTGGCCTGAATCAATCTGTTTCACCACCTCCTATGTTAAAGGTGTGCTTTGCAGACAATGAAGCAGTTTTGAAACTTAGTCATTGTTGTAATGTAAGCTATCTCTGAGTTAAGGTTTGTGTTATGATCCTAACTGATATAATACTGGACAAGTCAGACCCCAGAGTGAAATGTGGCTTGATAAATCCTGATGTTTTTTTAGAAACCGGGGAGGAAAGCTATTAAACAAATTCATAGGAGTCTGCTGATGAACTTTTAACGCACACAATAAAATATATATTAAACAAGAAAAGTGAATAATATTACTCCAGACAAAAAGGTTGGAAAAATCTCAATACAAACACAAGATGACTCAAAATCACACTATTTCTTTACTCTAGCAAATCTTTACAGACACAAACCAGTGAAGAGTTACCACTAGCTTGACACATTGGTGTCTCACTTGGGACTCGCACAGTAGTTTGCTTCTGGTGAATTCTGGAGCATTCACTTGATGCTTTTCACCCAGCTCGTATCTCTTCCTGAGACACCCAAAAACTACACTCCAAACTCACTGTTTCTTCAGCTGCAGAGCAAACAAATGAGTGCTCTATACTCAGTCCTCCAATAGCACCTCTGCTAAACTGATCACTTTACTGAGTTCTATGATTGATTATTCAGTTAACTACTGTCCCAACAACCTTGTAGTTTTACTTCTTGAAGAGCTTAAAATTCCTGTCTCTCCTACACACACTAAACTGTCTGCCTCTCAATTCCTGTCTCTTGTGTCTGTGTCACTGGACCACTGTTGCTAGGCAACAGTAAAGTATTTTTTCTACTTTGTATTTTTCACGTGAATTGTGTGGTTCATTTTCAGTGTTCCGATTGTTTTTGAACAGGGATTGAGTGTTTTTCACCCAAATTCCAGAGTCATTCAGTGAAAGACACTGGACAACAAATAATTATTTCAACGTTAACTTGCTTTCTGACATTGCTACAAAATTTGGGAAAGTTTAGTTAATTTTGATGATAGGAGACACCCCCTTGTGGCGGTGTGGGACAATATATCCGTTGGTTTTGGTGCTGAGACTTACAGAACAGGAAGGTCTTCTGTTTGATAAAAGCAAAAAACTGCGGATGCTGGAAATTCAAAACAAAAATAGCTGGAAAAACTCAGTAGGTCTGACAGCATCTGTGGAGAGGAACACAATTAACGTTTCGAGTTACAGAACTAAGGAAAAATAGAAAAAAGGTGAACTATAATCTGGTTTAAGGGGGGGTGGGACAAGTAGATCTGGATAGAGGGCCAGTGATAGGTGGAGATAACCAAAAGATATGTAAACAAGGCAAAAGAGAGAGACGGAAATCTTGTCGGAGAGAAGAGCAATACTTCTTCAAGGTAGGCATTCCTTGAAGAGGAGTGGCAGTCAATTAAACACTAAGATAAAAACAAAAATCTGCGGATGCTGGAAATCCAAAACAAAAATAAAAATACCTGGAAAAACTCAGCAGGTCTGACAGCATCTGCGGAGAGGAACACAGTTAACATTTTGAGTCCACATGACTCTTGAACAGAACTAAGGAAAAATAGAAAAGAGGTGAAATATAAGCTGGTTTAAGGGGGATGGGACAAGTAGAGCTGGATAGAGGGCCAGTGATAGGTGGAGATAACCAAAAGATTTGTGAACAAGGCAAAAAAGAGACAGAAATCCTGTCGGATTCCCTGGTCTGGACTGATTTAACTCCTCTCATCCAGAACAGCACCAGGGATCTACAGTTGCTCATGATGTTACTGTTTTGCCAGGGTAGTGGAGGTAGTGATGGAAATCAGCCAGGGTTCATGCTCCTAATTAGTGAAAAGCATAAAAAATAATAGTAAACTAAATTGAAATAAAACAATATTGGCACTTTGGTAGTAAGAGAATAATCAAGATAGTGATGATGAGAGATGAGGATGCAAGCTTGAAGGCAGAAAGAATAGAAGAGATCATATACCTTAGTTTTCACAGCAAAGCTGGTTAATTGATTTGGAGAACTTGTAGAGCTCGATTGTTACAGTTACTGAAATGTACTATTGAAATAAATTACTCAAGCTTATTCACTAATAGTTTACATCCAAGGGCCCTGAGACATGTCAGGGATGAAATAGCAGCTGAATAGACCAAGCATATAAATGCAGTGAAAACGATGCATGGTCAATTCACTGGGATGTTCTCAGGCTTGAGGGTTACAGTTATAAAGGTGGACTTAAATTGGCTTTTTTTAAACTTGAATTGTGAAGGACTAACTGGTTACCCAGTGGATTATGAAGGGTCACGATTATGGGAATTTCCTTTGATAATTGGGACAGAAATGAAAGGGCACAAATTAAGATTGTCACTAAATTTAATAAAGGTAAGGGTAGAAATAAATTATTTACATTGGGTGGCTAGAATGTGTATTTCTCTGTCTTAGGAAGCAGAGTTCACAAATTCTTTGAAAAAGACCAATATTAAGGGATGTGGTGATTGAGCAGGATAGTGGGATTAAATTAGTTGTTTTTTGTGGGGGAAAGACATCAGCACAGGCTTGATAAAGTGAAAGGTTTGTTCATGTGTGTGTTATGGTTCTGCTCACTTGGGTTGCTATCGTATGATTCGAAAGTTTAAAAGACTGGACTATGATATTGAGTCAAACAGTCAAGGTGGCACCAGTATTGGGCAGGATCTTCTGGTCAGCAAGGTGGGGGGGGAACTCCTGATGTCACCCCACATCATTTCCATTTTCAGGTCGGCGGGGGCACAGCTGAGGCCATTGAAAAACTAATTAAGATAATTAATGAACCTACCCGTCCAACCTTAAGGTTGGTGGGCAGGCTGGGAGCCCTGGCGGGCTTTGGAAAAAGCATAACACTTCATCCACGGGCGGGATGAGGTTTCATGAGGGTATTTAAATTGTTATCGAATCTTTCAATAAAAATTATGGACATGTCTCAACTCATGTGACAGTGTCACATGAGGGGACATGTCAGGGAATTTTTTTTAATCATTCCCATTAAAAATTTTAATTCTGAGCCGATCTCCCTGAGGCAGCACTTAGCCTCAGGGAGATCTGTGCAATCTTTCGCATGCGCGTGCGCGAAAGAGTGCACTCCTGGCTGAGGGAATTTCTCCCCTCCCCCACCTGCACAGGGAGCACATAGCACTTCCTGGCAGACGTCACCCACGTAAAATGGCAGCATGCCCCCAATTGGGGGCCCCGATCAGAGGTGCCCCCCCAATCACATTTTTCACCAGGTGTTTGCTGAGTTGGCATACTTGACCTCTGTCTACTAGAACTAGGGTGAGACTTCCCCATTGTTGTTCGTAAAACAATGGCCATGAGTAATTACAAGATTAGGCTTGACTGTGATAGCTCCCACGACTGAATAGCATACCAACACCATTGTTAAAACTTACTTATGAAGAATCTGAGTAATGTACTAGAGAGTTGGAGGTGCCTGTGGAACTGCATAGGAACTTAAGTCGGTATTTTTAACATGCGGGGAGGAAAATTTAACTGCATTATGGTTTATTATGGTGTTAAACAGACTACAGTGAAGCATTTTCTCTGGGTGTAATATAAAGTGTTGTCACAAGATACTTTTAATTATTGATGCTAATGTGTGATGGAAAATAATAAGTGAGCTTTTATGTAATTATTAAAATCTGAATTGTTACCAATAATTGCTGTCCCTCATACTTCACTAGTGATGGACCTGCTTCACATCAGCCTTAAATGGCTCAAAAATCCATTTTCAGACTGTGCTTAAATCTTGAAAGGCAACATGGAGGATATAGTGAAAAAAATAATTATTCACCATTATGGGTTACTAAAATCTCAACACTGTATTTGAGAACAAGAGCGATAGCTGAAATGCAGTTAGCTAAAAGCTTTACTTATTGGACCCTAGTTGCTAATGTACATTCTGAGGGGGAAATTACCTTGATTTTAGAACAGTTTTTAAAATAGAGAAATAACATTTAAGGTGCTAAACCCTCACAGTATGAAATTGAAGGGTATGGACATGTTCAGATTTTCGATATGAAAAATATAGAAAAAAAATCTCAGCATGGTTGCACTGTAATGAACGATGTAGAAATTATTTAATCTGCTAAGCAAGGTGCAAAATCATAAATTGTTTCTCTCTAATTCCTGAAGGTTTCCCAAGAGAAAACTATTAGGGAGTTATTTCCTCCGTGTATTAGAGCTGACACATTTTTGCTAATTATTACCTATAGTAGTTTTGTTTAGAGTGGTGCCACCTTTTACCGATGCTCCCAAAATTGTCTTTTGGAGTAAATATTTGTAACTCACAGACTCAGCTATAACCAAGCACAGTATTTGCCAGTTTGGGAATATTTGCATCTGTTTCTACTTTTCCATGAGTGCAGTGCAAGTAGTAACAAGTTTACAAATATGTGTGTGTGTATATATACACACACAAGCTTCTAAAACACTCCAACATGATGGGCACTACTTGATTCCATTGAAATTAAAAACTGAAAATGCACAGGAGATTAGTCAGCAAAGAGAAAGAGTATTGTCATTTTGGGTTAATATTCTGGCAGAACTGAAGAATGTTCTTTATCTTGAATGTTAACCTGTGCCAAGAACATTTTTTGTTCTCAAGTTTCCCTGTGTTTCAGTTTTTCCTTGTAAGCACTTGTATGAAGGTTTCAGATTTTTCACTTCCAATACATATTGTGTAGGGAGCCTTTTAGCTTTAGTTGCTAGGTGGCTAACATGTGGTTAAGAATAATGGCAACAGCATGGGTTCGATTCCAGTTCTGGTGGATGTAGACATGGGACCTGCCTCCTTGTGGGAGTGGAAGGCAATGGTAAGCCACCACTGATAAAAACTGCCAAGAAAACAGCTCAGGATGAAGCATAAGCAGACAATAAGCAAAGGATCTGCCTTTGGGCAGAGTATACATGACATGACATATTGTGAATGAAGGTTTCAGATTTTTCGCTTCTAATACATATCAAGTATTCACATACTTTATACTGTTTTCTGCTCATTGGATGGTTAGGAATGTGATAGATCACTCAAAAGCAATATGGCAGGTGTGTTCTGATTGCCTTTGTGTTTGTGGAAGACCTGTAGAAATATAGGGGAGAATTTTCTCCCCGTCGGGCAGTCTGGTCAGGACCGGGGGTAGAGCCAATCGCTGCCTGTGATCGGCTGCATGCTGCCATTTTATGTGGGTTGGCCAATTAAGGCCTGCCCAGCGTGATGCGCACCCAAAAGTGCTCAGTACTACCTGTGCGGGCTGGAGGAAGAGGGAGAGTCGAGGCCTGCGCTCTTTCATGCATGCGCGAGAAAGAGCCCAGAAATCTCCCTGAGGCATGAAGCTGCTTCAGGGAGGTCAAGTTCAGTCATAAAGATGGGAAAATTTTAAAAATAAAATTATTCAGACATGTCCCCTCATGTGACATTGTCACATGAGCTGGGACATGTTTATGAATGTTCATAAAACATTTTATTAAATTAATAAACCCTTGATGAAATCTCATCCCACCCGTTGATGAGGTTCCATGAAAAATGCAAAGGCCGCTTGGGATCTTCGCCTGCCCACCAACCTTAAAGTTGGACGTGCAGCCCTGACAAGTACTTTAACTAGTTCACTAATGGCCTTAACAGGCCTTTGACAGTTTGAGTGAGCAGTCGACTCCGGTGCACGCCCGCTAAACTGACGACCAAAATGATGCATGGTGATGTTGGGACACACGTTCAACATCATCATGCGTCATTTTTCGCGTCGGCATGCGGGGGCGGGGGCAGGACCCGCACGCCAAACAGCAGATTCTGCCCATAGAAATCACAGTTAAAGAAAGTTTCCCTTTCAGAATATCAGTCTACAATTATTGGTGATACTACTTTCAAGAGAATATTTTAACTACAACCCAAGAATCTTCTAGTGGTATGATACAAATCGCTCCAGGAATCCAAGTTACTATGGCAATGTGCATTTTTACATGCATGTTGTAGTCTGGTGCTAAGGATATGATGGTAGAGGCTCTGACTTTTTTTTCCATTACTTGTGACTAGGAATCTCTCCTGTTCCTATTGTCTCATATTGGTGTGTGTTAATCAACCTGTTTGACCGCATTATAAACTTGGCCATCAAGTCTTGAGGTGGGACTTGAACCCAGAGCTTCTGGCTCAGAGGCAGGGATGCTACCAACTGCGCAACAAAACCTTTCCTAATCTTTTAGTACTCAATATTATTATGTTTATTGGCACAGTTATACATACAGAAGGTGGATAGAGCCTGATAGGCAATGCCTATTATGTATGTATCGCTGCAGAGCATCTTTTCAAAAGTTTGGTAAAGGAAGTTGAGTTAACACTTTTAACCTCAGTTGTGCTCAGTTATGTTAATAAATGTGTTGCCTTTTTGTTTGTGTGGCTAATTTTCCTCTTATATTCATACAATAGTTTTGCCACACAGAGCAATCTAGAATATATTTGAAGTTTTATTGGCAGGAGATGTAATGTAAATCCTATCCTATAATAAACAATTTACCATAATCAGGCTCCATTGTTTGATCTGGGCTATGTTAATTTAACATAGCAAGAGTCTTTAAAAGACAGGTTTCAATTCATAAACAATACAAAATAATAACAAAAACAGTTTCACCAAGCCATTCATAAGAGATGTGTGTTTAAAACAATTGAACTGAAACATACGTGTTCCCTAGTTCTAAGTTCTGTAACGATATTGTAACTCAAACCACTTAGATAGCTAAATAAATATTTAACAACAGTGGTTTGTTTTAAAGTAAGGCTTGAAACATCCATGGGGAAAATGAATAGAGGGTTATGGGAGCAGGGTAGGAAGAGCTAATTAGAGTGGGAGGAGGTTTGTGTGTCCAATCAGAAAACAGACCTGACCTCGGAATTCCAGTTAATAGGGAATTCTGATTGGTAGAGTGCTGGATAACAGAAATTTTACTGTATTTCCAATACATAAATTATACTTTTGTTATATTTGAACCCGTAGCTGCATGTAAAAATTACACGCCTTTAATGCGCACTCTAACGAACTCCCTTTCCTTGATGTGCTAGTTAGTGTAGAACCCACTCAGGATTTCTTGAGAATTTGACACCCTTGCATATGTTCTGATGAGTGCAAGGCGATAAGGTTGACAGCACGTCTCTTTTCTCAGCAATACTGAAGTTCTGTACTACCAAACGAATTGACCAGGTGAATTCAGTGTAAAGCGTCTTGCTCATTACTGTGGAAAAGGTGTTCCCCCTCAGTCTTCAGATCATGCTTTCCCCTCATGCAAATGGTTGACTTCAAAGTATTAGTTATGAGGAAGATTGGGTTCAGTAATCTTGACAAATAAATAAAGGAAAATCTCTGTGAGAACTGAAGCTTACCTGCCAAGCTAGAAAACCAGCAGAAATTCACAGGGAAGAATTTTCTGGTCAGCGAGCAGGGGCAGGGCCTGCTCGCTGACACGTAGTGACGTCGTACGGGCATCCCTACGTCACCGCATGTCATTTAGATTATTAGTTCGGCTGATGTGCAGCCGCTGAACTGTCGAAGGCCTGTTAAGTCCATAAAGAAAGTAATTAAAGTTGTTAAGAATGCTGCCCATCCAACCTTAAGGTTGGCAGGCACACCCAGGTGGCCTTCACATTTTTCATGAAACCTCATCCACAGGCGGGATGAGGTTTCATGAATGTTTATTAATTAAATAAAATTTTTTGAAAAAAATTAATGGACACGTTCCAGCTCTTGTGACAGTTTCACATGAGGGGACATGCCCTTTATTTCTTTTACCTTTATTAAATTTTTCAGAACTTAAACTAATCTCCCTGAGGCA
The DNA here is from genome assembly GCF_017639515.1 of Carcharodon carcharias. NCBI lineage: Eukaryota > Metazoa > Chordata > Chondrichthyes > Lamniformes > Lamnidae > Carcharodon > Carcharodon carcharias. The sequence goes on from NC_054475.1 coordinate 96,204,331, forward strand.
CTACTGTGCCTTGGGGAGATTTCTACTCTCTTTCACGCATGCGTGAAAGCGCAGGTCCCAACTCAGCGAGTGCACAGTGCTCCCAGGTGTGCGTCACCTTGGGTGGGCCTTAATTGGCCTGCCCACACGAAATGGCGGCGCGCACCCAATCAGGGGCACCGATCGGCTTTGCGCTTGCTCCTGCCCGCCCCCTCACAATCCCCGTGACGGGGGGAGAATTCAGCCCACAGTCTCAAAAAAGTTGATAACTCAAAAACATATGTAAGCTTATAACATGTGCAGATAAGCATAGACGTTTCATAACTTAAGCCTGCAAATATCATCTTTTTAGTGGAAGAATGTAGCTAGAATTGCAGAATTAGTTCCCTACTAAATTGTGGATGTGTATTGGTAGTCTGAATACTAAATCTGATTGTGTCATTTTCATATTGCACTTTTCTTCCCAGTCAAGTCAGCAACTCTTCTCCTACTGAGTTCATAGTAGCAGTTCTTATTTCCTTCCTTCCTTCCAGTTCAGAGAGACGTTCCTCCCACATTTCCTAATGGCATCATCTTTGCTTGGGAAACTCTGTTTTATACTGTGGATAACTGCACCATCAAGAATTATCAGAGGATGAGGAATCCCTGCTTCCTCAATCTATCTTTCTCCCTCCCTCGTGGCCTCAGGATCAAGTTTATTTTAGAAATGAATATTGGTAACCTGGTAATGGCGACATGGAAATGTACTTCCAGACAGTGTGGTGGAGTCAGGTTCAATCAAGGTATTCAGAAAGGAATTGGATAGTTTCTGAAAAAGAAAAATGCGCAGGGTTACAAGGAGAATGTGGGGTAATGACACTAAGTAAATTGCTCATTCAAACAACCAGACACGATGGCCTGAATGGCCGCCTTCTGTGCTATAATAATTCTGTGATTTAACATTTTTTCTGATCACTCTGCAGTTAGCTTCAATTCTTCAATCCACTTGTAAAACATGAGGCAGAATTTAGCCCTTTTCAGGCGGGTTTGGCGGGGGCAGCCAGGAAGCCGACCACTGCCTGCGATCGAGGCCAGAAGCTGATTTCACGCTGGCGGGCCAATTAAGGCCCACCCAGCATGAAATGCGAGTGGCAGCGCTCAGCGCTGCCTGTGCAGGTGGGACGAGCGTGAACTTCACCCATGCGTGCGAGTGCACGCTTCGGAATCTCCGAGGCACAGAGCTGCCTCAGGGAGATGAAGAGTTGTTTAAAATAGTAAAGAATTGAAAAATGTAATAAAACATGTCCCCTCTTGTAACACTGTCACATGAGCAGGGACATGTTATTAATCAAATTTTAAAGCTTTTATTTTAATTTTATTAGCTTTAGGAAACCTCATCCCGCCCGTGGATAAGGTTCCCTAAAAATTGCAAAGGCCGCTTGGCCTTTTCGCCTGCCTGCCAACCGTAAGGTTGGACGGGCAGTGAAAAATTTCTTTTGATAACGTTAATGGTCTTAACAGGCCTTTTGCTTGTCAGCGGGCGTGCTGCCAACTGAAATATTGCGTGACTGCATGTTGACATCAGGATGCTCGCCTGACATTAACGTGCATCATTTTGCCCTCGGGCAGTACGGACGCGCAGAGCTAAAAATTTTGCCCATGAGTTAGGAGCTAAGCTTATTTGGTACCGTGAGTGGAGTTGAACCATTTGTAACTAAGCTGTTGTAACTAATGCATAATATCAGTACTTTGTGTGAAATTTAAATCACTCTTATTTTGCCTGCCACCGTAGAGGCTGGGTGCAGTTGCTGGATTTTCATGACAAATGTGGATAGATGACATGTACAGAACTGAAAACTGGCTGCTTGCTACTGAGTGGCAACTGGAAAATTGGCTGGATGTAACTGAAATTACAGTGGGTGACCAGGGAACCCTCACAGAAATTCTACCCCAAATTCCTTTATTAAGTTGGTGCATTTTGCACACAATATTTTTCTCTGTTCTCAGTTTTAAAAATGATAAGGAACCTTTAAACAAAATCCTAGAACACCATTTAATAAAAATGGTGTTTGACTTTTTCTCTAGGTAATCATTGACCATGATGTTATCCCTCATTTAATCTTTCATTTCTATTACAATGGAGAACTCCTATGTAAAATATATCTAGGCTCCAGCATGCGAGTTCAAAATGCATGTTTTTGTATTGACTTTTAAAATGCCCTCAAATTTCAATAGCGACATTGTTTTCACACTTTATCTAACATAGTGCACATTGAACCTTCTAGAAAATTGTAAATGTTTGTTATCAGTTACAGACTACAAATATTGCTGGTCTAGTACATTCTATTTTCAGATTTGGACTGGTAGTAAATGTTCTTCTTAAGTCTGGGGGGGGGGCAATGGAAATAATGTGTTCTCTAATATCCTGTTGCTCAGTGTTGTTTCAGAAATTGAGTATCCAAATGGAACATAGGAACACGACTAGACCATTTAGCCTCAAGTCTGTTCTGCCATTCAATGAAATCTTGGATGCTCTATGACTCAACTCCCTATACCTGCCTTTGCCCCATATCCCTTGCTATCTTTGGCTAACAAAAATTAAAGTTAACAATTGATCTAGCATCAATTACTATTTGCAGAAGAGAGTTTCAAGCTTCGATCACTCTTTGCATGGAGAACTGTTCCTGATTTCATACCTGAGACCTCTAGCTCTAATTTTTAGACCATCACCAACATTGCCTGCAACTCCTCAACTAGCAGAAATAGCTTCTCCCAATCTTCCCAAACTGTTCCCCATAATATCTTGAAAATTTCATTCAAGTCACCCCATAACCTACTAAATTCCAGGAAATACAATCCTAGTTTGTTTAATCTCTTATCATAGTTTAACCCTTGGAATCCAGACATCCAGGTAATATATGCTGGCCTGGCCAGCGACGCCCACATCGCATGAACAAATTTTTTTAAAAATCATTCTAGTAATTCTCTGTTGCACTCCCTGCAAGGCTGGTGTATCCTTCCTACAATCTTCATCAGACCAGTACAGTAGTTTAGGTTGTCAGAATTTTGACAGTCAGATCTTGTAAATCTGCCAAAAATGCCTCACTTCAGAACAGTAATACTGCAATATTGTACATCAGGCTTTGGAAGAAGAATGAACAGGTACAGTATCTCAATTCTGGCTGTCCAAACAACAGTTGTCTGAAAACTGGACATTTTAGCATGTGCTGTGCATCAATTTGAATTGAGTAAAGTTTTAAAAAAAACTTATCTGGACAATTCAGCTAGATGCCGCATTGATGTGGTGTCGGACTAGTTACCTCCTTCGCCACTTCCACGCCAGTCAATTCCTACACTCTTAGTGACAGTTGACCCAACCCACCCCTGGCCCGAGCTGCCTGATCAGAAATCCAGCAAGATCTGAAATCCGACATAGCCTTGGTCTCAAGGTTGCCGATTTTGAGACACTGTATCTATATCTTTAGTTGCTAATGGTTATCCTTTGTCATACAGATTGGAGCAGTATAAGAGTGCAACTGCTGTCATCGATCTTCCCCTGTCATGCTTGCCACAGCCTCGCTGTACAACGGCGTTCACGACTGGACAAACTCCGACCGAATCCGGATGTGTGGCATTAAGGAAGATAGGTGAGTGATCCTGCAAAGTAATGAATGGAAAGATTACTATCACGTTGAAATCTGCAAATCTACTGAATTCCAGCACAGAAACATGATGTAAAGGAACAGGAAAAGGCCATTGGATCTGACAAATCCAACCATTTTGCCTGATCTATTCTTTCATCATTTCCATCCTGGGATGGCGGGACTGTCATGTAAGAAGAGATTGAGTCGGTTAGGATTATGTTTGCTGGAGTTCAGAAGAATGAGGGGGGATCTCAAAGAAACCTGTAAAATTCTAACAGGACTAGACAGGGTAGATGCAGGAAGGTGGTGGGGGAGTCCAGAACCAAGGGTTACAGTCTGTAGATACAGGGTAGACCATTTAGGACTGAGTTGAGGAGAAATTTCTTCACCCAGAAATTGGTGAGCCTGTGGAATTTAGTTCCACAGAAAGTAGTTGAGGCCAAAACATTGGATATTTTCAAGAAGGAGTTAAATATAGCTCTTGGGGCGAAAGGGATCAAAGGATATGGGGAGAAAGCGGGAGCAGGCTATTGAGTTAGATGATCAGCTGAAGGGCCGAATGGCCTACTGCTCCTTTTTGCTATGTTTCTATCAATATTTTTTTCCCTCTAGAAACAATGAATTTTAACCTAAAAAAAGTGTGGTTGGTTAAAAGGACTGAAATTGAAAGTTGGCAGGAAACTGGCTGCAACCCCCACTGAATTCCACTTTTAACTGCAGCGCACCAAGTTGCATATGAGAAACCCTCTCAGGATAGACAGGCTGCAGAAACCCGCAATCTGCTGCCCACAAATGTATCACACCGATGACCAATGCCATGTGTGCCAGGACTGAGAAATATGTGCACTTTGCAACCGATGAGGTCGGTCAGAATGAGCAGGCATTGAGTTTTGTAGATCTGGCTGGCTTCCCACAGGGCTAGGAAGTCATTGACTCCATGCATGTGGCAATCAAGGTGACCCAGATTCTTTATCAACTTCAAAGACTTCCACTCCATAAATGTGCAGCTCATATACAATCACAAAAAGTCAATCATGAATGTTTAAGAAAGATTCCCAGGAATTGCCATGCGGCTTTTATACTGCTCCAGTCAACCCTCACTGAGCTCTTTGGACCTCAAAGCAGAGTTAGTGGTTCGCTTCTTTGAGACGGGCTGCCCACTGAACACGTAGCTGTGGGAGCCCATACGATGAGGCCCAGGAGAAATATATTTGAAACCACATGACCAAAAGAATGGTCATTGAACAAGTAGCTGGAATGCTGAAGATGCACTTTAGATGCCTGAACAGATCTGGAGGCCTTCAGTGTACAGCAGCCCAGACAGTGAGAAAGATGATGTGCTGCACTCCACACAACATAGCATAGCAATGAGGATGGAAGCTGCAGGAGGAAGGAGGTGCTGAGTGCACTGCCTTTTTGGAAGAGGACAAAGAATGTGGTGTGGCAAGGGTGCCAGCAGTCGTTATATTACTGTTTGGGATACATATGTACATATATACGAATTAGGAGCAGGAATAGGCCATTTGGCCCCTCAGGCCTGCTCTGCCATTCGATAAAATCACGGCTGATCTGATTGTGGCCTCAACGCCACTTTCCTGACTAACCCCTGTACCCTTCTTGTTAGTCAAGAATCTATTCTACCTCTGCCTTAAAAATTTTCAGTGACCCTGCCTCTGCCACTCTCTGGGAAAGAAAGCTCCACAGACTCATGACCCTCTGAGAGAAAAAGTTTCTCCTCATCTTCATCTTAAATGGGAGCACCTTATTTTAAACTGTATCTCCTTATCCTGGTCTTCCCCAGGAGGGGAAACATCCTCTCAACATCCACTCTGTCAGGTCCCATCAGGATCTTATATGTTTCAGTAAGATCACTTCTTAACTCCAGTGGATACTGGCCCAACCTCTCTTCACAAGATAACCCCCTCATCCCAGGGATGGTGTAATTCTAACAGCATTTGGCTAGGTTGAGGTGGTGCACCAATCTGGCAGCCACATTGGGAACCAACTTGCCTCCACTCCCCAGTCCCCCAACACAAAGCATCGCGGTTTTAGACACCCACTGCTCAAGGCCCCTTTGGTATGCAGCAGGCAAAATTGGGCAAAATGGGAACAAACAATTTTAATCTTACCAGAAAATTGAACAGAAACTTTACAATCTAATATTGTGTTAAACACCCATCTGCAAACCTTTGTGCAACTATAAATCTTTATTCTTCCTTTTTCTGCTGCTCCTTTGTGGTACAGCTCTGTGACTTCAGCAGAAAGAGGCAGGCAGCTTATCTCCCTGCTCTGACCGCTAAGATGATCTTTGCCAAAATCCATTTAGCTTTGGAGCCTGGAAGGGCCATACCATATACTGCTCCACTTGCACCTGTGAGAAGCGGCAGTGCTCTGAGCAGAGTCCCTACTTCCATGTCCCTTTTCTCTAGCTTTGTAGACCACCCATACTTCACTGTTGGCAATGAGCTGGAGAACACTTTGCTGCCCATCATTGAGGCACTGGAAGGGCCAAGCCTGAGTTTTCAACAGTTCTGTTTATAGTCGCATTCAAGATGTGCAAGCCATTATTGAGGGCCAGCTTGTGTTTGTTTGACTGTAGAATTGATGCTTCCATCAAGTGGATACTCTTTCCAGGGATGTAGACATCATTGTGATGACCTGTAATATTATGGCACTCTTGATTGAGGCGGTCTCCTTTGGTCTGTTTCCAGGCTTTCGCAGTGCAGCTGGAAAGGCTGCCAGCACCTTTCCCATTTCTTTGCTGCTCCAGAATTGCCCTTTTTGTCAAAGGCTCCTGAGGCTTAGCATCTGTGGCTAGCTGCGCAGAGCTCAGAACGTCCTGTGCCCTCCTATGGGTAATCTCCACAGCTGTCCCTGTATCCACCACATGCTCTTGCACACTATGGATATGTGCGATACCATCAAGTGAAACCCAACTATTTTTTCTTGGCAGTCCCACCAAGGCATGTGTATCTGAGCTGCTTTTGCTGTGTTGGTGCATCTTATGGCTAAGTGACCTCCTCTGAGCAGTCTTCATCCTCTTCCTGCAGTTCCTCCTGCATTCCACTGGATGAACTGTGGGAGAGGAAAGAGAAGATTTGGAACCGTTAAAGTTAAAAAGTGTAAAGTCAATATTGTGCGCATCATAATATTTCACTGGCTGCTGACATCAAATCAACATGAGTGAATGATGTATGCATGTGGCTGCAAAAATTAATTGTCACCAGGTAGCTGGAAGTCCCCCTTCTCTCCATCGCCAGGCATGCCCAGACTCGTTCTCTCTCTCCTCTGCAGATGTCAATATGGAGATGGCTGAAGGGCCACTTCTGTTTCTCTGCCTCTCCCTGGTATTCTGTGCTCTCTTCTACGAGGAGGAAAAGAAGAGAGTAATGGAATGTGTTAATGGATGCATTTGTTGAGGGTCACCATGAGGAATAGTAATGGCATTGTATTCAGGTAAGGGTGCGTGCCAGTTTTGGATGATCAGGTGGGGATGCGAGGGAGAACATTGAATGAGAGGAATGGTCACATAAAGTGATGTGCAGTGGTAAGTTTGGGAAGGCAGAGTGAAGGGGGTTGAGATTAGAGGTACATCAAGATGTACTTGCATGTGTCATTGCACTCACCTTCCCTGAACTGATCTGGCTTTGTATCCAGGATCGTGGCTGCAACCATGCTGCCTTGTTCTCTGAGGCAGGTTAGTTCCCTCCCTTTCGGCAGGCCCTTACAGAATACAGCATCAGTGAAGCAAGGTGAAGCCTTGGAAAGTTGGGAATCCATTGTTATTCAAACACCTTGTTACGATCAGGTAAGGAGGGGTCGAATGGGTCCCTTCTTTTGCCTTTCCTTGTTTGACGTTAACATTTTTTTTTGAAAAGAATATACTTGCCAGTTGAGTGAGTGTTTAACTGTTTACGTGCTGTTGATCATAAAGAACCATTTAGACAGGTTTTTTTGAGTGTAACAAAGAAAGAGGTTAGCTTTATTATACTTGAGCTGGTCTAAGTAAAGTAATAAAATACGCTCCGCCCTTTGCAAACACACACAAATACAGGTTACAATGTGAGAGGAATAGATTAATCAAATCAGAGTCTAGAAAAGTAGAAGGGGCAGACAGTCTGTAGTTTGGTTACTCAGCTGGCTTCACGCTGAATTTGCAACTTTCCTTCATGGTCCTGATGCTTCCAACTTAAAGATTCTGATGGCTGATTTGGCTGTTCTCCTGGAGACAGTGGTGCAGGGTTGATTTCCTTCAAGGAGCCTCTGCAGCAGGGATGTCCCTGGGTGATTGGTCAGCAAACAGGATTCAAAGCTTACACAGTGGGTTGGAGAGAGAGACAGAAAGGAGGAGCCCTCTCAGATCTTCTCTCTTCAGGATTGTAGCTGCTTGTTCTCTTACTGCAGAGAAAATGGAAGTTTAAACACACAAAGGGTGGGCCTGTACATGACCATCACCAATGATTGAAACATGATCGTGACGAATGTATTTCCCCTTGTAACGTAAGCAATTCATATCTGGGAATCTTGTCCCTCTGCCAGTGTCCCATTGTTCAAGCGATTGGGTTTAGTGTATCCCCATTATAGCTTGATGAGTTAATGTCTGGGAACTTCCTGCTCAATATCCCAGGTTATTGTATGATGCCTTTCTTCAGGACAGGATGTGTCGCTCACCCATATTCTTCTGAGGTCATTGCCCTTTATGGGTCTTTGCAGACATGGTGTCTCCATCTCAATGGATTGGAGTGTGGCAGGCTCAGTGATGCAAGCTGGATAGCCAACTTTGTTGTGAGCTCAGTTCACACTTTTAGTCTGTTTTAAAAATTGCAGTTCAGTTTTCCAGCCGTTGGATTAAAAATCATTATTCGGCATAAAGCGTGTTTTCGGAACAACTTTGCAGGGTTCCTTTAAACCACTCATGCTGAATGGTTGGGAAATCTGGTTGTCAGCTGCTAATGCAGTGGCTGGGTTAAAAAGCCACCAACAAATACACTGGCGGATCTTCCATGTTTCCTACACACTAGCGGGTTCTCTTGCTTCTAGTGCCTCACTAAGTTAAAATCCAACCCAATAACTTTCCTCTAAATAGCACCTTTAAAAATAGGGAATCTCAAGTCACTTCAAAGTTATAAGGAATAACTGTTAGTGTGGCAAAGGTGGAGAGATCTGGAGAAATGATCTAAAGTGGTCAAAGGTGTGGGTTTTAAGAAGAGACTTAAAATGAGAATTGCAAGTTATTGGACGATTGCAAATGTTAATAGCCTTGTTCAAAAAAAGGGTAAAAAGACAAGCCATGCAACTACAGGCCAGTCATTTTAACTTTGGTGATGCAAAACCTTTTAGAAACAATAATCCAGGACAAAATGAACAGTCACTTGGACAAGTGCAGATTGATTAGGAAAGCCAGCATAGATTTGTTAAGTTTTTTGATGAGGTAAGAGAGAGCATTGATGAGGATGATGCAGTTGGTGTTCCATATATGGACTTCCAAAAGCATTTGATTAAGTGCTCCATAACAGGCTTGTGCACAAAGTTCAAACCCATGGAATAAAAGGAGCAGCGGGGAGGTGGGTTGAAGTGCTTGAAGTCATATGGAGCAGTGAGACTGTGAAAAGATTTGAATATGAGGACTAAATTTGAGACCTTCGGAATTGGGAGCCAAAGTACAGGAGGTGCCATCTTTCAGACGAAGCATTGAACCAAGGCTCCATCTACTCTCTCAAGTGGAGGGAAAAGATCCCATGGTACTATTTCGAAGAAGGACAAGGGAATTATCCCTGGTGTCCTGGCCAGCATTTATGCCTAAACCAACATCACAAAAACAGATTATCTGGTCATGATAATATTGCTGGAGAAAGAAACATGCTGTCAAAGCCTTTCATTTTGCACTCATTAGGATGCAAAAATACCAAATTTCAAAAGGAACAACAAACGTGCTGATTGGCAAGTGGACTCAGTTTGAGGAGTTGCTGTGGAGAATACACCAGGAAACAGTTATCCCGCAAGCTTTTACTTAAATTCAAAAAAAGGCAAGTCAACTGTGGTTGACGGGTTGCCTTGGGAATGAAACAGGGATCAATTCCCCAAGCTTTTGTTTAATTGAAAAAGGTGCATAGCCTAGACATGTTCTTTCTGTTTGCAGGGGACAGGACCCGGCGTATGAATATATGTAGCTTCTAGCAAGCATAAGTGAGCCACATTGTGAGCCTGACTGAAAATCTTAAATTGGTTGTTAATGTAATTTCTAGTACACTGGGGATTGTTCAGCAAGTTCTGTTGAATCACAGGACTGGAGAGCATTTACTGAACAATCCTGAATGTGCCGAGAATTACACTAACAACTAATCGGGCAGAATTGCTTAAAGCTACATATATTCATATGGAGGTTCCTGTCCTCTACAAACAAAAAGAACATGTCCAAATATTGTGCCTTTTTCAATTAAACTAAAGCTTTCGGGCATCTGTTACCTGGTGCATTGTCCATGGCAACACCTCAAACAATCTATCAACACCATTTTTCTCATGTAGTTAAATATTGTTGTTCCCTTTGGATTTTCGGTATTCTTGCATCTGTCCTGATGAGTGCAAGACGAAAAGCTTCAAGAGCATGTCTCTCTTTCAGCAATGCTCAAGTTCTGTACTACCAAGCAACTATATTGCTGGTTAGGGAAGCTTGCTGTGTATAAATTGACTGCCGCGTTTCTTATATTAGAACAGTATCTACACTTCAGAAGTACTTTGGCTGTAAAGAGATGTCTGGTGGTCATGAAAGGTGCTTTATAAACTGCGTGATGTTTTTCTTTTTATGTAGCCAGGAACAGGGGTCATGGGAAATAGGACTTTGTCTGGCATAGGTTATGGACAGCAGAGATTTGGATGAGCTGGAGTTTATGGAGGGTGGCCACAGAGCACTGGAATAATCAAATCTGGAAATCTTAAAACCCTGAAAGAAGGTTTCAGCAGCAAATGGACTGAGGAAGGGGCAGAGCCTGACAGAGTTAATGGTAGGGGAAATTTGGAGTCTTTATGATAGCAAGGATATAGGGTTAGAAGCTCACAAGGGTTAAACAGGATATCAAGTGAGCAGTTGGAGATACTGGCCAAAGTAATATGATGTAGTCAGTGGTGAGTGTATGGAATTTATGTTGAGTAGTTGAAGAAAAGGGTTTTGGTTTTCCTACAGTTTAGCTGCAGGAGATTTTGATTCATCCAAGTTAATATTGAACAAGCTGTCAGACAGCATAGAGGCAGTGGTGAAGTTGAGAGAAATAGCAAACAAATGGAGCTGGATATCGTGAGCAGTTATTTGAAAGCTGATTCCATGTCTGTAAATGATACCACCAAGGGACAGGATGTAAGTGAGGAAGAAAATGAGGCCAAGGATGATGCCTTTGGAGATTCCAGAGGTGTTGAGACAGGGTGATGGTAAATATTCTCTGGTTAAAATTAGATTAGTAGAATGAAAATAATTGAGGGCAGTCCATCCAAAGTGGATATTAAAGCAGAGATGTTGGAGGAGGATGGTGTGGACAACCTTTTTCAAAGGCTGCAGAGAGATCAAGAAGGATGAAGGATAAGGAACCACAGGGCAGAATTGTCTCTGCCCGCTGGCATTGCGCATGTTTGGCAACGTGAGCAGACAATATGGTGAGAAGGCCAAAAATCAGTTTCACAACATTGTGAAACCAATTTGCAATCATCCGTTCTGCCCGTCAGTGGTAACCCGCGTTTCCCACTGACAGACATCGGGAACCTCATTGTAATACATCTGCATATCATTATAAGGCCAGCCCTCCGGAATCATCCCCCCCACGCTAGATTGTCCGCTCATGTGGCAGGAAAACATGCCAGTGAAGAGCACGCCTTGACAAGTATGATGTGCAGAAGTTGGGACTTACTGCCAGGGCCTTGCTCACATCGCGGATGTCCGCCAAGCAGAAGATGCTGGAGCTTGATGACAATGGGACCTTGGAGCAATGTCCATGGCATGCTGTGTCTATGAACATGGCTCCACTGAGAAGCAGCTCACAAAGTTGGAAAGTCACTGCTGAGGGTTTGCTCACAACGGATGGTGGTTGAGGGAGTGGAGGGGAAGGACCAGCTGTGTTTGGGAGAGGAAAATGCAGTAGGGAGTGGACGAGGAAGTTCTAGGATTGACTGAGAGAAGACGCGCTGTTGGGGGGTGGGTTTGTGAGTGTGTGAGTTGAGAGTGATGAGAAGAGTGACTTACCCAGGCAGAATGGATGAGACCATTTATCCTGTTACGGCACTTGGTGGCTGCCCACTTTTGCAGGGCCTTGGTGGTGACCACCGCTGCCACCACCTCCCATGCTGGATTAGTGATCCTGCTGTCCATAGTGTGGCCAGAGCTGGAGTAGAGGCCTCACAGCGGGCCTCCACTGCGTCCAAAAGGCACTCGAGGGACATATCATTAAACTGGGGGGCTACAGTCTTCATGCCTTTTGGGGCCATGTCTTCTTTGCAGCAGTCATGGGCTGGAAGCACTGAGAGGTGTGCATCTCTCTTTAAATATGGTGCCCAGCATGACAAAGTGACGGGGTGACGGTGTGGCGACTGAATGAGAGTCTTACTGCCATCAAACGGCACTTTTCCTGGGAATGCATATTTCATGCGCCGTGATTGGGACGATAAGGAGTGAGAAGTTGCCGTTGCAATCAGCTCGTGTTCTCCTGCGCTCCCACTCTCTCCTGTGTGCCTGCGTGCCCACGCTCTTCCTCTCTACCTCTCCCATCTTCATAGGTACTAATGAGCACTCAGGAAATGTGCTGCAGCATCGTTTTCATACCATTATAGTCCTTGACATTGTCCATCTCACAAAGGCCAATCTTTGTTATGAAACCTAAGAAACTGATTGCACAATAATGTAATGAAATCCATAGTGATTGGCGTTCTGTGACCTCACCGAGGGATTCTGTCAAGCAACACTAGGCAGCCGTTCAGGAGCAGAGTAAAGTCCTTAGTGGACAGCTTCATCAGGATGAGCACACACCTATGCCATCACACACTCATTCCCATCCAGCAAACAATTCAAATGTCACCAAGTGGAATCAACTTCTGTCGCTCAGCATCATACATGGGGAGAGTGGGAACTAATAAAGGAGTAATGTTCAGCCGTAAAAGCAGCGACGAAATAATGCTGCAGGGAGGCATGAAAGGCTGTGGTGCTCGACCTCGATCATAAAATGAAGGCCATTGCAAAGTGCACTTGGGTGAATAGACTCCGACATGGGTTGCGATAAATAGTTATAACTTCCACAAAGAACAGACTTCATTCTGGCAGCATCAGGATAATCACTAACCTTCCATGAACAATTTTCATGAGGTCACATAATGTGAGCCTGTTACAAGACTTACATGTGCATTGCCCAGCCATTATTTTCATATAGGAAATGCCTTTGTTCATGTCGCTGATGTGGAACTAAAGGTGATTGACTGTGATGAGATTGAATGACACTTTGTGGAACTGAGGAACAAGATGGGAGATAATGAGGCGGGGGAGTAGTGAGGGTTCATTTGGTATTCTTGAATGAACGTGGGACCTTGCATCACATCGATGAGCCATTCAGTACCTGATACTTGGAGGGGAATAGAAGCAAAATGTACTTACAATAGTGCAGATTATATACAGTGAATGAGCACCCATGCCACCATTGTGCATTCAAAACTTCTTAATTTCCTTACTCTAAAGCTACATCTGGGTGTAGCCCTGACATTCGCAGCAGAGGTGGAGGCAGCATTCTGACTGCTATGCCATTTTGTCGATGAGTACTTTGGACATTCTCTAGAGACCTAGAGGGCCCCGGCCTGCTAGGGGTCTCCTGCTCTGGGGCAGGTGCACCCTCCTGGACCTGACCTGCTGGAGTTGATGGGGTCACGGTCAGAGGGGATTTGGATTGGCAAGACACCCTTGGAGACAAAAGCAAAATATTGCTGATGCTGGAAGTCAGAAATAAAAATTGAAAATGCTGGAGAAACCCAGCAGGTCTGAGAGCATCTGTGAAGGGAGAAACACACTTAATGTTTCAAGTCCGTATGACTCTTCTTTAGAGCCCTTTGAGATCCCTCAGTGGATGCCCCCGGGGTGTCTGGTTGATGCTCCTCCTTCCTTGGGTGTCCGAGGACCTATCCTTAATTCCTTGAGGAAAAGAGGCACCGGGAGGGAGGTCGAGGTGCCCTTACCCCCTCTTACATAGCCACTGCTGGAATGCACCCATGACTAGAGTGATTGCAAGCCCGAGTGCACGTTTGGCAGAAACTGCATTCTGATAGCCCTGGGTCTTCAAAACAGTTGCCACTCTTCCCATAAAGACTTCAGTGCACTTGCATGCTGGAGCCACGACACTGGGCAGAATGTGGATGGACTCCTCCATCCTTCGCTCTAGTCTGTTGATGACCTCTGACAAACCTGCCTGATATTCCCTTACCTGTCTTTGCATCTGCAACATTTCTTTTAGGGCCGAATGCAGAGTCTCATCATCGGACTCTTCAGGGACCTAGCCTCCAGCCTTCTTCGGAGTGTCAGAGACCTCAGCTGCCACTGACTTTGCCTGCTGTGTACACGTGTCCACAAGGTGATCACCAGATTGTGAACTTGAGCCTGTTCAGGAACTAGCTCCCACCGAGGTGTGTGTATGCTGGTGGAGGGTGCAGTTGAACATGGTGATGGTTCTTCCTGAGATGAGAGGTCTGCTTCCTCATCTGAGGTGGCTTGGGGACTGGGGCTGCATCATCTGGAGGAAGTCCTTTGTCTTTTCCTGCTGGTGGCTGGATTAGAGAAAAGAGATAATTAATGATCGACTAGGCAGGCACCTACACAATAGGTCAGTCACAGTCATTGTCTGCGTGTGGCCGATGTATACTGTATGGACCCTCACTGGCTTGTTATGGGAGGCCGATCCCAGCTACCGTGCAGGAACAATCCCTATCTTCTCCAACCAGCTCTGTGGCTTGTTGCTCGTACAGGGAGAGTGTCCTCAACTCTGGGGTCCTCCCTCTGCTCTTTGACCTCTCCCTCCAATATTGGGCAAGCTTGTTCTGGATAAAGGCAGATGGACTGACTGTGAGCAATACAGATGAAAGAGCAGTTCAGAAGCATGCATTCTTGCTGTTTGTGCTGAACCCTACCCAGTAAGAGATGAAGGTGCAGTTTGTGCAGGATCTGTCATAAGATGGGGATGTTAAAGTGGCTGGCAGACAATCAGTGCTGTTGTACCATCTGCTGGTCGTTTATGACATCCCTGTGGACTTGACTGCCTGATGCTCTTATTCGAGTGTAAGTTTGGAGTGAGGAAAAGGTTCACTTACCCTGGCAGAGCAGATCAGATCATTCATCTTTTTCCTGCATTGCAGGGCGGTCCTATTTTGGTGGCCACGGGCGCTGACCTCCCAGGCAACCTACTTCCAGGCTGCCACGGTCAGGTTGGTTGACCTCCTGCTCCCAACCATCAGAAAGAGGATCTCCTACTTTTCCAGTATGGCCTGGAGGAGAATCCCCAGGGGGGCCTTGCTGAAGCGTGGAACAGGGTTTTGTATGTTTGGACAGCATGCTAATGTAGACTTCAGCCCACACTTGGTCTGCAGTGAGTGAAGGTCTGCAGTGAGTGAATGTGTGTGTGGCTGCTATTTAAATATGACACCAAAACCTTCGACCCCATGAGGTAACAGCAGGACGGCGAATAACTCTCCAAGCCGCCATGAGATTCAACAAGCTCCTCAATGCATAATTAATGAGCTGAAAATCAGAAGATCTGGCGCAAAATCCACCCATTGCCGACTTTCACGCCTGCCACCCACACATACATTCTCAATCTCATTTTTGCTCTCTCTCTTTCGTGCTCTCTGTCTCTTCCTCCCCCAAACCCTTGCAGAAGCTTCAACTTCACTTGCTGGCATTTTGAACACTGGGTCTGTGGGCCAGAGGTGCTTGATTTAAAACAATTTGCATCGTGGCCAGGAAAGGTTTTTTGGTGGTTGAGAGCAGACGATAGATCTTCGAAACGACATCGAAGAGGTAGAAGCAAAACAAAAGAGAGGTATGGATTCAGGGATAGGAATGAGGTTTAACTTGGTAAGTAAGAGAAAGGGGGATGCAGGAGAAGGAGCAATTAGGCTCTCTTGTTGATTAAGAAAACACTGAGCTCTTCACACTTTTTAGAGAGTGTGAGAGGAGAGGTTTAAGGAATCAGTTGGCTGGAAAGAATAGTGATTTGAGCTATTTTTGTTCTTCAGGATGGGCATAGAATAATGAACAATTTTGACAAAGAGGTAAGGCCTGGTGTAGTTTGATATGGCTCAGTTGGATCTAGCATTGGATGGCTAAGCCAGTTATGCTGCAGCTCTTTCGGGCCACAACCAATTAAACTAAATTAACAAAATCAGGGACAAAGTTAAAGGTAGCCCCTTAAAGGAAAACTACCAAAACAAAAAGACAAAATTTGAAGGAAATATACAAACATCAAACCAAAATGTGATCAAAGGAGTTGATAAAACACCCCAGTCCCCATGGTGCCGGTGGACACTGTGTGCTCCTTCTCCAGGGACACCCGGCCACGAGCATAGCCACGGGAAGAGGGACAGACAGTTGGGTCAGACAACCCTTGATTGCCCATTGCCTGGACCTGTTAATGGCCAACTTGGCCAAGCCCAGGTGCAGGTTCACAAGGAGGTCTTCCTCCCTCTCTGCGCCGGGTGCCCATAGATCAGGAGCGTGGGACTGAAGTGCAAACAAAATAATAGTAAAAGGTTTTTCATAAACAAAAATGGGGCTGCAGCCGACAACACACTATATAAGTGTGGTCCACGGACTCCACAAGGCCGCAAAAGACGCAGGCATCTTAGGAGTCTGTGAACTGACACATCCTACAGTTGTATGGAACTGTTGAGTGCAACATCTTCCATCCCAGGTCCCAGATGGAAAATGGGAGGACACCGGTAGAGGGCCCCCCACTGGGGACCTCCACCGCCAGACGGCAGCAAGGCACACCAGGGTATGTCCAGGCAGCGGGCGAGGGCAAGGAAGTGAAGGGTGTGCAGCATCAGCCACCCATACAGGAAACCCCTCCGCACCGTGCCAAAGGGCACGGAGAGCATTTCCGCGAGGTGACTCAGGTTGCAGGGCACTGGCTCCCGAGGAAGGGCTTGGGGCCAATGTGGTATTCTGTCCAAATAGGCCAGTTATGTTGCAGGTGCACTTCAGTTTCTGACTCATCAACTTGATGGAGTGAAATTGAAAGTTTAAGCAGTGGAATGAGATGGGAACGGGAGATGGTGGATGTTTTGGTAGAAACAATTAGGTTACTTTTCCTGAACAGATTTTGACTGTTTCCATTTTGGTTACTTCAAATATCAGAACTTTTCTAAGTACCAACAATGTCACATATTGACCTGAAAGAGGGGAGTATCTACTATGATTATTCCATTGACATTTTTAACTGTGCGATATGTACGTACCAAGCAAGCTGCTAGAAAATAGTATTTATAAATTGCACAAGTTTCTTTACATTTAGTGATCGAAATCTCCCAATGTTGAGGTCCTTGCATTACCTTTCTTTGTTCTGCTGGTACGGTTCAATATTCGGCTCAGAAATTTACCATGAGTTATCCTTGCAACATTGCCTCTCCTTGCCTCTCTTGAGGTGTGAATTAAACTAAGAAGGTTTGCACTGTTCCAGAATTAATTTTACATCGGTCTTTACTGGCTAGCAGTATGTGAAGACTTGAAATTCAATCCTGATACATGGAATCAAAGTCTAACCCAATGGGCAAAGGGAAGTGCACAATCCTAAGCCTGGAATATTTAGTCCTACCATTTGAGAGAAGAGAGCATAGTGTCATGAGGTTTGAACTCCTCTATCTGGTAAAAGGATAGTATTCTACTTTCTTGTACTACTGCAGTTCCTTAACAGGAGCATCATATTATAAATTGCTTGATTGCAACAAGGATTTTAACTTGCTAAAATGAATATAGCACTAAAAACAATTGAAAACTTGTTTATCTGTATTTGTGCTGATCAATACCAATTTGTTCTTCACTAAAGTAACATGAAATCCTGCATTTGGCTCCCCGATTAGAGGCGTTGCTGTTGTTGTATCATATTTGTAATCAAGAGAGGTTAGCAGTCTCCAAACTGTGGGGCACGACCCCAAACGTCATCGCAAAGAGAGTGGATGGCATCGCAAGCTCCCACACCCCCTCCTCCGACTGCACCCCTCATCCAGGCTCGGGCTGTATCCGGTCCTATCCTTGCTCACCTCTCAGGTCTCTCTCTCTCCAAGTCGTGAGGAGAGTCCCACCCAGTATCAATACTGTGAACAACAAGCTCGACATGCGAGTCATTGACTTTCTCCTCCCCCACTTATCCTTCTCCCATTGAACCTGTCTACTGGATCTGATCTCAGCGCTGGCGGTCTGGAGCCCAGCACTTTTTCTTCTTCTCAAGACCATTTCAAAAAGTTGCATGCAAGGTACTCTGACTTGAATTTTTGTTCCTTAGCCCATAACGGAACCTGGTGTGCACCAAGAGATAGGAAGGCGGATTACCAAACCGATTGACCTGAAAAAAAAAACTAACCTAAGGAGGAGTCGGTTTTTCTGGTGAGGATGGGGGGTGTGGTTTGGGGGGCAGGGAGGCATTTGTGGGAGAGTACCCTTCCTAATTATTACATGATCCAGTCTGAAAGGGGACACAGTTACAGTTTTCCTCCTAGCACTAGTTTCCTCCAGTGGAATGTTGGGGCATGTACTTTACAAAATAGCAAGTTTTGATTAAAAATATGTTAGGAAAATATGAAAATCTTAATAGGCAATGGATGGTAGGCACAACAGGATTATGTGGTTGGTGAATCAGCTGTACGACTGAGAAGTTGCTGTTACCTCCCTACTGACTGCCATTGGCTGGCTGACCTTTGTGCTTGGCGGGGGAGAGGGGTTGATTACAGTGTCTGTGGGGGTTTGGAGAGGGGGAGGAGCTTCTTCACTGAGTCTTATGTTACTGAGGAATTTGGAAAGCTTGGCTCAAACCTACATGAGTGTATAAAATAATAATTTTACAATTATTTATAATATAAAAACACAGATTTTTGTATTTATGTGTCTTATGTATACATGTCATACAATGCTCAAACTTTAATAATTCTATACTGAATGTTACAATGCTGCTTTATTTGCTATATATTTGTTGGCGAATAGGGTCATGTTAATTTTCAAGTGTTAAAATGGGGTCGCATTGGGAAATAGTTTGGAAAGCGCTACGAAAGGTGATGCACATGATGTCATTCACACCAACCAAATCTGGCAAACTGATTTTAATTTGAATTATGGGTGGTTCTCATCTTTACAGTCAAAAGTAAGAGAAGTTGCTACAATTTTTTAAAACACTTATAACAGTAAGAGGAAGTTCACAGGGTCAGTTTTTGTGCTGCAGGATCAAAAACATTGCACTCTGCAACAATCAGCTGTAACATTTAGTTAAATAATACAGAATGATCAGTGTTTTAAATCTAAAAGAATGCCATCCTATGATATCATTGACTGTCTGACTTCATTGGCAATCAAAATATTTCTGTTATAAGTAGTTATCATAAACTGTAAAATACTTAAAATCAAAGCAAAATCTCACCACTTAAATACTGACCTACCAGAATTTGTAATAGACTCTACAGGGATTACGTAGGATATATGGTACAGAAACAGGCCATTCAGCCCAGTCAGTCCGTGCCAGTGTTTCTCTCCACTCGAGCTTCCTCCCATCTTTTCTCATCTAAATCCACCAACATAACCACTTATTCCCTTATACCTCAAATGCTTGTCCAGCTTCCTCTTAAATGCATCCATATTATTTACTTCAACCATTCCCTTTCATTGAAGTGAAGAAGTTTCTTCTGAATTCACTATTGAATTGCTTGGTGACTATCTTTATTGATGGCCTCTAGTTATGCTGTTCCCACAGGAGGAAAACAAAGGGGAGATGAAAGGGGGTATGACAAAAATTAAGCATTTTGTCTTTGATGTATCATGGTATTGCCTTATTTCCTTCTGCCAAAATGTAAATGGCGTTTGAAAGAATGCTTTTGTCATTCACCCAACTTGTTTTGACTCAAAAGCTGCAGTTTTAAAATAGAAGTGTTTTTTTATATATTTGCTTAGGTCATGATCTTGGAGGTTTCACTAAAGTGAGTCCTGATGGTGCTGAAGGTGTTGGAATTTGGAGGGGATCACCCTCCTCACCACATTAGCAGGGGACACAAGCACCACTTCAGATCCATCTCTGGATCTCTGCCTTCCCAATTGAAATTTGCTCACCCTTTGGTGGGCTGTGAGGAAAGTTACCATGCACACCCCCACACGCCTGCAACAACTCCACAAGTCTGTTCAGCCCCTACCAAAAAATGACATTTGTTAATAAAAATGCTTCCTCATCAGAGACTCAAGCCAGTGGGGCCTACATGTGCAATTCTGGAGGCTGGTACACCTCGTGTTGTACAGTTGCAATGTCAGGTCTCTTTCCAAGTTCTGGAGTGGGAATATCCATCTGAGGGACTTTTCACCTCTGGCATGTCATTTGTTTTCTAAGGAGTAAATGGAAGTTCACTACAGAAACTCCAAGACACTGCGGAAGCTCCAAGTAACTGGGCCTCTGACAGATCCCCAAAGAATTTCAGACCTCTTGGGCTTGAACAGAAGCAGTTAACACTAGTGAAATTAATCACATGTTAGGCTATGTGCGAACAGTTTCCTGGGAGAGGCAGGTTACATTTAATATACATTAATAATTCAAGTAGAACTATACTGGATTTATAACGTTAACTTTGGACCTGTGGGTTTTCCTGACTTCCTGAAACTCACCAGCGAAAGAGGCTGTAGCCATGTCAGGGAAAAGTGCCAATAAGTACTCAGTGCACACAGCTTCCTTCTTACCTGCTGTGGGAAAAGGTTTGTTCATAGTACATGTACTGAGAGGTTTCTTCAACACTTTGGAGGGGTCATCCACACCTGGATTTGTACATCAAGAGCTCTGATCAGCATAGGTGGCATTTATGCAGTTTTAGATTGGATGTCAGATGAGGATCAAGAAGATAAGGAGCAGCATCTGCTACAGCCTTTTGGTCATAGACCCATAGCTGTACAGAAGAGAGTGGAGCAGCGGAAAGGTGCGCCCAGTAGGAGGTCCAACTTGGCACATAGGGCATATAGACCGAGGAGAAGTTTCCGTGACATGTCTGAATACCAGTGTCAAAGAAAGCCCAGGGTGTTGTGTGTAGTGGTGGCAGACATTTGCAACCTGATGGAACAAGACCTGCTGCTAGCAGGACCTGGTAGCCACATTTTACTAGTGGTTGTCAAAGTCGTCACTACACAACATTTTTTGCATGTGGACCCTTCTCGGGCTCTGCCAGAAACATTTGCAGGATTTTTGCAGTTGGTAGCACAAATACATAAGACAGGTGACTGCTGGCTTATTTGACAGATATATCAATTATATACTTTTCTTTTGATGCCACTCAGAATGAACAGATGCTTGGGTTTGCACCTCTGACCAGCTTTCCACAGGTGCAGGGTGTCATTGACTGAACACATGGAGATTAAGGCACACTTGGATCACCCAGGAGTGGTTGTCAACCGCAAAGGCTTCCAATCCATCACTGTGCAGCTGGTGTGCAATCACAAAAAGATCTTTATGCAGGTATGCACAGCATTCCCAGGCAGTTGTCATGTTGCTTTTGCTTGATGGAATTCCATCCTTCTGGATGTGTTCATAACCGGGAGCAGGGTTCCCAGCTGACTGCTCAAAGATAAGGATTACCCACTTTAATATGGCTGTTGACACTTCTTTGAAACCCAAGAAATGTGGCCCTGAAGCAGTACATTGACATCTGGCGGTGATATGAATTCATCGAACAACCTAGGGGCATTTTGAAGATGCGTTTTCAATGCCTGGAAAGATCTGAAGGCACACTCTTCAGTATGCACCAGTCAGGATTCCTGACTCTGTTGTGCACTATGTAACATGGCCCAGCAGTAAGGTTTGGACCAGTAGAAGGACCAAGGTGGAGAATACAGAACCATTTCAGAAGATGACCAGGAGATGCAAGGTGCAAAGGGTGGTGGACATTATTGCTCAAGATGCCCTCATTATTTTGAAATTCCCTTGGGTTCCACCATTGTTGCCATCTGAAAACCTCATGAACCTTATGCAAAAGCCATTTTTGCTGCCCCCTCCCCTTCCAATACCATGAACACAAAGCAGTCCAACAAACAACCAGGCAACCCTTTCCCATCCTCCTTTTAGTCGCTATCAATTCAGTTCTTCCTCATTGGCATCAAACAACTCAAGAGGTCACTTGCTAACCACTAGCCAAGTGTGGATAATACTGGAATGTAGTTCAAAACAATGTTTATTCATTTGATGCACATCAATGACACTTAAGAGCAAGAAATATATGAAGGTGAAGGTCCTGGTCAGAAAATTGTGGGGCAGCAGAAGCCATCCCTTGCCCCATGTCTGTGTGTGATGTTCTATGAATAGAAATATAAGGCAAAAAGGATTGTCAGTCATTCAGATTACGGTGTGCTCATTCACTCTCTGTGTGCTTACATTTTTACCACATCAATGACTACTGGTAAGTTTTGGTAGAGAAAATGGCTCTCTGCGAATGCTTGCTGCCATGTATGTTGTGGCTATGACTCCATGTAGTAGCATGCTGTGGTCTGCAACCACTGACACCCTACTGGTTTGTCCCTTCTTAGTCGCACTGTTATGCTGTGACAGTGTGCAGCTGTGAGAGACCTAGTCAAGGGTCAATAATGTGGGCACATGTTGATAGATGGGTGGCAAGAGGGCAAGCAGATGGGATAATGAGCATGGCAGTGTTCATTGTTCATCCACCCACTGAGTCTTGGCAGCTAACTGCATAATTTTTGTGCCAGGTAGTGGTGGCAAGATGATGCCATCTCCAAGGTTGTCTTCTGAATCCACTCCATCCTTTCAGTGGTTCAGTAGAGTGGTTTGATTAGGCAGCTACAGCAACATTTCTCTCATAAGGCAAGTCCATGATGGGCCATCCATTCCGGGGTCAGCGAACAGTTGGACAACATTTACAGCTTGGACACTCAGCTGGCAAGGCAATGGTGTCTCTTCCGAGGCATGGGAACTTCACCATTGATGACCTGGCTCTCAAATGAGCCTTTTCTGAAGGCCCACTTTTTTAATGCACCTGAGTCACCCAACCCACACTGGGCCTGTCTCCGACCCCTCGCTACTTTCGGGTTTACACAAACCCCTCCAACCCCACCCCCCCCACCACCACCAAAACCGGCAGGCATTTT
Source organism: Carcharodon carcharias (assembly GCF_017639515.1). Classification (NCBI taxonomy): domain Eukaryota; kingdom Metazoa; phylum Chordata; class Chondrichthyes; order Lamniformes; family Lamnidae; genus Carcharodon; species Carcharodon carcharias. Next base: position 96,227,275 of record NC_054475.1, read on the forward strand.
TTAGAGGTAGTGTTCATGGAGCTGGGAATTCTCCCATCTCAGTGTACCCGACCTGGGAGCAAAGAATCTGTGCCCCTGTGTCCTATCTGATTTACACTGGCATTTAACAGCATACTTTTTTGTTATATTCTATCTTTTGGTGGGCACATAGTTAAGCCTGTAAGATTTGGAAATTTAAAATGGTTGGAATGGCAATTTTTTTTCTTCCAAACAGATCAACAGTGTTACTGTTTTTCAGCACTCTGATTATCCCCTTGCATACTATCCCATGACTTGTTATTGCTAAAAGCTTCACAGGAAAATTCATAGTGTACTGTTAATTTCTTATCTTTTTCCTGTCTCTTATCCCCCATCCCTCTACTTTCTATTTAGTCTATCTGAAAGTAATATTTAAAGTTTCTTCACAGTGAAGGAAGGCTCCCTGCCCCCATGCCTCTTCCAGCAGAACCCAACCTGACAAGGCCCTCGACCTGACAAGGCCCCCGACTTCTGGCCCCTGATCCTTTTCCAACAAAGAATGCTGACCTGCACACACACCGTGCCCCACACTAGACTGCAGCTCCAAAGACTGCAGCCATCCCTGACACTCCACCCAACTGGTACCTCACGTGTGAGCCCTAATGGCCAGCACCAACTGCGGGATGAGCCAACCTATACCCAACATCCCTGCAAGCCCTCCCTGCCTACCCCATGGAACACATCACAAACAATTCCAAAGTATATTACTAATTCTCCCTGTTGATGAGAAATGTAAACTGTTTATACTGATCTCTTAGTGGTAAATATCACATTAACATTGGGATCAGTATAATATAAAAATTAAATGTAATTATTTGTCTTCCTCTTTTTATATATAGTGTCAAATTCTCTAGTTAAATGTGAAAATTGCCTCCATGTCTGTGCGAGGAAGGAAAACCCATACATCACAGAAAAAAAATCCAGGTTACATTTCGGCAACCCTGCCTGAAAATGTGTTCCACAGAGGGGACCAGGTGCCACCAGGCCAGCCCTACCCACAGCTGACAAACTTTCAACATTGACCAGCCTTAGCCTATGGACTACCAGGCGGGCAAGGCGTCAGCAACAGCCACAACCTGCAGAACTGCAACTCAACACGAGGTGCTGCCCGCACACAAGTCAACACTTACTACTTAATTTTTGGGCATCTTGATTTTTTTTTAAGGTCTGCCACCAAGCCCAATTCTCCTTTTTGACACAAAGGGCCAAAAGCACTCCCCATCCCCTCCACACCAAGGGCCCATGATTTTCATCATATATATTGATCTATAATACTCAAACTTTAATAATTATATACTGAATGTTACTATGCTGCTTTATTGCTGTTGTATTTTTGTTGACATCTGGGGTCATGCTGATTTTCAACTGATAAAATGGGGTCACATTGGAAAATAGTTTGGGAAACATTGTTCTAAACATTGCCTGAATCCCAGAACTCCAAGTAATGAAAATGTAATTTGGGTGGTCACTTTAAGATTATGGCCCTACTCATGCTTTAAAATTTAAAATTTACAAGTCTATTATTTTCATTATGGGTAGTAACTTACATCTGATTCTGTTTGTACTGACATCTTTTCCTCAAATATTTTCAGTTTTTATTTTTTTACGTAGTAAAACTAGGAATTTGTTTCAAACTATTTCCTCTCAACTGCCCCAATAATGAGTTGTAATGATTACATTCTTAAGTGATTAAGAGAGAGGATTTGCAGGGCTACACAGAAGGGATGGGGCAGTGGGACTAACTGAATTGCTCTTACAGAGAGTCCGTGCAGACATGACAGGCCGAATGGCCTCCTTCTGTGCTGTTGCCATTTCATGATTCTAGGTGCTGGTTGAATATTTACTTTTGTAATAGTTGGTTGTTGAAATTTTATTTTCAGCCTAAATTATTGAAAATCCTGGTATTTTATGTTTGGCTTCAATTGTTAAAGTGCAAAAAAAATGATGGAAATTGGTTGGAGCAATGTGGAGTGGTACATCATGGCTTTAGGGGATGGAGCCAGACTAGTCTGATTTCTGTTTGTTGGAGAGGGCCTTTGCTCCCTGTCTGAGCCCATTGTTGGTTATGTGTGGGCGATTTGATTTGCCCTCCAAAATACACACAAGTCGGTTGCTGATTATGGAGTTGATTGTTGTAGGGTATTCACACAGCAAATGGTTTTGGAAAGTTTCAGCAGTGTGCCTGAGCACCACACTGCGTCATTGGCGCAGGATAAGTCAATAAAGGCTGTCTTCAGACCTTTCTGGAAACTGGCCTCAATGTGTGAGGAATTGTGGCCTATGTCGAAACCTGCCTGTTGTTTGGTGGGGGGAGGGGGGTGGGGTTTAGGTGGGGAGGACATCAGTGCTTCCAGGATGGAACTCAGCCTGTTTAGCATGAGGCTTTCCAGGACCTTTTGTTATTGAGAGCAAGGCAGTGAGGCAGTAGCTGCTTGGGTCATCTAGTGGCTTCCATGACTTGACAATGCCCTCTATCTTGGATTGGTGCCAGATGTTTAGAATAATGCCTAGCCTTTGAATGTTAATAACTAGCTTTTCTAGCCACTTCTTTCCCTGTGATCCAATGTACTTCAAAAATTCTGGGTAAATCCCACCAACTCCTGCTGCTTTTCCTGACTTGGTTAGTGCCAGGCACTGTCCACTTTCTCTCGTGTGTAAGGACTTGAGAAGTTTGTCTGTTCTGGGACTGTTGAGGGACTGCATCAGGCCTGTTTTTACCACTTATCTTCCTAGCTGACTGGTACCTTTTGAGTTTATTAGGAGTTGTAAAGCGATGGCATCAGCGTTGACTCTGGTCCGCTTGTGTGGTTGTTGCTCAGTTACTCTCAGGCGGTGTAGGAGTTTCCATGCCTTTCAGCTTGAGTGCGTGAAATCGATGTACTCTGCTGTTTCCCACCATCTTGTGAGGTGTACTTCATCAGGGACTTGAGTGCTTTTGCCACACTGAGGTCTTCATTTTCCCTGCATTTTTCCAGGAGCTGTTCACTTTCTGGGACCCAGCAAAGGATGAAAGTTTATCTGAATGCATGAGGAACAAATATGGTGGCTGCCAGTTTGGGAAGTCGAGTGACTAGTCTAGAAGTTGTAGTTTTTGGGGAAGGGTGAGATCCAGTTAATTGTGGATGTTAATCAGCATATGTATCAGTGACTTCCCTCCACAAAGTCACGGCTCTTCGCATATGCTGACAATTTGGCCCTGGCCTTCCAGGCTAAAGAACTCCAGGACATTGAGAAAACACTCATTAAACATCTATGTTTTCTCGAAGCCTAGTTCAGAAAGTGGAGACTTTGATCAAATGCTGCCATGACTGTTGTTTCAGCCTCCCATCTAAACAACTTGAAGGCCAGGAAAGAACTTCATGTCCAGTTCTGTGACTGTCGATGCACACATGACCTAATGCCAAAATACCTTGGCATCATTCTTGACTGTTTACTGACCTATTGGCAATACCAGCAGAACACTAGAGCCAAGGTCAAGATGAGAGTGAATCTCATGAAAACTGGTCAGTACCACTCAGGGCAGCAGAGCCAATACCCTACACACGGCTTTACTCTCCCTAGTCCACCCAACAGCAGAGTTGCTCAACCTGGATCAGGAGCCGCCAAACAAACAGAATCACAGAATTGTAATGGTGTAGAAGGAGGCCATTCGGCCCATCATGATTGCACTAGCTCTCTAGGCATGCTGCCAGACCTGCTGAGTTTTTCCAGGTAATTCTGTTTTTATTTTAACTTTGTGTCAATCTCCTGCCTTTTCCCTGTAATCCTGCATATTGTCTCTATTGTCTCATCCAATGCCCCCTTGAATGCCTCAATTGAACCTGCCTCCGCCACCCTTCCAGGCAGTGCACTCTAATCCCTAACTACATGCTGTGTGAAAAAGCTTTTTCTCACTTCACATTTGCTTCTTTTGCAAAACACTTTAAAACTCTGCCCTCTGGATCTCTGATTCGTTTATGAGTGCGAACAGTTTCTCCCAACTACTCTATAGACCCCTCATGATTTTGAAACCTTCTGTCAAGTCCCCTCTTAGCCTTCTCCTCTCCAAGAAAAACAATCCCAACTTCTCCATTCTTTCATGGAGATATCCAGCTTTGGGAAGTCATGAAGATTATTTTTGGAATGTTGAGAACAACACAGCTCAGTTGCTTCCTGTGCAAGCACATACTGATGTTTGCAGGGAAAACATCCTCATCAAAGAACACCATTGACTGATTGCTAGCAAAGCACTCTCACCGAGACAGGACCTCAAAAACAAAACCCTGTGTGCCTGTCTGAAATCCCGTAGCCCCTACTGAAACACACTGTACACCCTACAAACTGATGACAGCCACACCTCGATGGCGCACCTCCTGCTTGACTTTACACATCGCCAACTACAACCTGGTAACTAACCCAGGTGGTGATGTCCCATGGAAAATCTGGACAACCCTCAACTCAATGAGGACAGACCAGTGAAGATGTGGCCACCTGTTCCCCAGGTGGAACAGCTCAAATTGTGGCTGTGGCCATCCAAGTCTGACCATCAACCACATACTGAACTCCTGCTGTCCTGAGAGATTCATTCCAGGTGGTATCTCAACCATTCACACTGCGTCAACTGAAACTGTTTAATGGATTGTTAACCTTGATACAGAACTATAACTGCTTCTCCACCCATATGAAATATATATCGTCTACTTTCTGTACAAAAGTAGATGTTTGAAGTTCATCTTGGTTTCTGTAAAAAGTAACAGATCATAAAAATGAGCAGATTGGGCTAGTTTTTCCGTGTACTGTAATCATGTTTCTAAGCCCTAGATGTAATAGATGTTTTAAGTTTGAGGTTTTCATGTTATTTAAAGCTGTGAAATCAACTGAGGTTTGTAACTAACTCACACGACATTATTCTTTCTTTCCACAGGGGAACTATTTTGCATGGAAAACGCCTTAATAGTTACTTCCCATAGCATAAGGTGAAACATAATTTTATTTATGAATAATGAGCTAAATCTAATATAGGTTATGATATAGCTTTTCTGAGAATTTATACATTTAGTAATCCTCACTCTGTGTGTGTATATGTGCACACGTGTCTGATTTTTAAATCCTGAGGGCATCAACTTACAGGAGTACATCATTTTAAAAGGAAGAATTTGGTTCCATCATTACTCTCTCGGGTAAAGACAATGTTTGGAGTAGTACCAGGTCAGAGGGGTCAGAAGGATTCAAATTTGAAACCCAGTTTGTGCTGACTTAGGTTATCTTCAACTATGACAATAGTTTTGACATAATCATTGATTTTGGCCCCATTGGCTGACAGAAAAAATAACCGCTCAGGGCTTCAGTTTTTTGATTATTATCCAACATGGCCTGCTAGAAAATATGGATCTTGGATAAGGACAGGTTTGGATGTCTCCTATATTCAAATAATCTGTTGACACTTTGTTTAGTCATGATTACAACATCCTCTGGTACCTTTCCCAATACTTCTAGATTATGCTTAAACCTTCAATAGGAGAGGGGAAGAAAATTGAGGCAAATAAACTGGACAATTTTCACACACCATGAATATTAAGTAAATTATTAAAGATAATTTGTCATGAAGTTAATAGCACAAACTATTTTTCTGGTTTACATAAATTGAATGTTTGTAGCAAACATTACCAATGAAAGATGGACAGTTTTTAAACTTCATACCTTCTCCAATTCTCCTGTTGCTATCATGATTATTTGAAATATATTTATTGCTTAATTAATACATCAAATTTCTTGATGCAGAAGCTGCTTCTTTTTCTATCCCATAGTTCCAATGCTATGAAATTCTGAATTATTTTAATGGAATTATGTTACACTAGTTTCAAAAGGTTGAAACTGGAGTTTTCAGAAATGTGGAAAGTTTCAAATATTTCTGTTGCTTTGTGTTTTCTATAACTGCAATTTTTCAGAACCTGTTCGCTGTCTCCAATTTTCATTCTGTCCATTAGTATAAATTTTATGTTGGAAGAGTTTTGGAATCATCATACCTTCTGGTGTTTTAAGGTTGTAGAAAGTATGTGATAGTGGACAACCATGCAAAATAAGCAACGCCTGTTCTCTTGCTGACTAGGTAACTCATGATGAGTGGTTGACCATTACGTAGAAAAATATATATATATATAGAAAAAAATTAGTTTTTCTCTATAATCATGGAGAATCAGTTTATTTTGTTTTAATTATTTTTGCCATTGTGATGTTCCACCAGTTGCATTAAAGGTAAAGACTTGTCAGTACAATACTTTGCATTGAGGGAAGGATTGGGCTTAGCATGTGGACTTCCCACACACACATTGATTCCCTTTTTGATTATCTAATTGAATGGCGGAGCAGGTTCAAGGGGCTGAATGGCCTAATCTTGCTCCTATGTTCCTTTACTAAGAGGTGTGGTGAACTTTCTATTGGAAAGCAGAAATTTTTGTGAAATACTTGTGCTTTAATAATGAAGATATGAAGTTAGGCTCGTTTCTGAGGAAGACTGGCTCTGCTTCGTTCATTGGATGGATGACTGCCATAAACCCACAGACATTCTGTACAGTGAAATGGCCTCTGGATCATGACCTCCTGGGCATCAAAACTCTGCTAAAAGGACACCTATAAGTGAGAAATGAAGATGGCAGACATTGACACTGACAACTGGGAGACAGGCTGATGACTGTGACCTCTGGAGGCTGACTGGAAAGGCATTAGAAGAGGCAAGCGGAAACGAAAAGCTTGCTTGGTTGAGAAGAGAGCTGTGAGAAAACAGGCCAGTGAATTGTGCACCTTCTCTGCACGCTGTCTTCCTCTACAGCAAATGCAGCAGAGACTGCTAGAGTGGGGCTCCTGAGCCACTCAGGCAATGTTTAACAGAGTTGACCACCACAGTACAAGTGATCATCTTAGGAGACAGAATGCTGCCACCATGCATGGGGTGGAATTTACTGTTGACCGTGAGAGAGGGGTGGTGGGGGCAAATGTTGAATCCTGCGGGAGGCACTGGATTCTCCACCAGGATAAAGGCCCAAATTATCCCAGCAGAGGGAAGGAAGCGGGACAGCAATACTGACACCAGATGGTGGGAAGGTAATTTTAATGACTTTGCATCTCATTGTAACTCATTAACATGGAGCATTTTTGCAATTAAAAGATACCTTTGGAATTAAGTGTGAGGTGCACAGGGATCACAGGGCTTTAGTTTCCTGGTCATTTAGAGCTGGCAGTGAACAGCTGAGTTAGTCTGTGAGGGCAGCATGAACCACTTGGAGCTGCTTGCCACAGTGTGGGCATTTTTTCAAAGAGGGTGGAGGAGGATTTGAATCATTGCAGGGGAGGTTTCGGAAACCGTGGGCGGTTGAGGGTGATCTCTGGGATGTCAAGAGTGATGCCAGAGAGGATAAGAACAGATTTAACTGGCTGCAGGAGCTTGGTATCTGGAAGAGCTACTTTGACCACAAGTCCAAGATGGTGCTTGAGAACCAGTGGAGGACATATCCTTGCCAGGGTCTTGAATCTGTAGAGCTCTTGGAGCCAACATTGGTCTTGTCCACCCTACCCAGTGATCCTGGAGCTCTGGGTTGAGAAGGAGTGGTAGAAGGAGCCTGGAACTGGGTCCAGATGTACAAATGGCAGAAGGCCACTAAGGAGCACAGCTCACGGCTGGTCCAAATGCTGAGGACTGTCAAGAGGGAGCCAATAAAGCCTCAGTCAGAAAAAGATCATTGCTGTATCCCAGAGTATATAGGTCTCACCTCAGCTATCTCCAAATGTTTGAGAGACAATGCCATCATTGGTTGCAGATGTCTTGGGAGACTGTCACTGACCTGTGTGCTCAGCTGCGTGGTGACCTGTAATGCTTGGGACTCTGAGGGAATCCAATGGCTGTGATCTTGAAAGTGATGGCAGCATTAAAATTCAGTGCCAGTGACTCCTTCCAGGGCTCTACTGGGACGTGTGGTATCTCTCTGGCAGTTGTTCATCACTGCATCAAAGATGTGACAAATGCCCAGTGTAATGGGGCTGAAGACTTTGTGTGGTACAGGATGAACCCTGAAAGCCAGGCTGAAAGATCTGTGGGTTTAAGGGCCATTGCAGGCTTCCCACAAGTGCAGGGTACACACATGTGGCAATCAGAGCTCCCTGGGACCACCTGCATCATTCATCACCAGAAAAGGCTTCCACTCAATTAATGTGCAATTGGTGTGTGACCACACAAAATGTTTCCTCCAAGTGTGTGTTTGGTTCCCTGGGAGCTCTCATGGTGCTTATATTTATGCCGCTCCCAGGTGCTACAGCTCTTTGAGCACCTGCACGTCTTTACAGATGGATTCTGGGTGACGGGTTATCCGCTCAAGACCTGGCTGATGACACCAGTGAGACACCCTCGAACTCATGCCGAGGAACATTATAATGATTGCCATCAATCAACAAGGGCAACAATTGAGCAGACAATCAGTTTGTTGAAAATGAGGTTCTGCTGCCTGGGCTGCTTTGGCGGAGCTCTCTGATGTGCGCCTCAGAGAGTCCCTTGGATTATCACGAACCGTTGTGCATTGCAGAACCTTGCAATGTTGCAACAGAGGGCGGAGGCCTTGCCGACTACTGACCTGGAGGAGCCAGACTCCTCATCTAACGTGGAGGATGGGAAGGATGGAGCAGAGCAGGCAGGTCAGCAGGTTAAGATTGCTGCACCAGTTGGGAGGTCAGTGGAAAGATGCACGAGGAAGGCCTGTGCATCCCTCACTCACAGCAGATTATAGCAGGCATGTTGTCTTTGACAAGCCCTGTGCTTTAGCACCCACCAGACCTTTGCATTTCTTCCCAAGAGCAACTCACCATTGTCCATCAACAAATTAGTCCATGCTTGTCACCCTAATCATGGAGAGCTCCACCTTCATGCATACATGCTTGTTACTTTATTCTGCAGGATCACACTACTAACCAGGTCACAACAATATGACCATCCAACACGTGAATAAAGTAAACGACTATTTGATCACACACACTAACATTTACTATTACATAAAGTTTGAACACACATGCAACCCCGATGCGCTTTCTCGTACACTTATGATTACTACAACATGGTGTGACCCCGACGTCTGCAGCTGGGTGGAAGCAGGCTGCTGAGTGCAATGCCCTGTTGTCTGAGATGACCTTGGCAGCTGTTCTTAAGACCATAAGATGTGGGAGCAGAAGTAGGCCTTTTGGCCCATCGAGTCTGCTCTGTCATTCAGTGAGATCATGGCTAATCCTCAACTCATTTCCTGCCTTCCTCCCATAACCCTTGATTCCCTTACTGATTAAAAATCTGTCTATCTCAGCCTTGAATATACTTAACAACCCAGCCTCTACAGCCCTCTGTGGTAAAGAATTCCACATATTGACTACCCTCTGAGAGAAAAAATTCCTCCTCATCTCTGTTTTAAATGGGCGTCCCCTTACTCTGAGATTATGCTCTCTGGTCCTAGACTCTGCCACAAGGGGAAACACCTTTCAGCATCTACCCTGTTAAGCCCCCTAAGAATCTTATATGTTTCAATAAGGTCGCCTCTCATTCCTCTAAACTCCAATGAGTACAGGCTCAACCTCCCTTCACAAGAAAATCCCTCCATACCCGGAATGAACCTAGTGAACCTTATCTGGACTGCCTCCTATGCCAGTTCATCTTTCCTTACATAAGGGGACCAAAACTGTTCACAGCATTTTAGCTGTGGTCTAACTAGTGCCTTGTATAGTTTTAGCAAGACTTCCCTATTTTTATACTCCATTCCCTTTGAAATAAAGGCCAACATTCCATTTGCCTTCCCTGTTACCTGTTGAATTTGAAAGATGTGATGCTGCATCCTCCTCCTCAAAAGTTAACTGCAGGATCACAGACAATGGAGCAGGCTGTGCCTACAGAATCCGAAGACTTGCATTGGAGAATACAAAGAATTAGGTTCACATTATTCACAATCCCTCTATCCAGCTCTCTTTGATGCCCATCTTTTCTGCCTAGTGGTTGACACCAAACTCGGGGCTTCCTCACTCTCTTCTCTCTGCACCCCTGCGTCACTGTCCACAATTGCCCAGCTGCTCTGTTCTCCCACCAGTTCCACCACTACCACCTCCTCCGTAGGTGTGAACATCCAAGTGTCTGGCAATCCTTCACCTGTCTTTGCCCGTTCTCTGTTATGTGCCCATTCCCTGTTATGTGCCATTTCCTCCCGCTGACAGAAGGGTAGAATGAGTCTTCACATATTGGACAATTAATCCCTTATGAGCATTCCCCTGACAGATACTGAGGCCCCCGGTTGTCCTGTCTACGCTTCCACTCTCTCGGCACTTGTACAACGATGGAAGTACGAACTTGTAACTTCTTGTCCACATGCATCTAAGCCTTATGATACATCTGCTGCTGGGGCCCTATTTCTTTCATCGCTTGTCCACTCCCTCCCCTCACTCAGACACATTACTTCTTAACCTCATGAGAACCATGTTTTTCTAATAACTTCATACTCAACTTGGTAGCAGTCAGGTGTACCTGTGGACCCCACAGCTTCTAACCTCTGCTGCAATCTCTGTCCAGGCTTCCTTGGTCAGGCAGGAGGATCTCCTGAAGCCATTAGTGGGTCAGAGCACCTGCTGCCCTTCCAAGGCAGCTTGGAGAAGAACCCTACAGGGAGGCATCGCTGAACTGTGGGGCTACCCTTTGTTTGCTCTGAGCCATGTAGCAGTTGGATGTTCTCTTCTCAATGTCAGTCACTAACCAGGATATTCAAACCTGAAGTCTGAAGGTTTTTCTGATGAGGTTGGGTTTCATTGGCAGCGAAGAAGTCTGGAGGTCTGTTCAGGAGTTGGATTCCTAAAAGCCTTTGCAACACAGAAATTGCTGTCTTGTCGATACCGCAGGCACATCCACTGCTGCTTAAAAATAGCGCCTGGACCTCTGACCCCATCAAATTTTGGCAGATTTGGATGCTACACACCCCCGCCATGTAATTGCCTAGGCCCCACATCTCCACTGCATTTATTGGCTGGCTGCCATGTAATCACGTTGATCACCCATTCCCTCCACTAGCGGAAATGCTACCAACTTCCAGGTCTGCCGCCAGCACCCGCACTGGAATGACTAAATGCTGCCCATGAAGTCTGTTTCTTGCAAAAGAAAAATACTGCAGAAGCTGGAAATCTGAAAGAAAATACTCAACCAATCTGGAAGCACCTATGGAGAGTGAAGCAGAATTAATGTTTCAGGTCATTTGTTCTGATGAAAGGTCTTTGACGTGAAACTTTAACTCTGTTTCTCCCTCTGCAGATGCTGCCTGAGCTACTGAGTATTTTCAGCAGCTTCTGTTTTTATTTTAGGCCTGTTTTGTGCTTTCCTTCAAAGTTCAACCTGCTATTCTATCATATAAGTTTAGTGACTGTTAATCTTTGTTTCCAGGATCCTTGTAGTGTTTGTTCATTAAAAGATTGCATCCAATCTTCCCTATCTGGTGATTGTGGTTGAAAGGAAAGGCTATTGAATTAATTTATCTTGTTGATTGGTAGCTCCATAAATGAGTGAGTAGTATGTTGGAACCATCCTGTGGCAGAAGTAAACAAGAGTTCTGTCTCGCTTTAAATTGTAAAAGATATTTTCATACAAAATTTTAGGCCAATATATTATTAAATTAAGATGAAACCCTGTTAGTTACAGTCTGAAAATAATTTCAGTATCTTTGTTTAAAGGATGTGAGACAAATACGCATATACTGTCTGGGGATTGGCATTAATTTTTTTAAAAAGTGGCCTAACTTGGTTAATGAGGCTAGTTCTAATAAGAATTTAGTCAGATCAAGTTTGTTTGGCTAGTACCTTAGGTTTTTGAAATGTAGTCAACTTTTTACTTCGGAAGTAATTACAACTTGCTTTTTATTCAGCCTGGACTTCATTGTGGCAATCAGCTAGAGCGATCGAAATGTAATATTCTAATTATCTGCCTGTTGGGGAAGAAACTGAGTCTTCAAAGAAACCTATCCAGCGTGATAGGGTCACTTTGATCTGAAATGTCTAAAGCCAGCTTGGTTTTCTCTATGTGTAGTTTACAATAGAGAGACAGGAGTAGAAATTGAGACGCAATTAAAGATTTCTGAAAAGGACTCCAAACGTTTTAACTATTTTATTGTTTTGGAAATGCTTTAAAGTAGAATTGCAAATTATCTGTTTTTCTTTTGCTTTTGTATAATAAGGCCCTAATTGATAGTAAACCATAACATCTTTCAAAAGGCACAGGAGGAGAGCAATCCTTGCATGCACCAGTACAAAGTATTTCAGTAAAAGAATATTTGTTAATCTTATGGCATATTAACTCCTTTTCATGCCACCATAAAGGTTTAAGATCAGAGGGGATGTGGTGTCTGCCTGTTTAAAAACTACAATTTAATATGCTCACAATTAGAGTTGGGAGCAACTCTAATTATAGAGTTAGTATAAATTTATAATATAAGAAATATGGTAACATTGAATATGTAGTAGAAATAGTAGCAGAAAATGCTGGAAATATTAAGCACTTAATCAGCATCTGCAGAGAAGAGATTTGGTTAAAGTGTAGACCCTTCGCCGTGATAGAAATTGCAGATGAAAAACATTAAAAAGGAAAAGAACAAATGGAAGGGAGGGGATAAAACACATACAGACTGTAATGGCAGTGCACTCTATACCCTGCATGTTGACTTGATTTTACTTTCTACTCCCAGATTCCTAGGCAACTTGAGCATTTATGCTTTGCCACTTTTTTCTGCTTTTATTTCTACCTGCCTTGACTACCACCCTCAAACTGCTTCAACTATTCATATGTGCTCTGTGCCTTGTAAATTTCTCCCAAATATACTTTATATTGTCTCATGTTAATATTACTTTTGCTTTTAACATCTCCTGTTTACCACTGAGGATTTTATAGGTCATTCTATTCCTTCTTTTATGTAAAAGTCCTTATTTTTTTTCCCTTTGATCGATTCCGTTTTAATGTGATAAAAGCAAAAAACTGCGGATGCTGGAAATCCAAAATAAAAATAAAAATACCTGGAAAAACTCAGCAGGCCTGACAGCATCTGCGGAGAGGAACACAGTTAACGTTTCGAGTCTGTATGACACTTCAACAGAACTAAGGAATTTTTCCTTAGTTCTGTTGAAGAGTCATAAGGACTCTAAATGTTAACTGTGTTCCTCTCCGCAGATGCTGTCAGACCTGCTGAGTTTTTCCAGTTATTTTTTATTTTTATTTTTGTTTTCCTTTTTAATGTGATTCATCTGTAATTTCTGACAAAATGTCTACACCTGAAACATTGGGCACAATTTTCAACTTCACTGCATAAGCGGTAACTTGATGGCACAGATTGCCCGCTCAATTCAATGGAATTAAATTAGGGTAGGTTTTTTAATGGATAGAAGATCTACTTAGCTAGGTTACAACCTAGGCACTGGAAACTACAGTTAACTCATCTGTTTTCCCTACAGAAGCTGCCTCACTTTAAATATTTCTAGAATTACCTGATTTTTTTTCAGGTTTCCAGCATCTGCAGTTTTATTGCTTTCTGTTTATATTTGTTGACGGGAAACTGGTAGAGACAGGAACAAAGAGTTATGCTTATTGGGAGTTATTCAGATTGGAGAAGCTTGAAATTGTGTATACAAGGAGTCACTGTTGGGTCCACTTTTACTCTTTAATATCATTATACCCACTGTAACCTCTCTAGTCTTTAGAATGCCTAACCACAAGTGTGTGAACTGGATATAAATATCTGAAACATAAAACATGCCAAAACTAATATTAAGACACAAAAATTCGCATTTTCAAATCCATTCATTTGGAAATATGGGTTGATGCCCTCACGCATGTGCATGGGTCCAAAATAAAATTGAGCATCATCAACAATTAAACAATATAGTCAATAAATATAACAAATGTATCCACACAATAAATGTACTGTAAGGCTCTTTTTTAAATTCAGTTGTGGGATGTGGGCATCACTGGCTAGGCCAGCATTTATTGCCCATCCCTAATTGCCCTTGTTCAGGGGGCATTTTTAGGAATCAACTACATTATTATCGGTGTGGAGTCACTTGTAGGCCAGACCAGGTAAGGACAGCAGATTTCCCTCCCTAAAATACATTAGTGAACCAGATGGGTTTTTACAACAATCAACAATGGTTTCATGGTCATCATTAGACTTTTAATTCCAGATATTTATTGAATTCAAATTCCCATCATCTGCCATGGGTCTGGATTACCATTCCAGTGACAATATCACTACATCACCACCTCCCCCGTAAATCTCAATGCTATAAATCTCATAGTATATATTTGAAGAAACTTGCAGTCATTGCAAATTCTTATCTGTACCCTCTACACCAGTGCTTCCCAAACTATTTTCAATATGACCCCATTCCTCTTTAAACAGACACACACACACACACACACACACACACACACACACACAAACAGTAATGAACCTCTCTCCACTGACTTTTGAGCTATTTGCCAGTGCCTGTGAAGAAGAGTCGCTAGCTCAGGGTAAGAGTCTGTACGACAGCCAGACAGGAGAAGAAATACAGCAACATTTGAAGCTGCCTCTCATCTTCCAGGCTCAACTGCATGACCTCTCAGTTTTTCCTGCGCTCTGGACACATCAGACATTGACAGAGTTACACTTTGCCTGTGCCACTCAATGCACAAACTTCCCAGGCCTACTCAGTGCTTTGATAAAAGTGTTTCCTAAGTTTAAGGCATGCTTTGGGCTCACCACCCTCCCCTTGCTGTTTGACAGCATTGATCCGGTGGATCCAGGATTGTTGCGGTGTTGTGACTCACGAGAATGAAAGTTGCAGGGTCTGCTGAAAAACATCCTGAAAACTGGTGTTTCTGTGTTTTGGAGTTTGGGAACACAATCTTAAAATTTTCTAAAAGTGACAAGCTTGCTGAAATAGCAAAAAGGGCTGCAGAAACCTTGAGGAAGACATAAACTGACCAATAGATCGGACAAACAGTTGGAAGATGCAATTTAAAATGGTTGTGTTAGATGATGGACTTTGGGAGAAAAATAAGGAATCGGGGTGTGCATTCAATGGAAAGATACTGAAGACTGTGAATAAATCCTGAAAATGTGAGTGCAGTTCAATAAAGCCATCTTAAAGGCCAACAGCATTTTGGGTACATACGAATACTAACAAGGAGCAGCAGTGGGCCATTCGTCCCCTCGAGCCTGCTCCACCATTTAATAAGATCATGGCTGATCTGATAGTAACCTTAAATCTGCATCCAGCCTACCCCCGATAACCTATCACCCCCTTGCTTACCAAGAATCTGTCCACCGCTGCCTTTAAAAATATTCATAAACTCTGCTTCCATTGTCTTTTCAGGAAGAGTGTTCCAAAGAAAAGAATTTTGCCTCATCTCCGTTTTAAATGGGCAGTTCCTTATTTTTAAACAGTGATCCCTAGTTCTAGATTCTCCCACAAGAGGAAACATCCTCTCCACATCCACCCTATCAAGTTCCCTCAGGATCTTATATGTTTCAAGCAAGTCAGCTCTTACTCTTCCAAACTGCTGCAAATACAAGGTTAACCTGCCCAACCTTTCCTTTATAAGACAATCCGTCCATTCCAGGTATTAGTCTGGTAAACCTTCTCTGAACTACTTACAACAAATTTTCTTCCTTCCTTAAATAAGGTGACTAATACTGAATACAGTACTTAAGATGTGGTCTCACTAATGCTCTGTATAACTGAGGCATAACCTCCCTACTTTTGTAATCAATTCCCCTCACAATAAACAATAACATTCTATTAGCTTTCCTAATTACTTGCTGTACCTGCATACTAGCCTTTTGCGATTCATGCACTAAGACAGCCACATCCTTTTGCATCTCAGAGCTCTGGAATCTCTCACCATTTAGATAATATGCCTCTCTTTTATCCTCCCTGCCAAAATGGACAATTTTACATTTTCCCATGTTATTCTACATTTGTCAGATCTTTGCCCACTCACTTGATTTATCTATATCTTTTTGGAACCTCCTTATGTCTTCTTCACAAATTACTTCCCTACCTATCTTTGTGTCATCAGCAAATTTGGCAACCATACCATCCATCCATTCATCCAAGTCATTTATATAAATTGTAAACAGTTGAGGTCCCAACACTGATCCCTCTAGCACACCATTTGTTACATCTTGCCAACCTGAAAAAGACCCATTTATGCCTACCCTCCGCTTCCTGTTAGCTAATCAATCTTGCATCTATCCCCCTCTTCCATGAGCTTTTATTTTCCTCAATAACCTTTGATGTGGCACTTTATCAAATGCCTTCTGGAAACCTAGGTACAGTATGTCCACTCGTCCCCCTTTATCCACAGCACATGTTACTTCCTCAGAACTCCAATAAGTTGGTTAAACACGATTTCACTTTCACAAAACCATGTTGACTCTGCCTGATTGCCTTGAACTTATCCGAGTGCCCTGCTATAGCTTCTTTAATAGTAGCTTCTAACAATTTCGTATATCCATGGAAGCATAGAGTAGATGAGCAAATAAATAATACATTTGTATAAAACATTGGTTAGGCTACAAATGGAACACTGTGGATATTGAAATGACATTAAAGAAACAGAGAGCACACAGTGTAGGTTCATGAGAATGGTTAAATATAGGAAACCATAGATGTGAGGAAAGACTATAATATTATAAATATATCATTGGAGCAGAGATACCATAATGAGACTTGAATAACTTTTTTTTAATTCTAAAAGGTTTTTGATAGAATGAATGGATAAAGACTCAGTTGTGACAAAGATTATTAGTTTAAAATTGCTACTAAGAGAGTTGTCACAAATTTCTAGAAATCATTAATAATGGTGTTTCTTTGGTCAGGATGTTTCCTAGCAAACTCATTGACCAGTGATAATTGATTAATAAGGCAATGGATCAATCCCAGTATAGTAGGCCAGGCATAGGCTGGGATTTGGAGGGTAAGCCTCAGTTTAAATTTGCAAGTAAGCTGGATGGAAACTGGCTGATGTATTCCATCCTTAAAGAATGATTGAGAATGAATGATATCTATGAAGAGCACTTGTTTGTCACATATCTCAGTTATTTGTGAATATGTATACTTTTACATGGACCAGTGCTGTCAGTGAAGCACATAGCATGTTTTTTGCTCCAGAAAGTGACATCGAGCATGGAGGCATAATAATGCTGATTGAAGAACGAATAATATTGTTGTTAATAGCAGCAACAGAGTTTGAATATACACCTGAGTCTTTAGAGTGGAACTATAACAAGCATCATAAACTCTGCTCCTGTCCTTAGACTACCCATGACTTAGTCACAGGAGATCTACTCGTAATAATTAATCATTTTCTTTAATAGGAGATCTTCACTCACAGATGCAGAATCCAGGAAAAGTGCTCCACAGCCAGTAGGGACGGAAGATACTTGTATTAACAACCACATTGAAGTAAGCAAGTTTGATCAGCTCATCCAAACACAGTGGAAAATTTTTATTCTGTTTGTTTGGCCTTGACTTGATTCTAAATCTGAGAGGTGGGAGCATACTTTTATTACACACTGCAACAGAATTGCCTGTGGAACTGAACCTTATTCTTTAATCTGGACTTGATAGCATTAGATTTTTTGTTCTTCTCTTGATTCAATATATATTATATTATACCTTTTTATGTTCAAGACTATGCCCTTGCAATGCTGTTTTTTGACAAGTCTTCATACCAGCCCTCTCCTTTCAAGCCAGGCTTGTAATCTTTGTGTTTTCTTGGACTTTTCATTTGGCTTTACCTTCCCAGTTTTCAAGTTTTTCAGTATTATAGTCTTTAATGCTTACAGCAATAATGCTAGGTCATTACTAAGTAGAATGTTAGGCCTGTCTATGTGATCGTGATTGCCAATTCACCGTTTAGCCAGCCTCCTCAGTAAGAAATTGAATTTGGGTTGAATAGCAGTTCAGTGCTGAAGCAGTGTGGGCCTGAAACTGTTAGACCATATAGGTGAATGCCGATTAGTTCTGATTAATTATATAGAATAGCTTGGAAAGTAGGAGTATCGCAATCTGCAGTCAGGAATTAGGCCAGTGATGGACCCTCAGAACCATATAAATTAACAGCATTAAATTCACTGTCTATGCCAGCCTTTTGCTAGAACCCAGAACTAATCTCATTGTTCCACTGTCTTCCCGTAGCTCAGTATCACCTTCTGCTTCAACTATTTAATAAGTATTCTGTTGAAAGGTACATTGTTGTTTGACTCAGCCATTCCTTGTGGAAAGCATTTCGTGCTGTAGTAGCACTCTGCATAAAGAAATATCTCTTAATCTCCCAAACTCTCAGACACAGTATGAAATTGATGATCCTTTGTCACTTACTGTCCAAACAAGGAAAGAACTCTTTCACTATGCACTCAGTCAATTATAAATTTTATATTAAATCATTAATGATGTAAACTGAGGCAATGTAACTGTAACATTGTGATGGATTGAAAAATTATGTGAAAATAATATTGTGACTATTTTCCTCTCTCCAAAGCTAATCTGTCTCTTTGAAAGAACTGTAAACTAATGAAGCTTGGAGGGTGGTGGGAGGATTTTGGAAAAGGTAAATTCAAAAGCAGTAAGAGAGATGTCAATACTTAGCAGGTTTGGTAGCAGCTGTGGAGCGAGAAACAGAGTTAACGTTTCTAGTTGAATATGAATCTTCTTCAGAGATTAGATTAAAGGAAGAGAGTTATAATGTTGCCATAAAGAGTAGTGAGTATTGAGACAATTTGAGAATTCAGCGAAAGTGGACCAAGAAATTGATAAAGGATGAGAAAACAATAGGAGAGTAAACTAATGAGAGAGAAAAACAGATTGTAATCTTGTTTACTTATATAAACAGATCAGCAAAAGTAAACATAGGTCCCCTAGAGGCAGAGATAGGAGAAATTATAATGGGAAAATAACAAAATGGCAGTGACGTTAAACAAATATTTTTGCAGGATTTTTTGGATTGCGGGTTTTCCCACCCTGTTACGTGGGGCACTTCTCCCCACTGATACAAACTGCCCTGCAACCAATTAATGCTCCATGGAGTGTTAATTGGCTGGAGACGGGACTCCTGCCCCTCACTCAAGTGGAAGTCCTGCCTAAATCTGATTGGCTGGCAACTCTGTAATCTCAGCAGCGCTAGTGGCAGCAGTGTCCAGCACTATGACTACAAGCAGTCCCCAGATTCTCCCCAGATTCTAAGTCCCAGAGCCCAGGACCAGATAAGTGTGGGTGGTCTCACGATGATGAGGTCTGGGGGGGAAACGGGAAAGGCAGTGAGGGTTCTTGATGGAGAGGCTGGGGTGGAGGGAGCACCCGCAGTGGGGCAGACTTTGGTGGGGGTGTGGAACCTGATGTGGCAAGGAGGCTGTTGAAGGAAGGGGGCACCCTCCCACCCTTCTTGCCCGTGCCTCAAGCAGGATGACCTAGCGGGATTTCCCCACTTAAACACCCCCCCCCACGATCTACTCCTGCCAGCCTCAAAATTGAGGCCAGGTGGAAAATAGCCCTTTAGTGGTCATTAATTGCCTGTTTAAGGGCCTCAATTCGGGCAAGGGCAAGCAGGCTACCCTAGGCTCATCTGCCTCCCCCCCATAAAATAGTGGAAAGCTTGGGGCCAGCAGAAAGGCCACCTGGAAAATTTTACCGGCCCCTGTCTGCAAACCTGCCAACAGGGGGCAGTAAAATTCTGCCCTTTGTATCTCTCTTCACAGTGGAAGACATAAACTCAGTGGAATAATTCCCACTATTTGGAATAGTGAGGAACCAAGGGCAACATTCTCCCCCACCACACACACACTAGTGCTGCCTCAGGGAGATCAGCTCTGGTTTGAAAATTTCAATAAAGAAAGGGCCACTGTCACATGAGCTGGGATATATCAATTTATTTTATTTAAACATTTTATAAAAATTTTAATAACCTCATGAAACCTCATCCCGCCCGTCGATGAGGTTTCATGTTTTTTCAGAAGCCCGCCTAGGCTCTCAGCCTGCCCGCCAACCTTAAGGTTGGATGGGTAGGTCCATTATTCATGTTAATTACTTTATTAATGGCCTTAATAGGCTGGCTATGTGCCCGCCAAACTGAAAATCTAAATGACGCGGGCTGACTTCGGGACTCATGCCAATGTCACCCTGTGTCATTTTACGCATCATCCCCACTCGCCGAACAGAAGATTCTGCCCCAAGTGTCTAATGAGAATTCGGGATTTAAAGCAATTAGTATTAGTAGGGAAATACTATTGGAGAATTTAATGAGACTAAAAGCCAACAAATCTTTTGAATATGATGGCCTAAATCCTAGGGTTTTAGAGGTGGCTTGAGATAGCAGAGGTATTAGTTTTGATCTTTCAAAATTCCCTAGAATCTAGAACAATCCCCGTGGATTGAAAGGTAGTAAATGTGACCCCACTTTTCAAGAAAGCAGGGAGAAAGAAAACAAGAAACTATAAACCAGTTTGCTTAATATCATTAATAGGGAAAATGCTAGAATAATAACAGGGCACTTAGAAAATTGTAAAATGATTGGGCAGGGTCAATGTGGATCTATGAAAATGAAATCGTGATAAACAAGTCTTTTAAGAGCTTTTTTAAAGTGTGTAACTAATAAGATGCATAAGGGGAAACCAGTATTTGGATTATCAAAATCATTCAATAAAGTGCCATAGAGGAGGTAATTATAAAAAAAATTAGGGGCATTATATTAGCATGAATAGAGGATTAATTAATGTACAGAAAAAAGAATAAGAATAAATGGGTAATTTCCTGGTTGGCCGTTGTTACTCGTGAGGTACCGCAAGGATCACTGATGGGCCCTCCGCTAATTACAGTCTTTGTTAGACTTAGATGAGGGGACTGAGTGTACTGTATTCACATTTACTGATAACAAAGTCAGATGGGAAACTTAACCGTGGAGGTTGTAAGAAGGCTGCAAAGAGATTTAGATAGAGTTAGTGATTGCATGGGACTCAACAATTGACTAGACAACATGTGGTGCACCAACAGTACAAGGTTTGATCCCCATTCCATCTGAGGTAGAATAAACAAGGATGCTACCTGGAGAAGGAAAAGGAGTGATTGGGCAAGAATGTGACAGAAGGAATATTGTGCAGTGAAGCGTGAAATTATCCACTTTGGCTGGAAAAATAGGAAAGCAGAATATCCCTTGTTGTGAGACTGGGAAATGTTGGTATTCAGAGGAATCTGGGTGTCTTTTACATGAATTACAGAAAATTAACATGAAGATACAGAAAGCAATTAGGAAAACAAATGGTACATTAATTTAGCCTTTATTACAAAGAGATTAGAGTACAAGAGTAAAGAAGTAGTACTGCAATTGTATAGGGCCTTGGCGAGACCATATCTGAAGCACTGTGTACAGTTTGAATCGCAGAATTGTTACAGTGTAGAAGGAGGCCATTTAGCCCATCGTGGCTGCACCAGCTGTCTGAGCATTTTAATTTAATGCCAATCTCCTGCCTTTTCCCCGTAACCCTGCACATTGTTTCTATTTAAATAATCATCCATTGCCCTCTTGAATGCCTCAATTGAACCTGCCTCCATCACACTTCCAGACACTGTATTCCAAATCTTACCTACTTGCTGTGTGAAAAAGCTTTTTCTCACCTCGTATTTGCTTCTTTTGCAAAACACTCTAAAACTATGCCCTCTGGTTCTCAATCCGTTTACAAGCGGGAACATTTTCTCCCTATCTACTCCCTCCAGACCCCTCATGACTTTGAAAATTTCTATCAAGCCTCCTCTTAGCCTTCTCCTCTCCAAGGAAAATAGTTTCAAATTCTCCAATGTTTCCTCATAACTGAAGTGTCTCATCCCTGGAACTATTCTTGTAAAGCTCTTCTGCACTCTCTCCAACGTATTCACATCCTTCCTATAGTTTGGCGCCCAGAACTGTACTCCAACTGAGGTCTAACCGTTGTCTTTTATATAAGTTGATGGTAGCCTCCCTGTCCTTGCAGTCTATGCCTCTATTAATGAAGCCTAGAATACTGTATGCTTTAGAAGCAGCTCTCTCTACCCGTCCTGCCACCTTTAAAGAATTATATATGCTCCTGCACACCCTTTAAAATAGTATCCTTTATTTTACACTGTCTCTCCATGTTCCTTGTATCAAAGTGTATCACCTTAAACTTCTCCACATTGAACTTCATCTGTCACCTGTCTTCCCACTCCACGAATGTGCCAATGTCATTTTGGAGCTCTACACTGTCCTCCTCACAGTTTACAATTCTCTCAAGTTTTGTGTAATCTGCAAACTTTGAAATTGTGCCCTGCAAGATCTAGATCATTTATATCTATCAGGAAAAGCAAGGGTCCCAATACTGACCCCCCCAGGGAACTCCACTACAAACTTTCTTCCAGCCTGAAAAATACTCATTAACCATTACTCTGTTTCTTATCTGTCAGCCAATTTTGTATCCACGTTGCTACTGTCCCTTCTGTTCCATGATCTGTAACTTTCCTCGCAAGTCTGTCGTGTGGCACTGTATCAAATACCTTTTGGGAGTCCATATACGCCATATCAACGGCCTAGCCTTCATCAAACATTTCTGTTACCGCTTCAAAAAACTACAGCAAGTTAGTTAGACACAATTTTTCTTTAACAAATCCATGCCGACCCTTCCGAATCAATCAACATTTTTCTATGTGACTATTAATTCTATCCCGAATAATTGTTTCAAGAAGTTTTTCCACCACTGAAGTTAAACTGACTGGTCTTTAGACTGCAGGGCAGATCTTTACAATCTTTTTTGAACAAGAGCGTAATGTTTGCAATTCGCCAGTCCTCTGGCACCTCCCCGGAATCCAGAGAACATTGAAAGATTATTGCCAGTGCCTCTGCAATTTCCACTCTCACTTCCTTCAATATTCTTAGATGCATCTCATCCGTACCCAGTGCCTTATTAACTTTAATTACTGACAGCTTATCCAATACCTCCTCCTTATCAATTTTAAACCCTTCTAGTAACTGAGTTTCCTCCTCTGTCATCATGGCCTGGGCAGCATCTGCCTTCTAGGTAAAGACAGAGGCAAAGTATTTATTTAACACCTCATCCATGCCTCTTGCCTCTATGTTCAAATCCCCTTTTTGGTCCCTAATCAGCCCTACTCCTCCTTTTACCACCCTTTTATTATTGATGTGCTTATAGGATACTTATAGGATTTCCTTTTAAGTTAGCTGCCAGTCTTTTTTCATAATCCCTCTTTGCTTCTTGTATTTGTTTTTTCACATCCCTTCTGAACCTCTGTATTGAGCTTGGTTCTCAATTGTATTTGCTACCTGACACCTGTCATATGCACACTTTTTCTTCTTTAACTTAATTTCTACCTCCTTTGTCATCCAGGGAGCCCTGGATTTGCTTGTCCTACCCTTCCCTTTTGAGGGAATATATTTTGACTGTGCCCAAACCATCTCCTCTTTGAAGGTAGCCCATTGTTCAGCTACTGTTTCTCCCACCAACCTTTGAGTCCAGTCTATCCACCCCAGCTCCGTTCTTGCCCCGTTGAAGCCTGCTCTCTGCCTGTTGATTATTCTTACTCTGGTTTGACCAATGTCATTTTCCACTGTCATCCTAAGCCTTATGATACAATGATCATTGTCCCCTAAATGTTCCCCCACTGTCACTTGATCTACAGCCCACCTCATTCCCAAGAACCAGGTCTAGCAGTGCCTCCTTTTTTGTTGGATTGGACACGTACTGCTGTAGGAAATTCCCCTGAACACAATCTAGGAACACTTGTCCCTCACTGCCCCTTACACTACCACTATCCTAGCCTATATACGGGTAAAGTCCCCCAGTATATCTACTCTATGATGTTTACATCTCTCTGTAATTTCCTTGCAGATTTGTTCCTCTGTATCCTTCCCACTAGCTGGCAGTTTGTATATTACACTGAGCAATGTAATTGCACCCTTCTTATTCCTTAGGTCTAGCCAAATCAATCCTGTCCTTGAATCCTCTGACACATCCTCTTTTCTCCAGTACTGCAATACTCTACTTAACTAAAAACGCCACCCCTCCTTTTTTCCCTCTCCTATCTTTTCTAAACACCTTGTAACCAGGAATATTTAATACTCAGATCTGCCATTCCTTAAGCCAGGTCTCCACTATTGCCACAGCACCATAATCCCACAAGGCATTCTGTGCCTGTAACTCCCAATTCTATTAACTGTACTCCATGCATTCACATAGATGCAGTATAACCCTGATTTAGACTTCATTACTTGCTCCCTTACTCCGACTCCATCTATTAACTTACTATGCTCTATTTTAGTGCTACCTGCATCTCCCAGCATTCGGTGCACGCTGGTATTAAACTCTAATATGCTCTCCTGGTTCTCACACCCCTGCTGAGTTGGTTTAAACCCTTTGGTCTCCTTACCTAAAGAAACATATACTTGTTTTAGAGAGAATGCAACATAGGCTTACTAGATTGATTCCTGTGATGAGGGATTGCACTCTGTGGAAAGATTGAGTAGGTTAGGCCTGTGTTCTCTGGATATGAAGATCGCAGACATTGACACTGACAACTGGGAGACAGTGACTGACAGCTGTGACCTCTGAAGGCTTTGGAAGAGACAATCAGCTGGCTGAGCCCAGAAAAAACAAGAGGCTAGTGAATCATACACCTCAGTCCACTGTCGTCTTCTGCAGCAAATACAGCAGAGACTGCCGTGCCAGAGTGGGTCTCCTGAGCCATGCCAGAATGGGGCTCCTGAGCCACACCAGGCGATGCATAATGCAGCATTGACCATCACAGCACAAACTATCATTTTAGGAGATGGAAGGCAGCCAAAAGAATGTTCTCTGGAGTTTAGAAGAATATAAGCTTTCATTGAAACATACAAAATTCTTAATGGATTTGAGGGGTAGATGCTGGGAAAATGTTTCAGGGAGTGTAGAACTAGGGGTCACAATCTCAGAATAAGGGCTCGATTATTTACAACTGAAATGAGGCAAAATTTCTTTGCTCAGAGTTTTGAATCTTTGAAATTCTGTACCTGAGAGCTGTGAATGCTCAATTGATGAGTATATTCAAGGCAGACGTCAATAAATCTCTGGATTCTAAGGCAATCAAGGGATATGGGGATTGTGCAGGAAAGGTGGAGTTGAGCTTGAAGACCAGCCATGATTGAATGATGGACCAGGTCCGAAGGGCTGTACGGCCTACCCTTGCTCTTAATTTTGTTTTTACGTTCTTCTATTCTCTCCCTCCCCCCATTAACTCCCACAACTCTTTCCTTATCTTGGCTTCCTATTCTCTCCATTTCCTTTCCTTGTCCCCCCACCCTCTCCCTTCCATTTCCAGTTCCACCTCCCCCTGCTCCTCCTTTCTTCACCAACATGCCCACCCATTTCCATCCTCTTATTACCTTCTCCTTTCTCACACTTGCTATCTGCCTTCTCTCACCTCCTATGGCTTGCCATCTTACCCTGCCTGAATAGTGCACTGGACTTGATTCCCTGAGACTGAAATTGTCTTGGCTGGTAGCACAAAATAGCCAATAGCAAATTGTCAGCCCATTTACATCTCATTCAAATATCAGATGAAGAAGAGAGCAATTAAGAGCAACACTACAATACCATGGTTTATCCTTAAGAAATAGAGCGACTGTATCTATGAGAATAATAGGAGGGTGGTTAATGTGGGATGTCATGATTATGAGGCTAGACAGCTTGTTTTCATCCATAGCTAAGTCCTGAATAATGTGTTAAGGCACTGGCCATAATCTTCCAGCCCTTCTTAGATATAAGGGAGATGCCAGAGGACTGGAAAATTGCAAATTTTCACCCTTATTCAAAAAAGATGTAAGGATCAACCATTATAGGCCAGTCATTTTAATCTCGGCAGTGGAAAAGCTTTTAGAAATTATAATCTAGATTAAAATTAAGTAATTTGAACAAGTGTGGATTATTTAAGGAAAAGCAGCATAGATTTGTTAAAGGCAAATCATATTTAAACTAACTTGATTTTTTTTATTACTTGACAGAGAGGGTGGATAAAGGTAATGCAGTTTATGTGGCCTACTTGGACTTTCAAAAGGTATTTGATAAAGTGCCATAAGATTTGCCAGCAAATTTGAAGCTCATGGAATAAAAGGGACGGTGGCAACCTGGGTAAGAAGTTAGCTGAGTTTCAGGACACAGAGTAGTGGTGAGAGACTATTTTTCATACTGGAGGAGCGTATACAGTGAGGTTTCCCCAGGGTTGATGTTGAGACCACTGCCTAGCCTTGGGTGTACAGAGTATAACTTCAAAGTTTCAGATGATGCAAAACTTGGAAGTATTGTGAACTGTGAGGGGGATAGTGATAGACTTCAAGAGGATGTAAACAGGCTGGTGGAATGGGTGGACTCAGGCAGATGAAATTTAATGCAGAGAAGTGTGAGGTGATACATTTTGGTAGAAAAAACTAGGAGAGGCAATATAAGTGGCACAATTCTAAAAGTGGTGCAGGACCAGAGAGACCTGGGGGTATATGTCTACAAATCATTCAAGGTGGCAGTGCAGATTGAGAAAGTGGTTAAAAAGGCGTACAGGACCCTTGGCTTTATAATTAGAGGCCTAGAGTACAAAAGCATGGAAGTTATGATGAACCTTATAAAACAATTGGTTTGGCCTCAACTGGAGTATTGTGTTCACTTTACGAAGGATATGATGGCTTTAAAAGGGGTGCAAAAAAAATTTACGAGAATGGTTTCAAGGATGAGGAACTTCAGTTACATAGATCAGTTGAAGAAGCTGGAGTTGTGCTCCTTAGAGAAGAAAAGATTGAGAGGAGATTTGATAGAAGTGCTCAAAATCATGAGGTTCTAGCTAGAGTTGATGGAGAGAAATTATTCCCATTGGTGGAAGGGTCGAGAACCAGGGGCCATCAATTTAAGGTAAATGGCAAAAGAGCCATCGGCGATATGAGGAAAAGCATTTTTACACAGTGAGTGGTTAGGATCTAGAATACACTGCCTGGGGTTGTGCTGGAGAAAAAAAGTTGCAGGGCTACCGGGGAAGGACTAACTGAGTTGCTCTTAAAGAGAGCTGGTATAGACACAACAGGCCAAATGGCCTCCTTCAATGCTACAACCATTCAATGATGATTTTACGCAGTATCTCCCAGATGCAAGAGTAAGGATAATAATGAAATGTGTGGAAAACTCTCTGAAAAGGGAAGGAAACCAGCTACAAGTCATGTTCATATAGAAACCCCTGACTGTGTAAAGAGTACTGTGGAGATTTTGCAGATATAGTTTGAGGAATAAGGTTTGAGATTGAAGTGCAAGGTTTCAAGGGTATTAATTCCAGTAGCAGAACAAATTGAGGACACAGATTAATTACATCAAATGTGTGGCTAGAAAGATGGTGCTGATGAGAAAGTCTCAGATTTCTAGGACACTAGAAGAAGTTCTGAGGCCTAAAAATGCTGTGTAGACAGAAAAGTTTTAACCTAAACTAAACTGATTTCAATATTCCCATGGAGATTCTACTTAGAGGAATTGGAAAGGATTTAAACTATCGAGGCAGGGGGTGGGGCGAATGGTTAGAGTAATTGTAGTACATGGATAAAGCAGTAGAATTGAGGACTGTGGAGATGTATACCTTAATAAACAAAAAAATATATTAAAGACAAAGGAAGAAGAAGATAATAAAATGCCATAATGGGTCAGGGTCACAGTGATTTTATACGAATGCACAAAATTATTAAAAATAAAATCTAGGAACTTAGAACACTAATTAGAACCCGTTCACTGCCAAAGCCCATATCTATGCTTTTGTTAGACCAAAGTCTTGACTATTAAAATGGTCTGCTGGCCATCTCTCATCTTCCACCCTACATAAACTCAGCTCATGCAATACTCTACTGCCCACATCCTAATTCACACTAAGTCTCATTCACATCATCCCTATGTTTAAAAACCTATATTGGCTCTCAGTTCCAGCAACATTTCACATTTAAAATTCTCATCCTTGTGTTCAAATTCCTCCAAAGGCTCCTCCTTATCTCTGTAATTTCCTCCAGCCCTACGACCCTCCAAGATATCTGTGCTCCTCCAGTTCTAGTCTCTTGTGCATCTTTGATTTCTATCAGCCCATCATTGGCGGCTGTGTCTTCAACTGCCTAGACCCTAAGTTCTGTAATTCCCTGCCTAATCCCCTTCCCTCTCTCTCCTTTTAAAGTGTTCCTTAAAACTTACCTCTTTGGCTAAACCTTTGGTCCTCTGTCCTAATATTTCTCAGTGTCAAATTTTCTTTGACAGTGCTCATGTGAAGCTCTATGGAGTGTTATATTACATTAAAGAAACATATGATGCAGGTTGCTGTTGTTGTAAAGCGCTTTGGGATATTCTGAGGTCATGAATTATACGTGAATGCGAGACTATATCTTTCTCCCTCCTATGCTTGTCAAACCTTCCCTTAAATTCACTATACTATTCGCTTCAACCACTTCCTGCAGTAGTGAGTTCCATGTCCTTGCCATACTCCAGGTAAAGAGGTTTCTTCTGAATTTCTTATTTGATTTTTTTTTGTGTGACCATCTTATATTGATAACCTTTAGTTATGCTCTTTCCCAAATGTGGAAATATTCTATCTGTGTCAACTCTATCAAAACCGCTCAACTTTTTTTTAAGAAAAAAGAGACCCAAGTGTGTTAATCCTCTTCTGCTAAATAGATCTCTGCATTTCTGGTATCACCTCTTTAAATCTTTTTTCACACCCTTTCCAGTGCCTCTATAACTTTTTTTATAATTTGGTGACCAGAATTGTACACAGTACTCCAGGTGTGGTTTAACCAAAATTCGATACTCGTTTAGCATAACTTCATTGCTTTTAGCTTCTGTCCCTCTAGAAATAAATCCTAGTGCTTTGTTTGCTATTTTTATGACTGTGTTAATGTGTCACTTTTGGAGATTTGTGTATTTGTAGTTGCAGGCTCTTTACTCCTCAGCCCCATTTAGATTGTTATTTTCTAAGTAAAATATATCCTCATTTTATTTTGCCAAAATGTAATACCTCACATATTTCTATGTTGAAATTAATTATTCTGCAAGTTTGTTAATATCTTATTGCAACTTGTTGCAGTCCTCAGTTCCTCAGCCACTACCAGTCCCCAAATTTGGTGTCATCTGCATATTTAGAGACTGTTTTTTTCAATTCTGTGCTTTAAATTGTTAAGATAAATTGTGAACACCAGTGGTGTTGGCAATGATCCATGTGGAACACCACTTTCCACCTTCTTCCACTTTTGAATAACTACCCTTTACTCCTACTATTAGCTATCCATCCTGCTGTTTGACCCCTGACCTTGCATTCCCTGACCTTATTTTTTAGTCTATTACATGGTACCTTAAAAAGACATTTTGTAAATCTAGATAAATTACACCTATTGTATTACCCTCATCTATCTCCTCAAAAAATTCGACAAGGTTGGTCAAACAAGACTTTCCCTTTTGAAATCCATGTTGATTTTTTATTGTTATATTTTCAGTTTCTAGATGTTCCATGAAAAGAAATGCCTCTTTTCCATGTTAGCTTCTTAGCCAGATGTTAATGCTCCTGATCTGACTGTTTCTAAGCCAGTTTGCATGTTGCTCAGGCAATAATCCAGAGATCATTACTACAAGGTCTGTTAACTCCTGATATTCCCTTGCCAGGGTCTCCTCCCTGTTTCTACTTATGTTGTTTGTTCCAACACCAATAGCAATAGTTGGATTGTCCCCACCCTTTTCAAAATTCCTCTCTCACCATCATGTGATATCCCTTACCCTGGCAGCTTGTAGGCAACACAGGCTACAGGATTCTTGTTCATAGCTGCAGATTATGCTATTTATCCCCCTGATTTATAGAGTCCCCTAACACCACCACATTTCTAATTTGCTCTTCTGACCTTTGAACAGTCTTCTGAGCCACGGTGCCTTCAACTGCATAGTGGTGGTCCTCCCTGCAGTCTTTCTTCTTCTCCCTACAGTTAATCAGCAGGACCTCCTCCTCAACCTCTCCTAAGTCCCTGCACCCTGTTCTTTAATAGTCACACCCTCCTTTTGCTCCTTTTTCTCTGGGGTGTGATTGGGTGTTCTGGATAAAACTACTTAGAAATTCCTCCACCTCCCTCATGTTTCAGAGTTTCTCTAACTCCTACTCCAGCCCAGTGACTCTGAGCTGGAGTAACAGTGGAGGCAGAGACATTTCCTGCAGTTATGGGAATCCAGGACCATATCGCTGTCCTTAAACTCCCATGTGCTACCGTCCAGGAGATGGCCTGCCTTGCCATCTCTGCTCATATTTATTTGTTTATTGATAGCCTGAATAAATGTAATTAGTTTATTTTTAAATTCTAATTTATGGATTAATAAATTAAGTGAACAAGATGAACTAAATTAAATAAGGTAATGGATGTATTTCTCCAGTTACTAGTTTCAACAATTGCCCTAGCTTGGAGAGACAAAAAAAGCACTAATGGTCACCAACCAATTACCTACCTGCTGTTTGGTGCCATCACTCCTTGTTTCTTCATTTTCTTTGTTTTTAGCTGAATATATGCTGCCACCATTCAGATCTGTGATCTATTAAAGCTAGCTGCTCCCCTGCTGCTGCATCACCCTCCTCTTGGCACCACTCGGGTCCACACTCTGTTTGGGCGCCCTGTCTCACGTTCTGTTTATCTGCTACTACTGCTCTGATCCACACTCTGTTCAAGGGCCCTGTCTCCTCCTTCTGCTGCTGCTTTTCAAGTCTGCGCACTGTCTGGGGCCCTGTCTCCCACTCTGTGCTGCTGTCACCGCTCCTTCTCCTGCTGCCATTCAGGTCTGTGTTCTGTTCGGGGATCCCATCTCTCACTCTGTGTGCTGCAGCCACTGCTGCACCTCTTGGTGCCACTCAGCTCTACACTTTTTTTGGGTACCCAGTCTCAGGTTCTGTTTATCTAATGCCCCTGCTCCAGCCTGTGCTCAACCCAGGGACCCTGTCTCCTCCTCCTGTTGCCAGTCAGGTCTGTGTTCTGTCTGGGGGCCCTGTCTACTGCTCTGCTGCTGCCACCACTGCTCCTGCCACCACTCATCCTCCTGCTACTGCTCAGGTCTTGTGCCTTGTATGGGGGCCCTGTTTCCCACTCCATTTATGCTGCTGCCACCGTTTAGGTCCACGATCTGTTTGAGTTCCCTGTATCTCACTCTATTTATGCTGCCTCCATTGTCTCTCTGATTTGAGCGGGAAACTGACCGAGTTCATATACATGAGGCTCTGGGATTAATATCTTCAGGGCCTCAAGCTGCAGAGAGCTGGATGACTCCCCATCCACCTCAGCCCCACTGGCTGGACTTCCACAACATTAAAATTAGAGCTTTAGTATCATTTGAAATAACTAACAAGCCACATAATTGTAAAACTTATTGTTGCTTAGGCCCATAACCACTTTCTGCAGGCAATTAGGGAAGGGCAATAAACGTGGGCTTGTGACATCCTTCATAGTCTGAAGACAAATTTGTTAAAAACTCAGAAATAGGTGCTTGAGTGATTTACTCGAGCTGCTGATGACAGTGGACCCAGACCCCAGAATGCATCAGTGGCTTCGGGAGAGCAGGATGTAAACAAGTTTTTCCTTACAATTATTCATACATCAGTACTTCTGAGTGACTCCCAGTAGCACAGTTCTACCTCTGACACTTCAAGATTATTTTTAAAATTTGGACTTTAATTCATGACTAATTTGAAACAAACAGTTATTAGTAGTGATATGATATAGTGTTAGTGTTTTATAGGAAAACTAGGCTTATTGAAATCTCTGTTGATTGCCATATCTTTTTAGGTGGCGACTGAACGAATGAGCAATGGTGTCCAACAAGTCGAGGGGGATGAAAGTAACATTTTGCAGGAGGGACTTCAAAATTGCAAGGATAATGAGCCTGAAAGATCTGTTCCAACAGAAGAGGAGGTCACCTTCATGACCACTTCAGACACGCAGTTAAAGACTGACAGAGTTACCAATGTGGAAAGTAAATTGCTGCATGGGGAAATGCCAGAAAATGGAGATAGCAAAATGAAAAATTTGGAGAGTGTGGGCATGCATCGTAAAGCACAACAAACTCTGTCAAAAACTACTTGCACTCAGGATAACATTGGGGAACCAGGAAAGACTATAAAACAAAAAGTGACTCCTGGGACTAAGGCTCAGTATCGAGGACTTCCCTGGATTGATTCACAAATAGACAATGCTAAATCAGGGAGTCACCACCCTTTTGATGGATTGAACTCATTAAATCTGTACAAACCTTGTTTATCATCATCCCAAAATTTACACAATGTTGCTCAACCTTATTTTTCACCAGTGTTTAACCAGGGTCCACATTTGATGTACATACCACCAAACTTAGACCATCCTCATGTTGCACCGCCCCTTTCAACAACTTTAGGAGTTACAGGAGTGCAGACGGTGCCATCAATTTTACAAAGTAAAGGTGGCAGCACTAAGTTAGAATCCGATCTACATTCATATTCCCATCCAGTTATGCTCAACAGAACTTTGACTTCAGAATCCAAGGCCAAACATACTACTGATTATCCTCATTCCTCTTTTGCAAAAACAAAAACTCAATCAGAAACATCTCAGAAGCAACAGTTTTTATCTTCCACATCACATAGTCCATTACAAACTTCCCACATTTATTTCAACCCGGGCAGTGAATTGTGTTTGGGAAGGAAGAGCCCAAATATCCGGTTACCTAAACTTCCTGAGCGCAGTTCTACTCTGCAGCCCTCACTTGGGTTCTCAGAAAACTCACACCCTCCATTCATAGTATTCAGATCTCCACCTCAACTTGAGAAGCAGATATATCCAGAGGGGTCCCATGACCTGCCTCTTGATTTGTCAGCAAAATCGAGCTGTCATGGTATAGGGGTTAAACAGAATTCTTTCCCTGAGCTGCGGAAAACACCACCTATGCCGGTGTTAACACCCGTTAAAGGAGATGGATCATTCTCTCTACTGCACTCTAAAAGTGATGGTCTCTCCCCACGAATACCTCAGGGTAGCTACAGTGCCAGCAGTATTAAAGGAAACTTTGGTTTAACATCTCCTGTTGTGGTTTTTCCAGATACTATAAGAAATGGGGCTACTCTTCAAAAGAATCCAATTGATCCTTTAACTTTGCAGCCATTGAACCCAACTTGGTCCTGGGTAAAAGGTTCCAGCAACCTGGTGAACCATAATCCGCGGACTTTTGTTGGCGTGGCCAATGCTATACCTGCATCTATGTTACAGATTGGTAATGAAGATTCTAAGAGTGCTGCTAAACAAGAACCAATTTCAATTGTTTACCAAGGAGATTGCCAGTTGTCATTTTCCAATGGCAACAAAAGCGGGGAGCCCAAAAAAGATGCATATGGAGGTCATGGTGTAAAAAAAACTAATAATCACTCGCACAGCTGTTTTGTATCCACCCCCAGTGAAGTGGCATCATTTCATTCAAATGCATATCCCCCATTGGTCATTAACCACCTTTATCTAGCGAGAGATAAAACTCCATTTCATCATTCACCATTGTTAACTAATGGCAGCTGTTCAGCACCACAGTTGCCACTAGCTCAAGGAATTCCTTATGGTTTAACATCTTCCAGAGGAGAATATACTTTATTTCAAAGCCCACATCATTTGGGGGCTATGTGGACACCTCAGAACTATGGAGAAAAGACAAAGGAAGACAAGCTACAGATAATGGGGTCACCATTATCCAACTTGGAGTCTATTGTTCGTAACCGGGCTTTGGAACTGTTTGCAATTGAAAATAAAAAGGATAATCCTAAATCATTCACTCCAAATGCATTAAGTAAGGAAGGTATTCCTTCCAAAGATTTGAACCAATCAGCCTCCAGTGGTGCAAATGTAGTTGATTTAAGCCGTTTACCTTCTGAAAGCAAAAGTGGTCAGAAAGATCGTCAAAATATGGTTTCCACAATCAAGATAGACAAAATAGGTAAAACCAATAAAGGAATTGCGAGTGAAAATTCTAGTAATTCAATGGGTGATGTCGGTGAAGATGGAAAAGTTCAAAATAAGGAGCAAAAAGGACAAAGAATAATTACTTCTTTGCCGTTGAGCAACCAGCCCTTAGTTAATCATAGCCATAGTCATAAAGACCTTCCTGTTGTAGAACCACAAAGTGACAGGAGTTTAGAGGTAGTGACCATACCGGAGTTAGCACGTGGAAATACAACATCCTCCAAATTATCTACAGTTGCAGATCAATCAATGACTAAAGGTATATGTAATGAGAAAGAACATTATGCTGCTGGACCAGTCGAACGTACTGTTACCAAAGAAAAGAAGGATGGTTCAGTGAAGAATCCAGTTTCTAAATGCAAAGGATCTAATTCAGCTAGATGCAGTGCAAACCCATCTAGCTGTATTGGAGAGAAGTTCAAATGCACTAAGAAGGAAGATATCGTTGGTTCCAACAGATTAAATCAGGAACAGCAGACCATTCAGGTAATTTGTAAACTTTAACCTCTTTTTCTCCTTGTTCAAGAGTCAATTTTCTTTTGTTCTAATGACCACAATCTTCATTGAGCAATGTCAAACATAGGTGTGTGATGTAGCTCTGCCAGTTTTATAAGCTAATGATTTGATTTTACTTCTGCATTAGCTTCAGGTTCTAAAACCAAACCAGAGGAATTTTTCTGATCAGTGACTCTAGGAATGCATTTTAAAATGATTAGCTCAGACAAATTTGTATGAGCCAAAAAGAAAAAATATATAATTTTGTGATATAAATTACTAAAATGTGTAACTGTGAATAAATACTGGATAGTACAGAGTAGATTAGGACTTAGACCCAGGACTGCCCTGGGTTGGGCAGTCAGCAGCAAATCGATTGTGCTCACCACTGATTTTAAAGAAAACCTTGTGATCTCCGTGGCATGGACTTCCTCTCTCCCAATGTCAGTTTGAATGTGGCGCCAAGTTGGGGATCTACAGGCATTCAGCAACAATAATGCAGGGGTGAGACATTTCCAACGTTCGGCAGATTTCTGACATTGGCTTAAATTTATTTTCCGACCTTTGGAGCTAGTCCAACTAACGGGGGTTTAAAAAAGATCACAAATTTGCTCTCGGTGAGACCTGGAACTGACTAAGAGCTGTTTTTGGAGGAGTAGCGAGTGTGGGAGAGACAGAACCTGTAAGGAGCTGCTCCATCTCCTCCAATCATAGGTTCCCTCATTCCTGCTCTTGCTACTCCTCTAGAGAAATAACCAGTCATTGGGGGAAGAGGGAACCTGTGATTAGAGGAGCTGGAGCAGCCAGACTTTGATTGGAGGAGCAACAAGGGCGGGACGAAGGGAGCCTGTGATTGGAGGAGCTAGAACAGCAGCATGGGAGAGACAGGAGAATTAAAACCAAAGAAGAACTTTTCCTTGAGTTGAAGAGCAAGAGAAAGAGACAGAAACAATTTTCTTCAGAGTAGAACCTCAGAACTTGAGAGTCAGTGGATAGCTGACACTTTTTTCTTTCCCTTTGGAATTATTTATTTTTTGCAACCCTTTTAGTTGTGAGTTTTTAATTGAGAATGGGAAGGGGGGCTGTTTTTGGCAGCAGCCGGGAGGATGCACTGAGGTGAGTCTTTTAAAAATTATTTATAAATAACAGACTCCTCCCGACCCTCACTCCTATCCCAGTTACAAGAACCATCCTATTTCAATATAAAAGAAGGAAGTTGGGATCTTGGCACCAGCATCAGCGCATTCGGACAAGAGAGGGAGGCCAACATGGCAGCAGATCCAGTGCAGGTAAAGCACTTCAGCTGTGGCTGTGAGGGAGAGAGAGAGGGAATGTGAGAGGGGTGGGGGGAAAGAGACAGACAGACAGATTGAGAAAGGAGAGGGAGATTGAGGGGAAGAAGAAGGCAGCTCAGAGCAAGAGAGAGAGAGAGAATATGATCAATAGGCAAAATTGCTCACTTTTACACTTACAGCTTATTGTATTTATGTAT
This sequence comes from Carcharodon carcharias, assembly GCF_017639515.1. Taxonomy (NCBI): domain Eukaryota; kingdom Metazoa; phylum Chordata; class Chondrichthyes; order Lamniformes; family Lamnidae; genus Carcharodon; species Carcharodon carcharias. Next base: position 96,263,340 of record NC_054475.1, read on the forward strand.
ATGGTTTCTCAACCAGTTTTAAATATCTTTAATTTTTCTTCACACATTTTTCCTCCTCACATTCCAAATTTACAAGCTGTGGCTGGAACAACAATAACCAAACACAAAAGACAAAATTGTGAAATCCAATGGCTTTCTTCCTCTTTTATATTTGTCCACAGGTAATTCCCTCCCATACTTCCTCCTGCCCCTCCCCTCTTTTTGGCACGTCATCTTTCCCTGCCCACTGCCCCCCCCCCCCCCCCCAACCCAAGCCTTCCCCACATACACTCACTTCTCCACCCTCTTGCGTATCACTGATTCTTCGCTGGGGTTCATATTCTGTTTCTTTATGTTGAGGTAACTGGAGCATCACAGTCAGATCAGGTGGCTGTTAGATTTAGAATCCAAAAATGAGCCCAAAGATGAGTAATATTCAATTCAAAATGTCAACTCTGTTTCTCTCTCTCCATAGATGCTACCAGATCTCATGGCGCTTTTACAATTTCACCCATTTGAAGTGGCCTAGAAACATTTGCATTTTACCACGGATGATATAAAGTGTTATAATTTTCCGGCCCTTCACACTGCAATGACTTTGCCACTTTGCAATATAATGTCTGCATAATTCTTCATCACAAAAGATTTTCAGCCCTTTTTTGACTTCAGCCACTCTCCCTGAATAATGTCAGCAAGCAGGGTAAACAACCAATCCCATTGAACAATTCTCAGACAGCATACTGGAAAGAAAAATGTACTGAATTTTTAAATTTTAATTTAAAAAGTTTTCTGAGAGCGAAATAAAGGATTGAGGCGTACACATGGGATTAAGGTTTAAGCTGAAATATCGTAAATAACGTTAAAAGCATGAATTTTTTGTATTGGGAAAGTTTTACATTCGACAAATCTAAATTTCAGTTTTCCAGGAACAGGAAGGCTGTTCAGTAATTATGAAGTTAGTACACCATTAAATTCTTGTTCCCAGTTAAGCAGCACCTTGATTTTAAAACTCTCATCCTTGTTTTCAAATCTCTCCCTCACCTCGCCCCTCCCAACTCTATAATCTTCTGCAGCCCCATAATTCTCAAGATATCTGCAATCCTCTAATTCAGGCCTCTTTAACATCCCCGGTTTGAATTATCTCACCATTGGTAGCTTTGCCTTCAGGCGTAAGGATCCTAAGCTTTGGTATTGCCTCTCCAAACCTCCCGATCTCTATCTCACTATCCTCCCTTAAGAGACTTCTTAAAACGTAACAAACCTTCGGTCATCTACAGTAATATCCCTTTGTGTTTGCCCCGCTAAGTGCCTTGGGATGTTTTATTGCGTTAAAGGTGCCATATTAAATACAAGTTGTTATGCATCATTCAACAAGATGCTACTTTTTCAAGCTTTTTTTTGCAATGAAGCTAATAGTGTTCAGTTCAGTGATTGCCAATTGATTGCAGTAAAGGGGACTTCAACTGTGCACACTAAGCATAGAATCAGCGACAACAACTTCAGATTTTTGCATTTAACAATGCATATGCAGATTCCAGAAGTTGTTGTCAGTTTCAGAAGCAGACTGTTTGACTGCCATTACTACTACAAGATCTGGACCTAAAATGAGTAAAATAACATACCATGGTAGTGTGCAATAAATAAACAATACCTATAAGAACATAAGGACTAGGTGCAGAAGTCTGTTCTACCATTCAATACGATAATGACTTAGCTGAAATTGACCTCATCAGCTCAACTTCCCAGCCTGTTCCCCATAGCCCTTGACTCCCCTTAAAAATCAACCAGCCTCAGCTTTGAAAAAATGTATATATACAATACTTGCCTGTAAGCTCAAAGTTGAACAGTGGTCAAAATCTTGCTCCAGCTACCCTGAGTTTGAACGAAGAAATGTTGCAATGGAACAAAACATAAATGCATAACCAGTGTTGGATTTCAGTAAAGCATGATGATGGACATGTGGACTTTTCATGTAGTGAGTCTACTTGAAATGTCTAAGATACCAAGCAGTTGAACTAGATGACTTTGTGCATCTAAACTTGATTTGTGTAGACAGTATTTTGAGGTGTACAACAAAAGAATGAGGTACAAAAATAAAAATACCTGGAAAAACTCAGCAGGTCTGACAGCATCTGTGGAGAGGAATACAGTTAACGTTTCAAGTCCATAAGACTCTTCAACAGAACTAAGGAAAAATAGAAGAGAGGTGAAATATAAGCTGGTTTAACAGGGGATGGGACAGGTAGAGCTGGATAGAGGGCCAGTGATAGGTGGAGATTGCCAAAAGATGTCATAGACAAAAGGACAAAGAGGTATTGACGGTAGTGATATTAGCTAAGAAATGCGCTAATAGGTGACATTAAGGGTAGAAAGCAGGACGAGCAAGGTATTGATAGCCCTGGTGGGGTGGGGGAAAGGGATCGAAATAGACTAAAAGGTAGAGATAAAACAATGGATGGAAATACATTTAAAAATAATGGAGATAGGTGGAAAAGAAAAATCTATACAAATTAATGGAAAGAAGGGGGGCAGAAGGGGGGGTGGGGTGGAGGAGAGAGTTCATGATCTAAAGTTTTTGAACTCAGTATTCAGTCCGAAAGGCTGTAAAGTGCCCAATCGGAAGATGAGGTGCTGTTCCTCCACTGCTTCGCTGGAACATTGCAGGCTAAGGACAGACATGTGGGCATGAGAGCAGGGTGGAGTGTTGAAATGGCAAGCGACAGGGAGGTCTGGGTCATGCTTGCGGACAGACTGAAGGTGAAAGAATGAGGTACTTTGCAGGTGATAGTGATGGCAGTAATTTAAGATGATGAAATAAGAGTTCTGTATCACGAAGCACATAACACTGTTAAAAACGTTAATTTCAGTATTTTTTACTACAGCTTATTGTATGAGTAGGCTAAATGAATCGAGTGACGGCATTAATCACAAAACAATTAAATCTGCCATCTTTAGGATTGGCCAGATTTGTTTTATGAAATAAGGTTTGAATACTTAAGTATTTGAAGTTAGTGGTGAAAATACAGGTATGTCATATGTGTAAAATGTCTTATCATCAAATCTATAATGTAGTACTGCAATAAGAATTGATATGCAGAAAGGGATTTTGACATTGACAAAATAGTATGATGTTTCACGTAAGAAATATTACACCTCCCTTTTTTGTAATAAGACCTTTTCTACCCATGAGGGGCATATGAGAAATAGCTCAGACTACTGTCCCTTTTAAGGAATTGTCATTAGTGATAAGGGGGACTAACACTTTTCTATTATGCATATGTAAGACCACATCTAGCCCATCCATTTACCTTTTTAGTGTGCTTGTCAACAGCAAATCTTTATTCACTTTCACACCAAAATAGATTGCTGTTATATTATTTTTTCTTTGTTTTGCATCATGTGTCACAGTATTTCAAATCATGTTGCAATCCAATTACATAACTAATGCATAAGAGGCTTGTTGGCTAAACACTGAATTCAAATCCAGGTAAGACAAACTCCACTGTTAGCCTTCAGGGCATTATATGAAGTGATTTATCAAATTAATCAATCCAGGCACACAGTAAAAAAACTGCCCAAATGTGGCACTAAATTTGCAGTCTTGTTCTGAAAAGGCAGAAGTTGGCTGGTCTGTGAAATGGGAAACAAGTGGCCTGGTGTACTGCAGCATAATGTTAGTGCTGAGCACATTGTTAGTGCTGAGCTTATTGTTAGGCAGAGTTTACGGAGCTTCCTTACCTGATATGGGAATGCTTGATGCTGACGCTGTGTCTGAAATGGAAAGTTCCATTTCCCAACATTGATATGCTGTTACTTGATCAAATGTAATTTCAAACAATATATGTGTAAAGATTTAATGTTCTTTAAAACTGTTATTAAGATATCATTCCTTAATTCCATCTCAGCATGCACACTAGCTAGTGGACTGTGAAAATTGCTGGACTAATTCTGGGCAGCTGAGATTGCAAAAGATATTGGGGGGAATTTTACACCGGCGGGATTTTATGGTCCTTTCGAAGTCAATGGACTTTTGAATGGCTGCATTTTATGGCCCTACCCCCGCCGTGAGGGACCATAAAATTCCACCCATTGTTTTAACAGGTAAAACTTCTCAGATTTAGACATCGGATCCCAGATTTTGATGAAATTTTAATGCCATCGGTAGCCCATTTACCAGTAGCTAAATTGATCACTGCCGGCATTAACATAATCAGAAAATCTAGACTTCCACCTCTTGCCCTCCACCTCTAGCAAAAGTGAAAGAAACTGAACTTAACTCTTGCTTTATCTATATTAAGGCCCGAATGAGGCTTCCATGCCAGCTGATATTGTAAATGTGCTCTCCCCTCCCTTGCAAATCTACCATCATCAAGTTCCTCCTCAAAAAAATGACCTTGACTCTTACCAAATTTTTGTTCATCTTTCCCACAATCTCATTTTTGAACCTCTCCAGTCAGGTTTCCACCATGCAACAGTACTGTATTAATACAGACCTAATTAAAGTCACAGATGAAATCCTCTGAGTGTGGTACACTATCCCTCTTTGTTCTTCTCAATCTCTCTGCAACTTTTGACTTGGTTGACCACAACATCCTACTCCAGTGCCTCTCCATTGCTCAATTAAGTGTCTACAACACCCTTTCTTAGCACGTCGTAGTCAGACAATTTCCTGCAATGGCTTCTTGTCCCCATACTGTCATTTCTGGAGTCCCTCATGGGTCTCTTCATGGTCTCTTCCTATTTCTCATCTAAAACTTGCTTCTTTAACCAAGATTTAGTCATTCATCCTAATATCTCCTCCTATGGCTTGTTGTCAAGTTTGGTCTTATTATTTAGCGAAGCAATTTGGAACACTTTCCTATATTAATGGCATGATGTTCTCTATTGATGCGGTCAAGCCCAGGGTGCAATTGTAATCACTGTCCTGGCTTTCCTTCATGAGAATGAGTGGTGATTAAGTGATTAAACATGTGGTTGAAAATAGTCTGTGGTGGATTGTAACTGTCCTAAGGATGAGAGTTTGCAGATTTCAACTGCTGAGTGCTACCTTGGCTTTGATGATATAAATCTCACATCTGACTCATGTAGTTATTGCTTCACATTCATTCCAGAGCTAAAGTATGTAATTGAGACTGACAATTTGGTATGGTATTGAAAAATACTGGATTGTTGGAAGTGCTGTCTTTCGGGTGAGCATGAAACCAAAACCCTAATTGTTTGTTTAGATGCGCACAAAAGATCCATTGCACTATTTGAAAAGCAAGTTCTTCTGGATATCACTTCCCTTTCGACCAACGTCATCAAAATAAATTGGATGTTGCAATTGCTTACATAACAACAGTCACCGCACTTCAGAAAATTCAATAGATTTAAAGTGTTTTTGTGGCATCCTTAGTACATAATAAACTGCATTTCTTTCTTTCTAACCATCCTTAGCCTTTCTTTCTGTTTATGTGATAAACCCTGCCTTTGATTGAGATGTTTTTGCCAGTGTCATAATGGAACTGGGAAGAAAAGGAAGGGGAAATAGGAGGAAAAGAGGCAACAGGGTTCATAGTTGATCAATACTGGTACTATGAGACAGTGCTGCACTTCCTCTATGTTGCATTCGCTAGCTGAACCACTTCAAGAACTGCAATCTTCAATGTGATGATAGTAAATGGAGTAGGGGAAGCTGCCACCTTGGCCATATTCTTTGTGTTCTGAGTTGTTAATGCATCATTTTGTTTATCTTTTGGGGGAATAAATGCAGAAGTAAATTTCAACTGATATCACACAAATCAATGATTTATTTTGTTACTTAAAACAGAATCATTTTACATAAAGTAAACTTGACCTCAGTTGAATGTAATTTGCAGGGATCCAAAAGACGGTCAAGCAGTCTCGAAGTGAGTCAGAGAGATAATGAAGAAGATGGCTGTTCATCCAAAGGACTTGATGGAGAAAGAAGAAGCAAACGGCTGAGGACACCAAAGACTGAATCCCCTTCCACAACAACAGTACGAGAAAGAGGTGGGACTGATCTGTAGCATCATACTAATTACATGCCCTTTTGTGCACAGAGGAGCTGCAGATTTAACAAATGTATATAGTGATTCCTATGTTCAGGAGGCACTTGTTTATATGAACAGAACAGAATGCTACAAGCCTGAGCCCGTTGATTACTGATCAAATAAATGTGTTTACACATGGTGATAATTTGAATTTGAATTAATTTACAATCAGCTGGCTACATGAAATCCTGAAGGAGCATTCCAAAGATAACATGACAAAGGAAAGAAAATAACCTCTGTCTTGTATTATTGAAATTTGAGAAGATTGATTTTTAATTCATAGTGGGACACCGCAGAATCATGAATTTTCTCACCTGCCGGTTGTAGCTTGCAGCCATATTGATATTAACTGCCAGGCCTCTTTACCATTCTATTAGTCCAGATAGGACGCCATTGACTGCCATGCAAAAATAGGTCAGCTATGCCTGCCTACTGGAACGCAGAGAGGAAAGGGAATTCTGAGTGAGTCACTGGAGAAAATGTTGGAGGGAGCCTCAGGCATGGGACCCCTTAACTTTTCTTGTGAGGCAGTGTAGAGGAAAAAGTATTTGGAAAGCTAATAGGACTAAAGGCTGACAAGTCCCCCAGACGTGATGGCCTTAAGGGTCTTAAAGAAAATGACTGCAGAGATAGTGGCTGTAATCTTCCAGCCAACTTCCCTTGATTCTGGAAAGGTCCTGGCTTTGGAAAATTGCAAATGTAACACCATTATACAAGGAAGGAGGAGAACAGAAAGGAAACTACAGTCCAGTTAGTCTAACATCTGTCATTGGAAAAGTGCTAGAATCTATTATTAAGGAGGTTGTAGCAGCACATTTAGAAAATAATGGTCTTGTGAAAGGGAAATCTTGTTTGACAAATTTATTAGAGTACTTTGAGTCTATACCAAGTCGGGCAGATAAAGGGGAATCCGTAGAAATAGTGTATTTTGGATGGAAACTAAAGATGACCTTAAAATAGCAAACGTACTAAGTGACTACCCCCTCCAGGTATTCTCAAGGGAAGATAAGAGCAATGAAGATATCCTAAGTAAAATTATTCATGACTTCATTGTAAATGCAGTAAAAGTCATAGTGGTTAAATGGGCTCAAAACAAATAAATCCCGAAAGGTTGAATGATCTTTAACTCAGAGTGCTGAGAGAGTCTAGGGAGAAGATCTTTGGGGCGCTGACAATCATAAAGGAGTGAGTATTGAGGTATTGGTACATTGAAAACGGCCCACTCTCATATCTATATTCAGAAATGGTGAAAACAAACACTGAGGGCAGGATTTTTGTGGAGTCTACCTTTAGAAATAGTGGACAGGACCCATATGTGGAAGTCCTGCTCCTATTTCCAACAGATCCAGTTTTTGCCGGTAGGGAAAAGGGGTGGAATGTGATTCACACAGGAAGGAAGCCCATACTCAGCAGGGCCATTTGAACTCAGTGCTGGCTGTTTTGCTATTTTGGCTGTTGCAAGTGCCTTAAACCACAGTGTAGGAGCCAGAAATTGATGCAGCAGATGTAAACACACTTGAAGAGCAAATAAGGTATGCGTAACTGTCATAACCTGAAGTTTTTTAAATGCTTTCACTCTTTAAACTTAAAAAAAACAGGCTGCAGCTGTAACTGAGAGGTTTAAAAAAGCACTCTACTGGCCTGCTTTGATTGATAGGGATAGGTTAGAAAAATAAGTTGCATCTGGTCATACAGTTTCTGTAGAGCTTTTTGTTGACACTTTCCCATATCGTTATGAATGCTTGGCTGAGTTTCAAAATCTAAATTATATCCGGGGGGGGTTCTGAGTTCACAGTTTGATTGACAGCTTAAAGAGGCTTTTAAAAGATAGCTGACTTTGATGTTGGGGTCTGAATTGTTTTCGTAAGAGATTAACTACTTGAGGAGATTTAAAAGCTTTGAATGGATTTTATGAATGGGAGCTTTCATTACCAAATGTGTAGGAGTGAGAGCTGGATTAGATTGTTAGAAGTTCATTCTTCCTTTTCATCTGCATATGGCTCCTGAGGTCTACTGATTGTTCAAACTGGTGAGTGCCTACCGAGGTGGCATATACAGCATAAAGGTCTATGGGGGTGACATAAGTTGACACTGAGTTGGCATGGAGCATTTGGGGGGAACCATGGAAGGTGGGTGGGGGCATGAGTTGCATTGAGTTGGTTTGGAAGGTATGGGAAGGAGGGTAGTTGAGGTGAGGGCTAGGGGGTCTAACAACTTGTAAAACAACTGAGAAAAAGTCTCAGAGAATTGAGGCAGGCCTTCTAACCAGCCCTTCTTGGCATTTGCTCAGCTCCTGTGACCACTTGCAGAGTCAGCAGGCCCAACTCCGTCTCACGCCACCAGTCCCCAAAGCAAATATCACAAGTTTCATCAAGGTGGACCCAGAAATTTCCCGACTTGAGCTCCCCACCTTGTTTTCCAAAATCTGGCCCTGACAACTACATAACCGTTCGTCCTAATTCTATTCCATATAAAGTAACAGAATTGATTATCAGGGATAAAGGAGGATCATTTGTATAATAGTAACCTAGTTTACAGTATCAGCATAGATTCGGATGGAGAAGATCCTTAAGCCACTTGAAAAAGTGACAACCCAATTGGGCTTTGGTGAACCTTATGATGTATGTATCTTGTGTCATGGACAGAATTTGTGTGTTTTCTTATTGCCCATGATCAGTATGTTTGTATGTAAGGGGTGTATGTTTTCTTATCCTCAAAGTGATTGTCCCAATTTAAATAATCCTAGCAGCAAGCTCTTCGTGAATTTTTAAAAAAAAGATTATTTATTATCACATACTTGCCCTGGAGGTTTAAAACATGCCATCTCACTCACTTGCCTCACACATATTAACTCACAGCGTTCTCAGTATGCTGTGAGGATTTGTGTAGTTGAATTTCCAGGAGGCTGGAAATCAGGTGAAATCGAAGTTGCAACAGCTTGGGGAGGCCCTTCTTCCACTTTCTAGGCATTGTTGTTTATTACACCTTGAAATTCATCCAGTCTAGTTTGGATGAGAGACCATCATAGTACAATGGAATTGATGGAATTGATTTATATTCATCTAACACACATTGAGTTTCAATGGTTTGTTTTGTTCATGGTGAAATAGAAATACAGGCTGGCAGGAATGGTATAATTTATTTGCATGGTCCATCCTTAAACAAAGAGATGTGTGAATTCCCCAGATTGCTGTGAACGTCCATATTTAATTAGGTATTTGCTTGGGACTCCGGACTGTCTGGAGCTCAAAATCCCAAAGATCACACTATTCACAGTGGCCATTTTTAAAGGTCTGTGTTCAAAATTTTGAAGTATTGACTGAATGTTCATTATATATTGGAACATGACATTTGACTTTCAAAAGGCTTTTGATAAGTTCCACACAAAAGGCTACTAATTAACTCAAAAAGCTGTGGGAATTCAAGATCAACTGTAAGTACAGATGAGAAACTAGGTAGAGGGTAGGAAATAACAATTTCTCAACAAAGTAGAATGTCAGAGTAGGTTGCCCAGCCTCAGGGAGGTGAGGGACCACTAATGTCACTAATTTACATGGATGCAGAAATTTAATGCAAGTAACCAATTTTACAGTTATGATAAACTAGAAGGGGCAGTTGAATTACAGGAGAAAGCTGTCATGAACGTGTAGTTGCGATATTATGGATTTTTGTTTTTAAAAAAAGCAAACCTTCCTTTTAAATAGACACAAGAAGCCTTAAAGATGGCTGCCAAAAGTCACCTGATCTGTGTTCAAGCTTAGAAGGCTCCAAGTGGATTGCAGGTAGACATATCTAGACATGTGAAGACATTTGAAATTCAATTTTCATTTCCACAAGGGCAAACAGAAACTCATTGTGGCTTCCCTGGTTGTGTGAATAGCTCCTTCTTATCTCCTCAAACCTGGGAGAATGGGAACCATCCAAATCAGGTAAAATCAGAAGGCCTCATTCTTCTTCTTTTTCTTGAGTTTTCTGCCCAAAGGCAGTTTCAGTCTGCAGCACCACGACCTCCACTGCACATCGGCCAAGAAGGCAGGTCCCAGATCTGCCCCAGCTGGAATGGGAATGGAACCCCATTCTGTTGGCACAAATTTGTTCCACACCGGCTGTCCAGCCACATGCCCCAACCACCACACGCTCCTACCTCCTCCCAAGAGCCTGAGTTGCTATAGCAACATACACTTTTACATGAATGTTGTAATCTGGAGTTGTGGATGATGATGCTAGATGCTTCAATTTTTTCCCATCACATGGCTGACCAGGAAAATCTCCTGCTCTTACCATCTGCCATTTGTGAATGTTGGAAGGATTTACAAGTTGACACTCAAACCATTTTATCATGTTATGAACGCACCTTCCTATCAAGTCTTGGAGTGGACCTTTAACCCAGAGCTTCTGGCTCAGAATACGGACATACCCATTGCACCACAAGTCTTCCGCAGCCTCGTTAAGATATTTAAATGATCAACTCAGCTTCTGGGAGCAGATTAGTTGCCTGCACCTGTCCTGCCTCCCTTAAACTGGAAAATGGGCGGGTTAGAACTGGGCTTGAGGTTTTTAAAGTATTAAGATTCTAGATGCCTTTAAACATGCTTAATGACAAATATATAATCAGTGCAGAACAACAACCCAGAAGACCTAATAGGATGTTAAATAACATAGCCAAAGCAGCAGAATATAGGTCAGAGATGATAATGTTCAAACTTTTATGGTGTCCTCGACACATGTAGGAGACATTGCAGAGAAAACTCCTAGGCAGACCCTCAGTGTTATTTGAACTATTAGGAAAGATAGGAGAAAGGTGGACTTTTCAGCCTAAGTAGGAGACATTTGAGAGATGACCTTTCACAGGTGTATAACATCGTAACCGTTAACCCAGTATTATTATTTTAAATTAAGCAGTAGAAGTAGAACTAGGAAACATGAGTTCAAACTATTAGATAAAAATTCTAAGATTTGTAGAAGGAATTTTTCATCACAAAAAGAGTGATCAACACATGTAATGAATTTTCTGATGGAATAATAGAGGCAAGACACTAAAATAATTTTGAAAAACAATTTAACTATATTGTAGGCAGTGTTGGGATCTCTCTGGATAAATAAACTAAGCTGGACTGAATGATCTTTCTCCTCCATAATTCTCTTGCAACTTATTGAATATGCAACCAAGATAAGCTGTTACAGGGTATAGAGGCTGCTACATTGGGTGAAGTTTTATTAGTTTACAGCCAAACATTAGTTGCAGCATCAGATCATTCTGGCCCTGAATTGCCTCGGATTTTCAGCTGAACTCCCAGCATAACTCTGGCAGGAATCTAGCAGAATTCTCTGAAAAACGGCAGGGAGCAGGGTTTCACCGAGTGCCTGTCATTCCAAGACACATTGGATGGTCTGGTAAAGGATAGAAAGCTTTGTCTTCCCTCCATGGGAAAAATTACATCAAGACTCTTCTATCATTCAGCTACTTTTCAGAGAGAGAGTCTGTGTGTTTATGTGCACATGCAATTGTTTATAAGTGAGGCAGGCAATAATTATGCATGTTTCCAAAGACCCTCGTTATTTGATCTTTGTGTCTTACTCATTCTGTCATGACTTGGCTGTGTCTCAATCTCTATCGGGAAGTCTTTCTAAAACTATACAAGACACTAATTAGACCACACCTAGAATACTGTGAACAGTTTTGGTCCCCTTATCTAAGGAAAGATATACTGGCATTGGAGGCAGTCCAGAGAAGGTTCACTAGGTTGATCCAGGGTATGGGGGGATTTTCTTATTAGGAGAGGTTGAGTAGGTTGGGCCTGTACTCATTGGAGTTTAGAAAAATGAGAGGCGACTTTATTGGAACATATAGGGCAGAATTTTGCCCCTGGCATGTGGGATCAGCGAGGGCAGTTGGAAAGCCAAACGCCGCCCACGAGTGACAGTGCACTGCGATTTCACGGTAGTGAGCCAATTAAGGCCCGCCCAGCGTGATGCGCGAGCGGCAGTGCTGAGCGCTGCCTGTGCAGGCGGGGGGAGGAGGGTGAGCAGGCCAGCGCATACTTGGCGCATGCATGCAAAAGAGCGCTGAATAATCTTCCTGAGGCACAGAGCTGCCTCAGGGAGGTGAAGAATATATTGAAAAAATTAATAAACAGCGGAAAAAATTAATAAAACATGTCCCCTCATATGACTCTGTCACATGTGCAGGGACATGTTTTTAATTAGAAATCAAAGTTTTTGTTTCATTTGTATTTGCTTTTGGAAACCTCATCCCATTCATGGATGAGGTTTCCAAAAAAATGCAAAGACCACTTGGCCTTTTCGCCTACCCATCAACTGTTAGGCTGAATGAGCAGTGAAAAATTCAGGGCATTTGATAATTTAATGGCCTTAATAGGCCTTCGGCACATGCCCGCCGACTGAACTATCACGCGACTACGAGCTAATGTTGGCATGCTCAGCCGATGTCAACGCGCATCATTACACACTCAGTCGGGTCAGGCGTGCACTTACGTGCCAAGCTAAAAATTCTTCCCATAAGATTCTTAGGGGACTTGACAGGGTAGTTGCTAAGAGGTTGTTTCTCCTTGTGGGAGAGTCAAGGACCAGAGGGCATAATCACATTTAAGACAGAGATGAGGAGGAATTTCTTCTGAGGGTAGTGAATCTGTGGAATTCTTTACTGCAGAGGCTGGGTCATTAAGTATATTCAAGGCTGAGTTTGACATTTCAGTAAGGGAACCGAGAGTTATGGGGAAAAAGCAGGAAAGTGGAGTTGAGGATTATCAGATCAGCCATGATCTCATTGAATGGCAGGGCAGACTCGATGGGCCGAATGGCCTACTTCTGCTTCTACATCTTAAGGTCTTATTTCTTCCCCAAACTCTCACTTGTCCCTCACTGATCTGTCTTCATAATGTCTCAATTTCGTTAATCTCTCTCTCTCTTTCCCCTCCTAATTTCTCTATCTCTTGATCTCTCTTTTTCTCTCTCTCTCCCATTCTTTCTCTGTCTCACTCATTTGTCTCTCTCTCTGTCTCCCTTCCCCACTTCTAATCTTTCTCTGCTGTGGATATCCTCACCTTTGCCTTTGTTACCTATGACTTGACTATTACATTGCTGTCCTGGTCGGCCTCCCATTTTCAACACTTGGGGTCAACCAAAAGTCTGTTGCCTGTATCCTGACTTTCACAAATCCCATTCGTTCATCATCCCTATACTTACATGGGCTCCTGGTCCAGCACGCTTTGATTTTAAAATTCTCATCTTTGTTTCTTAATTCCCTTATCTCTAACCTCTTCCAGCCCTAAAACCTTACAAGATCTGTGTTCTTCCAATTCTGCCCTCTTGTGCATGCTAGTGTTAATTTCTGTACAATTTGCAGCCATGCCTCCAATGCCTGGGCCTCAGTTCTGGTATTCCCTTCTGTAAAATTGTCCACCTCCCTTCATCGCTCCCTTTCTTTAACATGCTCCTTAAAACCTACCTAATTGACCAAACTTATGGTACCCTGTCCCAATACGTCCTTACAAGGCTCAGTATCAAATTTTATTTACTCCTGTGAAACATCGTTGGGCATTTTACAATGTTAAAGGTGCTATGCAAATACAAGTTGTTGATGTTGGCCTCTTTAGGCAGAATTTTCCCCCGCTATTGGGGGGGATGTTTAGGAGCGGGTGCATGAAGGCATGCCTCCGATCGGCGCACCCAATTGGGGATGCGCTGCCATTTTACATGGGCGGGCCTTAATTGGCCCGCCCAGCATGACGTCCGCAAGGAAGTGCTATGCGCTACCTGTGCGGGCAGGGGGCGGAATCCTTAAACAGAGAGTGCGGTCTTTTGCACGAGCGCAGTCATCTCCCTGAGGCTAAGTGCTGCCTCCGGGAGATCGGTGCCAAATTTAAAAATGTTAACAATAGAAGAAAAATTTCCATGACATGTCCCCTCATGTGACACTGTCACATGAGTTGGGACATGCCCTTCACTTTCATTGACACTTCTATTAAAAATTAAAAAACCTACATGGAACCTCGTCCCGCCCGTGGATGAGGGTTCATGCTTTTTCCAATGCCTGCCAGGGCTCCTGGCCTGCCCGCCAACCTTAAGGTTGGACGGGCCGGTCCATTAAGTACTTTAATTACTTTGTCAATGGCCTCAATTGGCCATTGACAGGTCGGTGGGCGCACAGCTTATTCTGCTGAGCCCCCGCCCGCCTGAAAATTGAAATGATGCGGGGTGAAGTTGAGGGTTCCGCCCAACGTCATCCCGTGTCATTTTACGTGTCAGCGAGTTGGGCCCCGCCCCCCACTCGCCGACCAGGAAATCCTGGCCTTTTAAAAAAAAAAGTTCCCTTTCTGTCCCTAATCCCTTTCCTACTTTGATTCAGGCTAGGCAGTATTTATTTTGATATCTGTCCTTGAAAAAGGTAGGAAACTCCAGCCTTTGGACATATATTGTAACTCCTTGTACATAACACCCACCCACACTTTATTATTGCCTAACTAAAAAAAATGGACAGCTAACTGATTCTGAGAGCTCTGTAGAGCAGGTTTCTAGGGGATGAATGAAAGTGGCACAGTTTGATTAATGTTGTCTTTTCACTCAGTGTGTGAGTGTCTTTTATTCTACTTAAGTGCTTGTTCAGTAGATTTTCAAGATGGTGGTCAGTTTTGAATCAGGCAGGAATAGAACTGCAATAGATCATATTGAAATGTTATTTTATGTCCAGCTTTTTAAAATAAAAAATCTATGGGGTTAAAAGTGTATTGGAATTTCAGTATTACTTTAACTTCAAATATACTGCCACCGTTTCACAGATGTGAGTAGTTCCAATGTGCATTGATCCAAAAGTGATATGGTCAGTTAGAAATGTGATTGTGCGGCAAATGGGCTTGCATGTCTGTGGGTTGTGCATCTGTTCATTTGGGCATGGGGACCATGTGAAACTTGTGTTGGTGGCTTGTTATCGGTCACCTGCATGCTGCCAGTGCTACTCATGCTTATTATTGCTTGTGTGCCTATTTGTAGGTGGTAGGAAATTGGGTTTCATTGACACTATTTAAAGGCAGCCAAAAATCCTCAAAGGGGAGGTGCACTCTGGCTACAGACAGGAGGAAATGCTCGAAAGAGAAATAGCTGAAAGGTTTGTAATTTGGGCCGTAAGCTTCTCCAGTGGCACTTTCAAGCCCTGGGATTGTTAGTTAAGCACTCCAAGACCGGCCTGGGGGTGTCAAATTTGGCATTAATTTGACAGTCTTTCAAAGAAAGCCACAAGAATTGTGTGTAGGGTAACATATTTGTCAGAGAAATCATTTTTAAATTTAGTTTTAGTCTTGCCTCTGGACTTCAAGTTGGGTACATAGTCCTTGGAAAATTGAATCTGAATGGGATAGAGGAGGAAATGATCTAGTGGTATAGATTCCCAAATCATTGAAAGGAGCAACATTGGGCAGAATCCTTAGGTTGGCGAGCAGAGGGCGGGCCTGCTCACCGACGCGTAAAATGATGGAGGATGGCGTCGGGCGGAACACCCGACGCCACCCTGCATCATTTCAATTTTCAGGTCGGCGGGGGAGCAGCTGAATCAGCTGTGCATCTGCCGACCTGTCAACAGCCTGTTGAGGCCATTGACAAAGTCATTAACCTCATGAATGGACCTGCCAGTGCAATCTTAGGGTTGGTGGGCAGGCCGGGAGCCCTGGTGGGCTTCAGATAAAGCATGAAACCTCATCCACGGGTGGGATGAGGTTTCATGAGGGTTTTTTTTAAATTTAATAAATGTATGATTTAAAGTGATGGACATGTCCCAATTCATGTGACAGTGTCACATGAGGGGACATGTCAGGGAAATTTTGTTTTGCACCTTTTACCATTTTTAAATTTGGTGCCAGTCTCCCTGAGGCAGCACTTAGCCTCAGAGAGATGAGTGCACTCTTTCGCGCACATGCGCGAAAGAGTGCACCCGCAGCGGAGGGAATCCCCCCCCTGCCCGCACAGGGAGCGCATTCCTTGCTCAATTGGGGTCGCTGATCAGAGGTGCGCCAGTTCCTGCACTCTTTCCCGGACCTCCCGACAGGGGAATTTTCTTCCCAAAGATGAACAAGGCGATTAAGAATTCAATCAAAACACTGGGGTTCATTTCTAGAGAAATAAAAATTGAAAAATGGGAGGAGTATTTTAGAAATATATTGAACCCTGTCTAAACCACACTTAGATTTGTTTACTCACCACTCTATTTCTGTTACCTCTTCCAGACCCACAACCCACAAATATCTGTATTCAACTAATTCTGGCCTCTTGAACATCCCCAATTTTAATTGCACTACCACTGGTGACCTTGTTTTCAGCTGCCTAGTCCCTAAGCTCTAGAATTCCCTCCCTCTCTGTCTCTCTGCCACTTCCTCATTTTCCTCCATTAAGATGTACCATAAAATTTACCTTTTTAATAAAGCTTTTGACCATCTGCCCTAATATCACTTTATGTAGCTTGATGTCAGATTTTGCTTTCTAATGCCCCTGTGAAATGCTTCAGCATGTTTTATTATGTTAAAGATGCTATGTAAATACTGGTTGTTGTACAGTATTGTGTACAGTTCTGGGGCTGCATTTTATGGGGGAGTGGGGGATGGGGGTGGACTGCTCACTCATCCGAAAGAAAAGTCAGTCGGAAGCCAACGTACCCTGAGAAAGCCCCCCCGCCCCCCAACAGCCATAACACGCTGCGGACAGGTAGAAGTGGTGAGTGTGGGACTTCTTCCCCTCAGTGGGAGGAAGTCCTGCCCTCAGGAGCTGCTGGTCAATCTGTTTGTCCTAATGAACGTTTAATATTTATTTACATGTGGCAGGTGGACTGCTGATTTAGGCATATTATGCAGGTTGATTCAGGGGTGGGCAGAATTGTGGCAGGCTAGCCAGTCAACATATTTTACATGCTCACTGCTGTGAACCTAGTGGGGGTGTATAAAATCCAGCCCCTGGTCTCTGCCACAAGTACAATATGTTGAACAACGTCCTTGTCTGCATCATTCTATAATTCAACATTACAAAAAAGGTTAAAAAGGCACTAGAGAAGGCGTCGAAAAAATTACAATGATGATACCAGAATGAAGAGATTTATAATTATTAAGAAAGACAGAGCGAGTTGGGCTACTTTCTCTAGAAAAAAGAAAACTTGAGGGGTGAACTAAGAGAGATCTTTAAAATTATGATGAGGTTTAATAGGGTAGATGTAATGAAGATGTTTCCACTTGTGGGTGAATCCAAAACTATAAATATCAGGAGAAACTTCCTTATCCAGAGAGTGGTCAGAATGTAGATTTTGCTATCATATGGAGTAGTTAAGATGGCTAGCATAGATACATTTAAGGGGAAGCTAAATTAATGCATGAGCAAGAAAGGAATGGAAAGGTGTGGAGTGTAAATACTAGCAGAGACCAGTTGATTTGAATGACCTGTTTCTATGCTGTAAATTCCTAGAGCAGAATTTTCAGCTTGGCAGGCAGGCATGATTGGCAGGCCCAGGAGCAGTCGGGAAATGGACTGCTGACAACAATCGGCCCCCGACCACGATTTCGCGTGGCTGGCCAATTAACAGCCAGCCAGCGTGAAGCACGCACTGATATGATCAGCGCTGCCTGGGTTGGGGGTGGGAGGAGGGCGTGCGCTGAAGTCAGCACGAGCATGGGGAGCACGGAATGAAAGCTCCCTGAAGATAGAGAGCTGCCTCAGGGAGCTGAAGAATTTAAATACAAAATATAAAGATTTTAAAAACCAGGAAAAAATGTCCACACATCAGAAACAGTCACCTCAACATATGTAACATTAGAATTATGTCCAACAATTTTTATTTTATTTAATGACAGAAACTTCATGCCACCCTTGGATGAGGTTTTCTGAAAAATATAAAGGCTGCCTGGCCGATTTGCCCACCTGACAACCATAAGGTTGGATGGGCAGCAAAAAATCCCATTAATTGCGCTGTTAATGGACTTAATAGCCCTATTAATTGTTGGTAGGCATGCGCATGCTGACCGATATATCACACGAGTGTGCAACGATGTTGGAATGCTTGCCTGATGTCATCATGCTGTATTTTATGTTCGAGTATGTTGGGCACTTGCCCCCGCACTGAGCTAAAAAATTATGCTCTTTATAATCTTCAGAAGAGGTTTATTGCTAATTTTAGCTCAGTCTTTTTTAATCATAATTTCTGGACATATGTTAATTTCAGTTTTGGATAAACTACAGACAAAAAAAATAATTAACCATTGCTTGAATTACCTCTGAGACCTCATATGTCTGCCTCAATTTCCAGAATCTATACCAAAGCCTGTGTTCTTTAAACTCTACGCATAATTTTACTCTTAGTCTCATCTCTTTGTCTTGAATTTTATCCTCAATTCTAAAATTAGTCACCAAGGAAATTTGGCTCTAATTTGCTTTCTCATTTTAGTCATCAGCTCAACACAATATGAAAAATGGAAAAATTCAGTAGGGTACAACTTTGAGGTTGAATTTAGCGTGCATTTCTGAGGCAGAGCAATTGCAGCTTTACTTGGCACCTAGCTCTGTGTACATGCCCTGGGGAGATGATACTTTGGTGATAGAATGGGAAATGTTCCATTTCCCAGCACTAGCATCCCTTACCTTGATAAGCATTAAAGAGCTTGAAGAGGTTAATTATTGCATGAAATCTGAAAATGTTTTTATTTCATTTAGTTTTTGCTTCTGCTTCCTTCTCCCCCAGATCTTTCTCTAAGAAAAGGGAAAAATAGTTTTAAGGACTTCATTCCAGTGGTGCTGAAAACCAGAACTCGTAGTCAGTCAGGTGAGTAAACATTTCTTCAAGTAGTAATTGTGCAAGACCAGGCAAGAATCACTAGAATGCTCTTGATCCATATTGTAGAGAAATTTTCACAGAAATATGTGGATACCACAACAGGTATGACATTGGCAGCTTTGTTCTCATAATAAAAATTACAACACATGGGACATTATATGCTATTGTAGCAAAGTACGTAAGTTATATTGTAGATTATATCAATGGCTGCATCTTTGGACTCATGAGAAGACACATGAGGTAGTATTTTATTAGATCTGTTTTGGGCTTTATATTTGGGCTAAATCTTCCAGGCTATTGCATCTTTAGAGAGACAGAGAAAATGGGAAAGGACAAGAAGCTGCAATTTTGATATAGATGCAATTATAGCAGTAAGGGTGATTATGATTAGGCAGTAGAAACATTGTGGGCAGGATTTTGCACGTCGGCGAGCGGGGGTGGGGCCCGCTCGCCGACACGTAAAATGACGCGGGATGATGTCGGGGGGGAATCCCTGACGTCACCGCGCCCCATTTAAATTTTCAGAAAGGCGGGGGCGCAGCAAAATCAGCTATGCGCCCGCGACCTGTCAATGGCCAATTGAGGCCATTGACACAGTCAATTAAGTAATTAAAGGACCTGCCTGTCCAACCTCAAGGTTGGCTGGCAAGCCAGGAGCCCCAGCGCGAACTAGAAAAAGTATGAAACCTCATCCACAGGCGGGATGAGGTTTCATATAGGTTTTAATACATTTTAATAAAGTTTTTGTGAAAATTATGGACATGTCCCAACTCATGTGACATTGTCACATGAGGGAACATGTTAGGGAAATTTTACTTTTCTGGTTTTAGGTTTTTTACATTTTGATCCGATCTCCCTGAGGCTGCATTTAGCCTCAGGGAGATGAGTGCGCTCTTTCGTGTGAATGCACAAAAGAGCGCGCTCTCAATTTTGGTAAACCCCCCCTGCCCGCACAGGGAGCGCATAGTGCCTCCATGCGGACCTCACGCAGGGCAGGCCTTAATTGGCCCACCCACATAAAATGGCGCCGTGCCCCCAATTGGAGGCACCGATCGGAAGTGCGCCTGTGTGCACCCACCCTTCAACTTCACCCCCGTCGGGGCAGCAGTTCAGCCCTGTAGGTCTTTTATGGATGCAAGACTAGGTAGCCATTACCTACTGACTTGGTTGTGAAGAAGTATAGGGGGATGTCTAAATATGGTAATCAGGGAAGCATGTAGCAAAAACAACATGAATGTTGCTGAAAAGAGAGACGTGTTGCCGAAGCTTTTCACTCATCAGGACAAATGCAAGAATGCCAAATTTCAAACGATCACAACTTATACTACAGGAGAAAAGGGTGCTGCTGATTGGTTGGCAAGTCCACTCTGACTGGCCGAGGTGTTGTCATGGTGAAAGCAACGGGGAACAATAGGCTCTCCAAGCTCCCGCAGAATTTTCTTTTAAGTGCAAAACTTGAATATATTCCTTTTGTTTGCAGGAAACAGGTCCCTACGTAAGAATATATGTTGCTTCTAGCAAGTATAAGTGAGCCACATTATAAGCATGACTGATTATTTTAAATTGCTTGTTAGTGTAACTATTAGTGCACTCAGGATTGTTCAGCACCTGCTGCCCAATCACGGAATCACACCTAACAATAGACATTTTGTTTTGGGTTTTGCAAGCATGGACTGGTTGAGTATGGTCTGCACTCTGCCTATTATGAGCAACAAAAGGAACATGCTGTTTGATTCGATCAGCCAATCATTGGAACACTGACACTGAAATCCATATTTGTGTCGCTCAATTGTGTGGCAGGCAGAACGTCTTTTTGGACTGATGACGCCATTCTATTGGCGGAAAATACCACACATGTAGCCGCTGCATAGGAACAATGTGAGATGACTTGTTTAACCTATTCAAATTTTTTAGACACCTTGGCTTTTTAGGGTAATTTGAGGTAAACTGGGCACTTTACAGGTCCAAAAGTGGCAGCTTTTGGCCCATTTGGGAGTTTACATGATGCACAGTGACCAGTGATCTGACGAGAATAGCCACTGTCCTGCAAGATAGCTTTGATGTGCTCTATTTCTGCATCATACTTGCAAAGTGACCGAGCAAATGGCTAGGGTACTATTTACAAGATTATAGCTATATATAATAGCACGTGGAGCTATCTGAATTACAAATTGTATATTGACCAGTGAAGGTAGATAGCAGTGGAAAACCCACTAGCGGATTTCTGAACTAGCATGTCGAGGAAAATGAGCATGTTAGACTGCTCCATCTCAAAAGTGAATTTGAGTGTGGGATGGAGCGTATCGGAAATATGTAGAAGGTAGGAGGTTAGGGCTTATTTCATGAAAAATGCTTTTCTCGTGAAAGCCAACAAAAACATTAACGAGCGATAGACCTAGAGGGGATCCCATGGATACACCACACAATGGATACGCAATCTTTATATTGAAGATATATGGTTGTTCGACAATGTAAGCTTATTTATGAACGTGCCGCTAAAGTAAGCCATCAACATTTGCACTGCGTCACTGTATCACAGCAATATAGATGTGTCATTATTTTCCGAATCTGTATTCTTTGAACTTAGCGGCTCTTTGCAGGAAATTAGCAGAAGTTAACCCCAAATGGGTATGTTTGTTGGGAGGACAGGTAAATTTTAACTTTTGGATCTCATTTGAATGCTGGCAGTCAGCTCTCACCCAGCTTGGTGGAAAGCAGCTACCAGCTAGTGAAGAGGATGTAGAAATGGGCCATATGAAAAGTAGGCACCAATTTTTAGAAGAATATTGGATAGTCAGACCGACTTCTCAACATTACCTGATGGGTGACCACAGTGAACACCCTGATTGAGAGTGTATTGCAGTGTCATCAGAGCCCTATGTGCATCATGAGACTGCAATTTGCATTAATATACCTCATCCACTACAAAACCAAGAAGGTTAAAATGAAGGTTAGTGTGGGAAATGGAGATATTCCTTTCCTGGAGACCAGAGTGTTTAAAATTCCCTACTGTCTTTCTTAATTGTATTATTTTAAAAAAGCTAATCAACAACACCTTGCATTTATATAGTTCCACTAACATCCTGAGGCACTTCATAGAAGTGTTATCAGGCAGTATTTGACCCCAGGCTGCATGAGATGTTAGGGTAGGTGACCAAAAGCTTGGTCAAAGTGGTAGATTTTAACGATCCACTTAAAAAAGAGAGGGGTAGAATTAAAATTGAGGCAATGAATTTTGAAGGCATTAACCTCTAATTATTATTTGTGCTGCCAGTTAAAAAATGTAAGCATCCTAATTGCCAACAGATGTCAGATTCCAACTACTGCTTGTCCATTTCTCAACTGAAAAGCAAGCAGCGGAATATCAGAAGGGTGCACCTCAGTTGCCTCTTTTGCCCACATCCCCCTTAATTCTCCTGTAAATGGGTACATAGAATGCCCTCCCAAAATTGGTGGGAGGCTGCTTTGATTTGCAAACCACAGTCCTACATAAATTGTAATTTCTTCTTTGTACCAGGTGACAAACAGTTTAACCAGTAGCCCTTATAGGGACCACTGGAAGTCACTCCAAAAACGGTTTGGTACATCTTTGTGGGGATGGATGCTCTTTAAGAACAGTGTAGCTCACTACTAGCCACAGGTTAACATACCCCTGCCCCTTTTGGCACTGTTTTCCAACTCAAATTTCTCACAGAGCTGGCAGATTCCCCTTCCTGTGGTGTGGCAAGCTTCCACTAGCACACATTGAACACTCAACCATTTATTCTAATTATGCTGATGAGGCTAAAATGGAAAATGTTTTGTGCTTCCAGCACTGGTTTTGGATAGGTGGCATAACAAGTTTACTGGCTTCACATTCACTTTGGGCCATAGTTAGAAATGGCCACATGACACAGATGAAGAGAGAAAATGTCTTTCTTTCAAATTTGTTTTTCAAAAAAATGAACATTGTTGAATTTTGAAAGCTATAATTGCTGCTGTATTTTGTTAATAATAAATGGATTGTTTCTTCTGTCCTATAGCTGAATGCGCGCATGCGTATGTGTGTTTGTGAGAGAGAGAGAGGCAGACACAAATACACATTCAGGATCAAATCACAAAATTCATTGTTTACAGGAATACTTCTGAAAGCCAAGCTGCTCTGAAGATGTAATTATAATGTTCCAAATTTACCTAGGTAATTTCCAGTATAAATGTCAGCACTGAAAATTTTAAATTTAGGGATTGATTTACATCTGCATGCCCTAGTCCAGTTATACTGAGCTCACTAATCCTGCTTCACCTGAAGACGGTACTTGGTCTTAAATCCCAATTAGGGATGGATCCAACTCCAGGGTACAGGCAGCTGAAAATCGTGCCCCAATGCAGGAGGACCCTGGAATTTGGGGCCCTTATTGCCTTTATGACAAGTTTCCAGTGAGGTGAACTACAGAATGAATTTGCCTCTGCCTTTACCTATACTTGCCAACATTCACTCTCCAGGCTCACATGGACATTTGGGAAAGGTGTTGGAAGGCTGCTGGCACCTGTGAAATCATACCCAAGCAAGAGCTGGCACCTTTAGAGAGAAGGGGAGAAAATTGGGACCATAAAGTCTGTTTGATTTCCAGGTGAGTTGATTAAAAGGTTGCAGAGGCAGCTGGTCATGAAAAACAATGCAATGAAACAGCATCAATATCCTAAAGGGCATTTGACATGGTTGCAAAGTCACAGGAAAATAACTTGGTCATACACAGCTGCAGATTATGGCAATATAATCTAAAACCCCAGGAAGATTAAAATGTTTTTATACATTACAAAGGAGTTTTTAATTTGTGTATTGCAGAAAGTTTCTGTGGCTCATCTGTACATGTGACCTGTGACCAGACGGACAGTACATTGGAGGAAAGTCAGCGTATGCATGAGGAAGTGGAAGATGATGTAAAAGCAAATAATTCAAGGGGTCAGGAGCTGTTTACAACGGAAGATAAAGAGACCAAAGAAGAGAGTGAGGTGGGAAGGACTGACAGCTTGATAACTGAAGTGGGTGAACAGGAAAGATTGGAACCACATGACTTGAGTTGTATAGCAGAGACTGATAGGAATTGTAAAATTAGTAATAAGCAAAACTCTACGATCAAGACACAAATAAAAACCAGTAGGAAGAAGTTAAAAAATGAGAAGGATTCTGAAATACCTTTACACAAAGGGCAGGAAAATCAAGAAAGCACGGGGATACAAACACGGAAAGCAGTTACTACAGGTAAAGTTCAATGTCTTTTAGCATTCTATGCCTTACCAGTTTTAGAAATGTATGTTTTAAAATCTATATTGGATGTCACTAATCCTTATTGGTGACCAATTCACATTATCTGTTTTTACTGTCATCTATTGCCGAACAACTCTTCAAACTGTGCTCCACTCAAAATCCAGCATAGAAGTTTGATGTTTTTTTTGGCTGGGAAATTATCCTGGCTAAAAAAACGTTGAAACTCGATTATCTCTTGGTATCAAGAGACCTTAGAATTCAGTGCTCATCCCCTCTCCAGCCAGAGAACTGAATGTGGCAGGGAATGTTTCAGCAGCATTTAGGCAAAATGTACCAGCTGAGCTGCATACCTTGTTAGGTTATATGGCTGGGGGAAAGTTGGGAACTTCTGAACCATGTTCATCGATTTCCAGCATTGGCCCAACCTTTGGATTTGCTGTATGGTTCTGTAGTTCAATAGTATGACTCTAGGGAAGAGACTATGTTGTCTAAATGGCATTTAGGCACTTCCATTGCTTCCCAATGCTGATACAGTAGGCTAGTTTTTATACTCCCCCACAGACAGATTTGAAGGTGGGTGGCTTATAAAAATTTATAGGGTGGGGGGGGTTTTTGGCAGTGGAGACGTCAAATGACCCACCTGCCTTTGGGCCTATTAAGGCCTTTAAGTAGCCAATTAATGGTTACTAAGGGCCTCACGTTGCCCCCACCAGTATTTTACCCACAATGGGAGAGGCGCACACTATGCAGGAAGCCCGGCAGCTTTAGACAGGCAGGCTGGTTTCGGGCAAGTGTGGGGGGAACCTCCTTTGCTGCTCCCCGATGCCCATCAAAGGCACCCTACTTCCCCCTTTACTGTCAGCCCACACCTTTCAAACTGAGCCCCCCACACCCCTCATCCCCATCGTGGGCATTGCCAGCCCAGCCCCCACAATACCCTGGACTAACCTCTGAGTCCGGGCTTCTTTTCGTCAAGACTGCCTATGGCCCCAGCAGTGGCCACTATTCCCGCCTGGCGCTGCTGTGACTACAGAGCTGCCATCCATCCGATTGGTCTGCTGTTCTCTAATGCAGGACTTCCTTCTGAAACAGGGGTGGCAGTCTTTCCTTAAAACAATTAACGCTGCTCCCTGTGTGTTCAGTTGCTGGCTGACTCGCCACTGACTTTTTAGCCAGGGGATGGCAGTGACCACAGCACCCCATAAAATCCAACTTTGTATGTGGTGCCACCTAAAGCAAATTCTGTTGTTCCAGAACTAATACTTAAGCAGGTTGACTCTTAACATCAAACTACAACAAATTAAAACTAAACCACTGACATAAGCATATTTCTCATACGAGAAAGAGCAAAGTCTTGTTTTGTAGGATTTTTTTCAAGATCTTCTTTTATATATCCTCAGCACTGCAAATCTGCCTGGACACACACACAACTTTGTTAAAGAATCCCTCCCCTCTAGGCACCAAACCATGACAAGCATAATCTTGGAGGATTCAGTCCCAGTAGTGGCCAAGGCACTGGTGGATGCTGGGGCACTTGTGCGTTCTGTGGCTTTGACTGAGTTGCCTTAGACAAGTGGTTCTATTGCAGAAGGGCTGAGAGACTTCCCCATTTTCTCAAGAGAAGTTTGAGGAAGAGGAGCAGAGACTGCTGGATGAGGATATAGAAATTTCCTTTGTAACTTAATTGTGTATGTGTAGTGTGCTGACAGTTCATGTCTCAATTGTTGAGCATATTGCCAACATTGCTTCTTAGTTGGGGTGCAACAACAAGCACCTCTTGGGTTAAGTAAGAATATTGTAGTTGATCAGTTAGACCACTTTTATTTTATTCTTTCGTGGCCAGTATTTGTGCCGACCCTTAAATGCCTTTGAGAAGGTGGTTGTGAGCCGCTTTCTTGCACTGCTGAAGTCCATATGGTGTAGGTGCACCCACAGTACTGTTAGGAAAGGAGTTCCAGAATTTTGATCTAGCGACATTGAAGAAATGGTGATATAGTTCCAAGTCAGGATG
The DNA here is from genome assembly GCF_017639515.1 of Carcharodon carcharias. Classification (NCBI taxonomy): domain Eukaryota; kingdom Metazoa; phylum Chordata; class Chondrichthyes; order Lamniformes; family Lamnidae; genus Carcharodon; species Carcharodon carcharias. The sequence goes on from NC_054475.1 coordinate 96,289,451, forward strand.
GTGTTTGATTTGGAGGGGAACTTGCAGGTATGGTATTCTCATGTGTCTGCTGCTCTTGTTCTTCTAGGTGACAGATCATTGATTTGGAAGGAACTGCTGAAGGAGCCTAGATGAGTTGCTGCAGTGCACCTCGTATATAGTACACACTGCTGCCACTGTGCATCACAGAATCACATAATGCAGAAGAGGCTCTTCGGCCCATCGAGTCTGCACCAACATGTGAGAAACACCTGACCTACCTAATCTCATTTACCAGCACTTGGCCCATAGCCTTGAATGTTATGACATGCCAAGTGCTCATCCAGGTACTTTTTAAAGGATGTGAGGCAACCCGCCTCCACCACCCTCCCAGGCAGCACCTTCCAGACTGTCACCACCCTCTGGGTAAAAACGTTTTTCCTCACATCCCCTCCCAAACCTCCTGCCCCTCACTTTGAACTTGTGTCCTCTCGCATTGACGGTGGAGGGAGTGAATGTTTAGTCTGGTGGACAAGGTGTCAATCAAGCAGGCTGCTTTGTCCTGGATGGTGCTGAGCTTCTTGAGTGTTGGAGCTACATTCATCCAGGCAAGTGGAAAGTATTCCATCACACTCCTGACTTATGCCTTGTATGGTGGACAGGCTTTAGAGAGTTAGGAGTCCCACATGCATTTGATCCTGTGTCAGAACAATAAAATTGGGCCCCTGAGCTCACCTTGGAATTCCCAGCCGCTGACCTGCTCTTGTAGCCACCATATTTATATGGCTGGTCCAGTTCAGTTTCTGGTCCATGGTAAATCCCCAGGGTATCAATAGTGGGGGATTCAGCAATTGTACTGCCATTGAATATCAAGGGGTGATGGTTAGATTCACTCTTGTAAAGCATCTTTATTAGACATTTGGTGCTAAAAAAGATCATGTTGCATGGGTGCCAAGCATGGATTGTTACTGAGGCATTCTGGGTTCCAGTCAGGATACAGTTTCTTAGGAGCTTACAGATCTAGAGCAGAGCTGAAGTCTAGTCAAGCTAACTATATTGCAGTTTTTGTTTTAGGAACATGGACACCTCCCACTTCACCCCGAAAGAGGATGGCTCCTTCAGGCAAATTGCCCAGTACTGATTGGAATCTGAGTGACAGGCACAGCACTCCTGTGTCAGGAAGTTTACGGAAACGTAAAGAGTCTTGTAGCCCAGGGGCTCTCAATTTGAGTCACACACAAGAATCTCCAAGTCAGTATCAGTCAGAAAAACCATCAGGAAAACGTAAATGCAAGACAAAGCATATTAGTGGACCCCAGTCTGCGCAAGAAGGTGCAAGTAACCAAGGAAGACACAAGGTAAGCAATTTACAACAACTTATATTGTATAGAGCTTGTTATGTAGGAAAATATTCCAAGGTGCTTCACAGATGCTCAATCAAACAAAAAAGATGCTGAACTAATAAATGAGACATTAGGACGGCAGACCAAAAGCTTGGTCAGAGATGTGGATTTTAGGGAGAATCTTAGAGGGAGAAAGGGATAGAGGTGTTTAGGGAGGGAATTCCAGAGCCTGGTGACCAGGCAACTGAAGGCAGATGGGATGAAGGACATAGGCAATGCGCAGGAGGCCAGAGTCAGAGGAGTGGAGAGTCCAGATGGGTTATATGGCTGGATGTAACAGCTAGGGGGAGGTAAGAACATGATGGAATTAAAATATAAGGATGATATTTTTAATTTTGAGGCACTGGGGAACCTGGAACCAAAGCATGTCAGTGAGGGCAGCAGTGATGAACGGGTGGGATTTGATGTGGGATTGGATATGGCAGCAGAGTTAAAGGTGGGCCAAAGTTTATGGAGAGTAGAGGATGCCAGGAGAGTATGAGAAATAGTTCAGTCTGGGATGACAAAAAGATGGGTGAGGTTTTAAAATTGTTTATTTGACATGAAGAATAGATTCTTCATTTTAATCAAATAAAACTTTAGGTTACACTATTTTAAAGTCTTAATTTGTTAGTGAAACAAAAGCAAATAAAAACTTTGAGATTTAAACCTAGAAATGATGCTGTGCAACATTAGTGTACAAAAGTTAAACATGTTAGTGTGTAATTATTTCGCCTTTTATTTAAATTACCTTTTAAACTTTTAACTTAATTTTTAACTTTTATTAATTAACTTTTTAAATTTTTGTTATTTGATAAGATTATGGTATATAATTCTTTTCTTTGTTCCTTGATTGATCTATTAAGTAATTGTTTTGTAATAGATTGAAGTAAGGCAAAATCGGTCCCTGAAGCGCTCGGCGTCAATGCTGGATTCTGATTGGAGCCCATCACCAAAGAAGCAACGTGATTATTTATCCCACTGGAAAAAGCGGACATCTTCAGTTACTCCTGTAAAACACACAACAATCTCACAGTCACCATCTGCTCAAGCAGAGACATCCACAGGGCAACAGTCGCAATCTGAAACACGAAAGCTGATAGTAAATAAGAATGCTGGCGAAACACTGCTGCAGAAGGCAGCACGATTAGGCTATGAGGTAAAAGCTGTAATAACATAGTAGTTGATCTAGTCATTTGGTAGTACAGAACTCGACTTTTGCTGAAGAAAGAGACTTTTTTGTTGAAGCTTTTCATTTTGCACTCATCAGGATAATTCACAAGAAAATACAAGGGGAAACATCATATTTATGCTGTATGAGAAGAGTACTGATTAGTTGGCAAGTGGACTCTGATTGGTAGAGGCTTTGCCATGGAGAATGCACAGTTGATTGTGACTGACAGTTAACTGCCAAGCATTGTTCGAAATTTAAAACAGGCAGCTTGACTCTGATTGGTCAAATATTCCCCTGGGGAATGAACCAGCGAATGGCTGTCACATATTTTGTTTAGCTGAAACAGGCGCAATGTGTGTTCTTTCTGTCTGCAAAGAACAGGGCCTGTGTATTAATATGTGTAGCTTAAGTACACGCAAATGCACCACACTACGAGCTCGACTGACAATCTTAAATTGGTTGTCAGTGTAATTTTTAACACACTGAGGATTATTTAACAAATGTTATCCAATTGCAGAATCACATCTAATGTTAGACATTGTGTTTTGAGTTTTGCAACCATGGGCTGGTAGGGTACAGTTCATGCCTTGCCCATTGCGAACAGCAGAAGGGACATGCTGTCTCTTTTTTCAGTAAAAGTAGTTATCTGTTTAATTTTATTATTTCTTCTTTCTGGGCTCCTCCTGGCCCTGTAAAAATAATTTTTGACACCTTTATTGAACCAATTCCTTGTCACCACCTGGTTCAACTGAATGAATTGTGCATAGCATGCTTCATCTAATTGACTTTCTAAATTATATTGGTGTCCTATGTTCTCAATTAATGACATTGCAAAATATGGTGGCAAAGCAGAATTGGGCCGAGAAATCCATCACATCTATTTTAACTCTTACCATCCCATTTTGATTAGACAGAAGGAGTAAAATCACCATTTATATCGCTTTAATAAAACCTGCTATAAAGTGTATTGGCTTAAAAGTATGCCTATGCAAGTAGATTTCGTCCCTCGATGAATAACATTTAGCAAAAGCAAATATTTCAAATGTTAATTTCTTACAGAATTCAGGATAATTTATAAGCGGTATATTTATAAATTATGTACTTTTGGATTGGAATTGTAATGGGTTAAATGCTGACCTTCGAGCTTTGAGACCTGGGGCCAGATTTCATGTTGGAGGTGGGACTAATCCCATCTCTGTCATCAGACTGCCGGCTTCCCAGTGGAAGACCCCGCTGCGTGCCAGAGGTGGGTATGTCATCTCAGTTAGCAGACCCAAAATGGCGACCGAGGCAGGATAGTTCTGGAGTGGGCCCACTGAAGGCTCTGCTTCAGCCACCATTTTTCATGAGTTCCACTGATCGCTTATAAATGCCTCAGTTGCTAGCACTCAGATGCCTGCCCAAAATTTGGCCCTTCTATGAAGTTGTCCCCCCGCCCCTACTAACCTCCCTCCACTTGCTTCCATTGCCACCCTTAAGCTCCAAAAAATCTTCTAACTTATCTTTCAGGAAGCTCCCTCTCTTTCTGTCCCAGCTCCATGGCCGTTCTGCCTCTTCCCCCTAGGTGGGGTCACGGAGAGCCTCTAATGCTTGCCCACCCTCGTGAAAATCATTATAGGCCTGACTTTGAGCCTTTCGATCAGTGTGGGTTTTCCAACCAGTGCCTTTCCTGCACCCTGTTAAATGGCCCCCAGTTGAAATGGAGGCTGGCTTCTGCTCACACCACTCTGCGACCGTTTTTTTTTTGCCATTCCACATCCTTTTGGTCCTATTTCAGCACCAGAAAATGAGACTCCTGACTCAAATCCATCCCAGATTGTTACAGTAAAAGTTTTATCTGTCTGCTGGTTCTAGGTGTGCTATATAAAATGAGCCTGAATAGGCTGAATCCAGTTCCTAATGAGCATGACCCCCAAGCTGAAACTGTTTCTAACTCAAGAGCAATTGGCAAAAATTTGCTAACCTCAGTACGAAAAATCATAAGGTGACTAACTATGAACCTGGAAAAATTTCACAGTAACACAGCATGGTCTGGTTTTCTGAGGTTTATGCAAAGTATGGGAAGCTTTACTTTGTAACCAACTGTGGTATAACTGAGTGCTTGACGCTTGTATTGGATTCTCAAAATAGCAAGGTAATAAATTTAATTGCTGATGATAGGAACTGTATGAGAAGCTTGCTCACCTGGCTGAGTCCTGATCACCCTGTAGACTTTTCCAGCCAGATTGTTCCCTCATCGCCTCTTTTTAAAACACACACCCTAATTAAAATTGAACTCTGCCTCACTCCCTGCCTGACGGTCCAGGAAGCTACCAAGACAGGTCCAGGAAGCTACCGAGACAGTTACTAGCTGGCATTATATTCAAGATACTGCACACACTGGTTCCATTTAAAATTAAAATGCCAGTGAGAGGGAAAACTGAGAGGGGTAGCCTTTGAGAATATTATGACCTTTAGGGTGACCAGGCCCATTGATAACATCAGAGTTTCAGCACTCAGAAGTTTGTTAGAATAGGGTCCTAATGTACTTTTGCTTTAATATGCAGATTTTGTAATAAAGCTAATGGAAAGTAATTGAAAATGCTGCTTATCAACTCATTGATTTTTGTAGGTTTTTCTTCACTTTTCTCATTACATAAGGAAGTTTAGTCACCAAATAAAATGGCATGGAAGGATTGAACAGTGATTACCTGATAAAAAGAAGCAAAGTAATTTCCACTAAAGCATCTTGGTGAACTAGTTCTAACTTGTTGAAATACCCATGTACTGTCACAGGGGACCACTATTTATAAATATTTCAGTAATTGCTGACTTAAATCTTAGAGGAACATTAAGTTTCAGTAAAAGTCATCTTAGTATTCTTCAGAAAAATAAAAACTATAATGAGTGAATTATAATCTGGAATGCCCTTTTTTAACAATTTCTTTTTTCCTTGTGTATTTTAAACCACTCTATGCAATGAGCTAAAAAGGGTGAAAGCTCAACTGGGAAAGTTTCTGTTGGCTTGAGAGTGTTGTGTACTGTTTCCCCTTTAACTCAGCTGTTCTGTTTCATGTCAGATTGTCCTGATTAAAAGGGGACAGTGAGAAGTCTGGTGTAAAACAGCTGAATTAGTCAATTACCCAAATTGTGGTGGGGTGGAGAAACATGGGATACTTTTTTTAAAGGTTTCATTCATGGTAGTCAGTCTCTTGCAAAATACATCATGCGTAAAGAAAAGGAGGATCTTGAATTTATATAGCACCTTTCACATCCTCAGGATGCTCCAAAGCATTCCAGAGCTAATGAAGTACTGATGAAGCATAGTCACTATTTTAATAACTCTATACTGTAAAAAAAAGCACAGCAACCCATTTGTACACAGCAATAAGATAAATGACAGAAAATATTTTTTTCAGTGGTGTTGTTTAAGGGATAAAATATAGCTAGGACATTGTGCTTTAATAAGGCACACCCTGTATACTTGGCTGGCAGAAAGCAAATGGTGTTAAAATGCAAACTTTGGGTTTTGACCCAGCCCAGCGAAATGGTACTCTGGTATCTTACTGATGGTTATACAGATCTGTTAATGTTAATTACAGAATGTTAATTTGGGCTCTTTCTGAACTCATAGCACAAAATGAACTGAATTGAACCAAGTATATGAAGTGAAAGAAGAAAATGCTGAATATACTTAGTGAGTCTGGCAGCATCTGTGTAGAGAGAAATGGAGTAATATTTCAGGCTGATAACCTTTTGACAGGATTGGAAAAAAAGAGATGTAGCAGCTGCACAATAACATTAATTCTCTAACTCTTTAACCCTGTGACTTAATGTGCTGTGCTTGTAAACTAATATTCTTATGCTTTATTGCGAAGATCACAATTTTCAGCTTTTCACCAGAATTTTAATTGTGACATTCATTGAAAGATACATATTTCCAACATGATTTAAATCTTGAACTGTTCTATGTTTTGTAATCTGGAATTTCTACCATAGAAATTTAAATTCCTCGCATTTACTTCCAAAATAATTCTATCTTACACAGTTTCTTTTAGGGCCAGAATCTTCGAGTCGGTGGACGGGGGCGGGCCCGCTCGCCGACGCGTAAAGTGGCGCAGCGGAGTCGGCTGTGCGCCTGCTGAACTGTCACAGGCCTATTAAGGGCATTGAAACAGCAATTAAACTAATTAACTGAGCTGTCTGTCCAACCTTAAGGTTGGCGGGCAGGCGAAGAGCCCAGGCAGCCTTCGCATTTATCGTGAAACTTCATCCATGGGCAGGATGAGGTTCATGAAGGTTTTCAAAGTTTAATAAAAATTTTTAATAAAATTCAATGACATGTCCCAGCTCATGTGACAAGAGGACATGTCTTAACATTTTTTTTCTTTATTAAAGTTTTCAAAAATCAGACTAATCTCCCTGAGGCAGCTCTGTGCCTCAGGGAGACTTTTGTGCTCTTCCACGCACATGCGCGAAAGAGCGCAGGCCCTGACTCAGCTTATTCCCCCGCCCGCACAGGGAGCGCACAGCACTTCTGGGTGCACGACACGCTGGGCAGGCCTTAATTGGCCCGCCCATGTAAAACGGCAGCGCGTGGGTGGCGATCGGCTATGCGCCTGCCCGCTTCCGTCCAACCCCCCCCCGCCCCCAATGGGGAGAAGGAGTTTCTTTTAGGCATTTATTATCCATGATTTTATAGATTCCTTATACAATGCAAGTCTGAAAGAATTACTTTTCCACTGGTGGAACAAGCCATGAGTAGCTAACTGGAAAAAGATGGATGAAAGAATTAAAGCTATCAACAGTGAACCTGCTATAAGGCAGCTTCACTGTAAATAAGAAATCTTCGGGAATTACTTAGTTTCATCATTTTATTCAAGTATGGAAACATTTCTGAACTGGAACTTAAGCTAAATGAAGATGATGTAGAAAAGTTTTAATTAACCAATTAGAGTTGTGAAATAAATAGGTAAGGACATTGAGGTGGGCAGTTCAAATAGGCTCAAGAAACAACTAAGGCCTGGATTTTTGCTCGAGTCAGGAAAATTCCTGACTCCACAAACCCGGCTCGGGGATAAATGTCCTGGATGTTCTCATTTTCATGCTGGGGGTGGAGTGTGAGTTAATGGGAGTCAGGCTTGCCACTTCCAGAAATAGTGCGGAGGCTACCACAGGGGCTGTTAGGTGTGGAGGCAGGCTGGTGAAGGGCTGGTCTCAGTGCTCTGGCACTTGTAAGAATAAGTAACAAAAAATAGCCCTCACCCCCTAAGCCCCTCCCCCACACACTCCCCATTACACCTCATGCCCCTCAGCCACCTCGTACCCTCTATGCCAACCTATGACTCTCTACTCACCCCAGTGGCCCTTTTTAGCCTCTATGCAATTTACTGCCAACTCAAGCCTACCCGCACTCCCCACCCACCACCCTTTGCCCTTACATTCTCTGTACCAACTCACCAGCATCCACCATGGGCAGACTTCAGGACCAATGCTGAGATGAAATAAAGTCCTAAGTGTCGAGTGGTGACTTCACTATATTAAATAAACACTCTCATTGATAAAAACCCATTTACTATATTTAATCCCTCATAAAAACAAGCATTTGTATTCATAGCCCCACATCAAAGACTTTATAACCACTTGGAGTTGTCAATTAAGCTGAACTGACAGGCACCCCACCATGATAATGAGAGGTTGTGAAACCAGTTATGCAGCACAAATCCTATAATGACAACCTTCAGCCTTATGCCAACAGAATGAAATAGCAAGCACTGATACTTTTTTAACTGCAAAATTTTTTTTAAAAGGGCAGGATTTTTAAATGCCTTGACAGCTTGACAGTTCCAATGAATTTATCCACTTTTTATGCACATTCATGTCTACTTTTAACAGCCCCAGAGGGCACTTGACCTCTCCCAAAGGGCACCTAACCTCTCCCCGAGATGCCCCTGGAACTATCCAAAAGGGATTCTTACCTCTCCAAAGAACTCTGGTAAGTTTAGACCTTCTCCTGAAAAGTATAAAGCCCACAAGTTGTGTTTTGGACATCCCACTAACAAAACTTGGGTCTGTTGGAAGGCAACTGCACTTACACATGTGCAGCTGCCTCCGTGAACCACAGAAGTGCAAAGTACAAACTGCCCTGTTACCTTTCTCCCTTCCCCCCCCCCCCCAACACCCCGTCAGCAAAAAATGGTGGGTGGCAGGTTTGGGGTTGGGATTTCTGGACACAGGGGCTCCGGTGCCATTTTGGCTAAGCCAGAGAACCCCTCTGTCCCCGTGAAAATTCTGGCCTAAACGTTTTGAAGCAAGATGGGATTAAGAGACATAACGAGAAGGTGGGTAGGTAGAGAAAAGGATCAACTTGTTAGACCTAATACTAATTTCGTATTCCTGAAAACTTTTGCTATTTTGTTCATTAGAAGTACAGAGAAACATTGCATGAATTTGTGCTGTATCTTCCGAGTGTTTGTTGTTACAAGTTCCATGTATGTTATTCCCCAATTGACAAGCTCATATTTCATTATTGAAAATAACATATTGAGTAAATGTTAAATTATTATGTGCAAATATTTCCAATGGCCTAGTGGATAAAGCCAATACCATACACATCCAGGTTCAATATAGTATCTGCAAAGTTAGCTGATTGAACCAACAGTGGCCAGAGTGCTATTATTTGTGACACCACCATGGGATACAGGAGAAGTAAAGCAAACTTTTTTTCTTTTCTCATCACTGACTAGCAATCATTGCTGTTGTGGAAGTAAGATAAGAAAAGGATTAGATTTAGATTTTCACACTTAACCAGACAATCAGTACTCTATGGAGAAACAAAGAATTTGCATTGATATGACACCTTTCAGGACAACCCAAAGTGTATCCCAGTCAACGAGGTATTTTTGAAGTGTGGTCACCACACAGCAAGGTGTCACAATAAATATGGAGATTAAATGACCACATATTCAGTTTTAGTGGTGATATTCATTGAGGAATGAATGTTTGCTAGGACTGCAGGAGAACTCCACTTCTTGTATTCCAGTAGTGCCGTTTGATCTTTTACACCCACCTGAGAGGACAAACCAGGCCTTTTTTTAGCATCTCATCCAAAAAATGGCAGCTTCAACATTACACCAGCACCTCTGGTGTATGTCAGCCTAGGTTATATACTCAGTTTCTGGAGTGGGGCATGAATTCCAGGGGCTGGATTTTACAGCCCACCTCACCAGGCATGTTTTTGGTAGTGGCTATAACGGTGGCTAGCCCACCACCTTTCCGCCCCCCCCTGACCAGCAGACTGAAACTGACAGCCTGCCTGCTATTTTGAAAAATATGAACAGGCAATTGAACTTGTTAATAAGCCAGCAGACCCAAATATTATGCTGCCTACGCCATAATGCTGATGGTGTATGCAGGCGGATTAGTGTGGGAAGTCTGCTCTTTCACCACCTCAGGTGAAAAAGCAGGAAGGAAAGTCGGGGTGCCCTGTGTGCATCAGGAGCCTCCCCCTGCGCCCACCCTGTAAGATATTACTGCCTTTGCACCTCCCCGCCTGGCATCCTAAACTTGTGCACCCCACCCCCTCGCTGACACCCCACCCCCTCCTCCTCAGGGTTCCTGATCCTTCACTGCCCTAAAAGCCCTGGACTTGCTTTGGTCTGGGATCTTCATGGGGCCTGCATGCAGTCCAAGCAGCGCCCACTACTGAGTTTTGGCGCTGCTGGGACTGCTAGAGCTGCTGGCCATTTAGATTAGCCAGCAGCTCTCAAGGGCTGGACTTCCTCCCATTGAGGGGTGGAAGACCCACTCTCTCGTTTAGGCCGCCAGCAGTGTGTTATTATTGAGGGACAGCCTATTTTTAAGTTGGTTAGTTTGCGACTGACTTTTGTAACGGGGTAGGGGGGATTTGAAATAGCTCTACCCCTGTGAAATTCAGCCCCAGACTTCCAATTTAGAAGTGAGGATGCTATCATTGAACCAAAGTCTAGGCCCACATATAAAAGACTAGGCAATTGGGTCAGGTAATAAAAGCCAGCTAGCAGCAGTGTCACCAGCAAAATAGTTGAGCATGTTAGGGAAAGAGATTGTAAGTAACATTAATTGGTGTGATTCAAATCTACCAATATGATTTTTTTCCAAAAATTGATAAAATACTGCATATTTGATCTCTTTTGTGTAGGATGTAGTTATCTACTGTTTGGAGAATGCAGTGTGTGAAGTCAATCACCGGGATAATGCAGGCTATACGGCGTTGCATGAAGCCTGCGCACGTGGCTGGCTTGATATCGTCACACGGCTCCTGGAGCATGGAGCAGATGTTAACTGCAGTGCACAGGATGGTACCAGGTAAGAATGGTATAAGTATTTTTCAATCTTGAGCTGACTACAGTGAGGACATTAGTGTTGGAGAATGGAACAATTTCCCAATGTTCAAATTAAGGAATTACAGCTCGGGTATATATAGCACATTTAGAGGCAGAATAACCTTCATACTGGTCCTCCCTGCAATCTGCCTGTTCCTCATTTCAGATAGGCATTAAATAATACCCTCGGATGCATTGGTGTTGGTCATTCTTGTAAATGACCGCCATGTATTGTGTTCAGGAGGGTGCCTCTACTCCCTAGCATCTAATCCTATAATTGTGTAACGCAGAATGTAATACCAATATTCCTTTGTGACCTGATGAACTGTTGCTGTTTTTCATGTGCACTTCTCAATAGGTGGACTGAAAACATTTAAGTAAAACAAGATCACACATTGTTAAGCTGTATTATTTCATAGCCAGCTTGTGAATGTACAGAGTAGTAGTTATACTCAAAAATACTTTGCTTAACATCAAACCCCTCCTTGTGAATAAGAAAATTCATAAATCATATTACCTTCCCCTGGGTTGACTAAAACATGCTTTTGATCAATCTAACTTTGAAAGAACCCAAGGCATACATGAGCTTGGTCAGTACTAGTGTTACGTTAAGCAGCCTATGCCCTTCCCTCAGCAGAATGATCCATGCAGTCTTTGCACTTCCCCTTCATTCTGGCCGTGAAATTAGCAACTAAATTCAGATTCATCCCATTCAAGGATTGGTCATTATGGCTGCCAGTTAAACTGGTAATGCCCCCGTCTCTTTGTGTGAGTCTCTGGAAACCATCCCCTGCCATTTTCAAAATTAATAGCACTATTTTGGCACAATGAGAGGGAAGAGTTTTAACCTGTCAAGGTAGGTGGGTGCCTGTTCATGTGGCAAGTTAAATCAGCTGAAACCAGTGTGTGAAGAAGCCAGCAGGGTACTGCCAACTTCCACCTTTAACCCAAGCATGTTCTTCAGCATATGGGAAACCCTATTGGGACAGGGGGGGAGGGGGTGGGGGCAGTGGTCTGCCATTCTGCCATTTAAATATGCTAATTGCTCTTTATCTGAAATTTTAATCTCGGACTCTGACTTTTACTCTGTGAACATGGGTCTCCCGAACTTCCTGAAACTCATCAGGTAGAACAAGGCGAGAGGACAGTGGGAATTATCAGAACTGATCAATTGATAGGCAACAAAGGCCTTTTCATACTGAAGCCTGACACCTGCATCCTCATCTAATTAAAAGGATTTTGCTCACAGGACTTGTTTTGAGTGTGCTTTTACTACTTTTGGAGATGATTCCCAATATTTTAGAAGTCATTTCTGGAACTTGGAGTTTCTTGCCTTTGATCTACAGTTCCCAATTATCAGCCATCACAGCAACATGGGAGCTGCTTATGCAAATTAACCTTGGATCTCATCTAAGGTCCAAGAAGAGCAGCAGCAGCAACACCCACTGCAGCTCCGCAGAACAGAGGAAGCAGGCACAGAGCAATATCCCAACAGTATGTTGACAGCAAATTAACTTCCTAGACATGACTGAGCACCAGAACTTTAGGAGGTTCAGACTTTCCGATCAGGTGGTTACTGACATGCTTGGGTTTCCCCTGTGATTTGTTGAGGATGCTTTTTGTTCAAAAATGAAGACACCTCAGGTGGCAGGTAATCTTAATTGTTTACTGATCTATCACTGTTGAAGTATGCCCCTATTGTCGCAGTGAGTTCACCAGTATTGTCCTATTACTGAATTTTATCCAGTCATTAAACATTCCAGCTAAAGTTGATATTAAAACTTGGTTTTAAATACAACTTACTACATTATTTCTGCTACTGTTTTAGACCTATTCATGATGCTGTTGTGAATGATAACCTGGATGTTGTCCATGTTCTACTGTCATATGGTGCTGATCCGACCCTTGCTACCTACTCTGGTCAGACGATTCTGAAGATGGCTCATAATGAGCCAATGAAACAGTTTCTTAAAGGTATGTAGCCTGTGCTACTTAATTAATGCCTACAATTTGTAATGATTCAGCTTATTACGAGCCAAAAAATGTTTTGAAGTTTTCAAAATGCTGATGTTATATGCAACATTCAGCAAAGGAACAAATTAATATTGATGTATGATAAAATAAAATAATTTTTGAAAAGCACAGAACCGATTTATATAATTTCTCCCCCGCCCCCACCAGCAAGCATTTGAGCACTTCAGTATAGTACTGAGGGAGGACTGCATTATTAGAGTTGCTGACTTTCAGATGAGACATTAAACTTAGGCCCCATCTGGTTGTTCAAGTGGATGTAGAAGATCCCGTGATAATATTCGAAGAAGAGTAGGGGACTTCTCCTTCTGCCCTGGCCAGCATTTAATCCTCATTTTACTGCATCAAAATTGATTAACTGGCCACCTATTTCATTGTTTTTGGTGGGACCTTGCTGTGCATAAATTGCTGCTGCAGTTGCCAATATAACAGTGATTACACTTCGAAATTACTTGGTTGAAGCACTTTGTGGTATCCTGAGAATGGGAATGGGGTAATGAAAGTTTATTCTTTTTCTTTTCTTTATATAAAATCTGCAATGATCTTGCAATTTAGCGGATGGTCAAGGTGAAGCCACTAAAGAAGTGAACAATGTATGTCTGTTGTATTGGGATATGTCCTGGAAGTATACATACTCACTGTGTGCACCAGATCTCTGAATTGGTGGAAAAATAATTCTGCCAGACCATTTAGTTCAGGCTTAAAACTACAATTCTGGTTTACTGAGCAGTATCATAAAAAAGCTAATTTTAAAAAAAATATTGACACAGTCCTTAACCTCACCATGACTGTAAAAATTTGTTGTCAAGGTGCTTTTACTTGAGTGCTTGCAGTGACCTGTATATTTGATGAAATTGTGTGAACTGAACTGATCTTAAGAATTAGGGAAAGCATGGAGCTGTCAATCAAAAACCAAACTGCAAACAAAAAGGCAAAGGTGAGATTTGTATGCCATTTTGATTGGCAGAAACTGGATGTGTCTGGTTTAAGCAGGAAATACTGATTCTGGCATAATTTGAGTAACAGCCCAAGCCTGAATTTTACCTAAGTCCTGCTGAAGGCCAGCATGGATTGCTTCATTACGAATGGAATTGTGAAAGTATCTGAGTACTGTGAAATCATCACTGAACAACCCCGCCCTTGACCTTATGACAGAGGGAAGCTAATTGATAAAGATGGTGAAGGTGGTTGGTCCAAGCAACTCCCTAGCTGTGATGCCTTAGGGGATGATTGGCCTCTAGGACTTTAGGCTAATTTTTATGCCAGCTAAACTTCAGAAGAGTACCAGCTGATTTATGATCTGAAGATTTTTAAAAATTGTTTAATGGATGCTGTGTAGCAAAAGATGTATTTCATTTCATCGGTATACTGCTGAATATTTAATATATGCTACCATTTTGTGTCTATATGTAAGCACATGTAGTTACTCCACTTCTCCAGTTTGAAATATACCATCTGTATACTTGCAACAGTTCACTGGTCATATTGATATATTTGATGTAGTCTGCAGTAAAAATATGGGCAATAAAAGTTGCAATGAGTCGGGCTTTAAAGTCTCAGTAGATAGTCGAACAAGTTTTTTCTTCTCTCTTTGCCCCTTCTCTTCCTCACATGTCAGAGTAAGTTTATGACTAAAATTGGATCGTGACTCATTAACATTTTATGTGCAAGCTGCTAGTGCCTGTCGTGCCTCCACACGTAGTTCATGCATTTGAGCATAGTTTTTGGCCATAGATAATTCTAGCAGAGGGGATGATCGTGACAACTATGTTGCCAGGGAGCTCTCCTACTCCTCCTGGCACCACAGGAAGGTTTTAAGACAAATAGTCATTTCTCTAAAGCTTACCTTTTAGAGTCGTAGAGCTATAGAAGTCTACAGCATAGAAAAAGGCCTATCGAGTCTGTGCCGGTCAAACAAGTACCTAACTATTCTAATCCCATTTTCTAGCACTAGGCCCATAGCTTGTATGCCATGGCATTGCAAGTGCGCATCCAAATACTTCTTAAATGTTGTGAGGGTTTCTGCCTCTACCACCCTTTCAGGCAGTGAGTTCTAGATTCCCACCACCCTCTGGGTGAAAAAATTCTTCCTCACTTCCCCTCTAAATCTCCTGCCCCTTACCTTGGATCTATGCCTCCTGGTTATTGATCCCACCACCAAGAGGAAAAGTTCCTTCCTGTCTATCCCCCTCATAATTTTATACACCTCAATTATGTCCCCCCTCAATCTCCTCTGCTCCAGGGAAAATAACCCCAGTCTATCCAGTCTCTCCTCATAACTAAAACTCTCCAGCCCAGGCAACATCCTGATAAATCTCTGCACTCTCTCGAGTGCAATCACATCCTTCCTATGTGGATTCCAGAACTGCATGCAGTACTCTTGCTGTGGTCTAACCAGGGTTTTATACAATTCCAGCATAACCTCTCTGCTCTTATATTCTGTGCCTCGGCAAGTAAAGGCAAGTATCCCATATGCCTTCTTAACCACCTTATCTACCCATCCCGCTACCTTAAGGGACAGGTGGACATGTACAGCAAGGTCCCTTTGATCCTTGGTACTTCCCAGGGCCCTACCATTCATCGTGTATTCCCGTCCCTTGCATGTCCTTCCCAAGTGCATCATCTCACACTTATCCGGATTAAATTCTATTTGCCACTGATCAGCCCATCTGACCAGCTTGTCTATATCCTCCTGTAATCTAAGGCTATCCTCCTCACTATTTACCACCCCACCAATTTTTGTGTCATCTACGAACTTACTGATCAAGTCTAAACTGTTTTTATATATATATATCACAAACAACAAGGGACCCAACATCAATCCCTGTGGAACCCCACTGGACACAGGCATCCAGTCACCAAAACACCCTCGACCATCACCCTCTGCTTCCCGCCACTCAGCAAATTCTGGATCCAGTTTGCCAAATTGCCTTGGATCCCATGGACTCTTAGCGTCGTTATCAGTCTCCTATGCGGGACCTTATCAAAAGCCTTGCTGAAGTCCAAATAGACTACATCAAATGCATTGCCCTCGTCTACACACCTGGTCACCTCTTCAAAAAATTCAATCAAATTGGTCAGACATGAATTCCCCTTAACAAAACCATGCTGACTGTCCTTGATTAGTCCCTGACTCTCCAAGTGTAGATTAATTCTGTCCCTCAGAATTGCTTCCAATAGTTTCCCCCCCATTGAGGTTAGACTGACTGGCCTGTAGTTCCCTGGTTTATCCCTTCCTCTCTTCTTGAATAACGGTACCACATTGGCTGTCCTCCAGTCCTCTGGCACCTCTCCTGTGGCCAACGAGGTATTGAAAATTATTGCCAGCACCCCTGCTATCTCCCTTGCCTCACTCAAGAACCTGGGATACATTTCATCCGGGCCTGAAGATTTACCTACTTCTAAGCCTGCCAGACCACTTACAACCTCCTCCCTTTCTATGCTAATTTGTTTAATTATATCCCAGTCCTTCTGCCTGATTTCAATACCCACATCGTCCCTCTCACTTGTGAACACCGACACAAAGTATTAATTTAGAACCCTACCTACATCTTCCAGCTCTACACACTCATTACCACTATGGTCCTTAAGGGGCCCTACTCTTTCCCTAGTTATCCTCTTATTCTTAATGTACTTTTAAAATAACTTTGGACTTTCCTTTATTTTACCTGCCAATGTTTTTTCCTGCCCCCTTTTTGCTCTCCTAATTTCCTTTTTAAATTTCCCCCCTACACACTCTATACTCCTTCAGGGCTTCCGCTGTTTTGAACCCTCAGTATCATAAGTCTCCCTTTTTCTCCTTATCCAATCCTGTATATCCCTCGACATGTAGGGTTCCCTGGATTTGTTGGTCCCACCATTTATCTTTACTGGAATATGTTGGCCCTGTACTCTCCCTATTTCCTTCTTGAATGAGTCCCACTGCTCAGACACAGATTTACCTAAAAGTAGCTGCTCCCAGTCTGGCCAAATCATATCTGATCTTATTAAAATTGGCCTTCGCCCAATTTAGAACTCTGATTTCTAGCCCATCCTTGTCCTTTTCCATAACAACCTTGATTCTAATGGAGTTATGATCACTATCTGCAAAATGTTCCCCCACTGATACTCTACTGCTTGCCCGGCTTCATTCCCTAAAATTAAGTCCAGGACCGCCCCTTTTCTTGTAGGACCTTCGACGTACTGGGTTAAAAAGCTGTCTTGGATGCATTTTAAGAATTCTGCTCCCTCTAAACCTATCACACTATGACTTACACAGTTAATGTTGGGGAAATTGAAATCCCCCACTATTACTATCCTATTATCTTTACACTTCTCTGAAATTTGCCTACATATCTGCTGTTCTATTTCTCTCTGACTGTTTGGGGGCCTATAGTACACTCCCAGCAATGTGATTGCTCCTTTTTTGTTTTTTTAAGTTCTACCCATATGGCTTCATTTGAGAAGCCTTCTAGAATGTCATCCCTCCTTACTGCTGTAATTGATTCCTTGATCAATATTGCGATACCTCTTTTACCTCCTTCCCTGTGTCACCTGAAGACCCTATATCCTGGAATATTGAACTAACCCTCTCTCAACCATGTCTCTGTGACAGCAATGACATCATACTTCCATGTGTTAATTTGTGCCCTCAACTTATCTGCCTTATTCATCAGACTCCTTGCATTAAAATAAATACCATAAGTATTTAGTTGTTGGCCACTGCTTAAACTACAGCCAAACATGTGCCTCACTCATCACAATCGAATTTCTGTAAGGGGGCCTAAAACAGACTTTAGCCTCTTCTTTAGATATTCAGCCAGGGATTTGGAGTCAGATGTTTTTCAGTCATCCTGGGGCGCAAGACGTTCGTACCTGAAATTAGTCCTTGATTTACCTGTTTTATGCCTATAAAAAGAGATCCAGTTTCTGCAACAGAGTCTCTACCCAAAACATCAGCCCACTTTTTTCTCTTTACAGTTACTATTTTTGTTTCCAGTTTCTGGCAGTTACAGTTTTTCTTTTCTTTAACTCCAGTAGGTGACATAATTCCCTTATGAATTTACCTGACTGGTTAATTGACAGGTGTGGTTTCAGTGTAACGGATGTCATGGCCGAACAGCTGAATATAGCAGCACAAAAAGAAATGTATGAAATTCTAGAATTTAGCTCATATTTTGTTTCTAACTTCAACACTAAACCTTGATAGATTTCCAACACTATTCCAGCATATAGGGACTGAGCCATGCAGACTACAAGTCCTCAGATTTGATCCCTGGGGCTGGATTTTCATCATTGGCTCAGGAATCGTGAGTTGGGGCCATTTCCCGACGCCATGTTCCCAAAGTCTGATTGAACCCTGGAGAGTCGGGGCCGCCTCCCGATGCAGACCTGAGGTGGGAACACAGGCGGGCAGATGCTGAGGATAGCAGGTTAGAAGGTCTGCCTCTGTTCACTGTGACATCGATCCAGTTTTATTCATGACTGATAGGCCCCATAGCCCTCACCCACCATGCCCCTTCCATAGCCCCCATGCCGTCTCCACACCCCATCATATCTCTCATGCTCTTCCACACCCCTCACTCCGTAATCATTATGGACAGAACTCATGAGCCCTATAATAACACTAGGAAGACTTTAAAATGCTGGTGAAATTTTAAAAATTACCAAATTAAACACCAGTTGAAAAAAGTCCCTCTCAGTAGCTCATAAAACTGTTAATAAAACACAACCATTGAAATTCCCCTTGAAAAAACACTCCCCTAAAGTGCTCATAAAAAGTGCCATTCAAAAACTTCTTCAAAACATTTAATCCTGATAGATTCTCATAAAACTGTAAATCAAACAAAACACACAGTCCCCTCCACAGCTGTGTCAACAACTCCTGTGGAGCTAAATCCATTAGTGGCGTTTAGAACTCAGCCATGCATTCATAATGAGATTCCATTGCACTACTGAGTAATACAGAACACAATACAGTAGAATCTTTGAAGTTGCCTGACCAGATGTCCAGCCATCTGTTCTTTTTTTCAAAGGCTTACCAGATGAAGTTTCAATCAAAGAATAAAAACAGAAAATGCTGAAAAAACTCAGCAGCCTGGCAGCATCTATGGAGAGAGAAACAGTTAATGTTTCGAGTCTGTATGACTCTTCTTTAGAGCTCTGAGATGAGGAGAAATTTCTTCATTCAAAAGGCTATCAATATTTGGAGTTCTCTAACCCTAATAGCCGTGGGTGCTGTGTCATTGAGTATATTCAAGATTGATAGACTTCTGGGTACTACGAAAATTAAGGAATTGGAGCTAGTGCAGAAAGGTGGAGCTGAGGTAGATTAGCCATGATCTTGTTGAATGGCAGAGTAGGCTCAAAGGGCCAAAGGGACTACTGTAGCTCTTATTTCTAGTTCTTATGTATATTTGGTATGCCAAATCCTTAATAATACTTGAATTATTTGCTGCCACTGACCTTGGTTTGGGCCCTGTTTCAGTTGACTGCAGGTGTTTGGAACTGATATGTTCAGTTATAAGCACCCAGTGGAACAGTTTAAATAATTATTTATTTGACAACTGTA
Source organism: Carcharodon carcharias (assembly GCF_017639515.1). Taxonomy (NCBI): domain Eukaryota; kingdom Metazoa; phylum Chordata; class Chondrichthyes; order Lamniformes; family Lamnidae; genus Carcharodon; species Carcharodon carcharias. Next base: position 96,308,888 of record NC_054475.1, read on the forward strand.
TTTTTGTGGGCAAAAAGTAGTTCGGAATACTATATATATAGGTATGTGGAATACAGATTTAATTTCTGTTGTTAAGGGATATCCTGAAAGAAATTGAAACTGTAAGTTGTACAGTATTGGATGAAGGCTGCATTTAATTTGAAGCCAGCAGAGAAATAGATAGTCAGAGCCTCTGTGAAAGTTGTCAGAAGTAAAGTAACCATTTTTCAAGGATCAATTAAATGTAAAGTATCAGCCTAGCAGGTTTGCTTCTAAGATGAAAATTGCGTGTTCAAGCCCCATTCCATGGATTTGACTGCCTAATCTTTGTTGACAATCCACTATAATACTGAGTGAGTGCTGCAACATCAGTGCTGCTGTATTTCAGATGAGGCAACAAAATGAGGCACTCGGGTGGACGTAAATGATAGCGCTAATTGTGGAAGAAAGGGAGAGTTAACCATTATTCCTTAATCATTATTTCTCAACCAACACCACAAATATAGATTAATCATTTATGTGATTGTCACCCACATGGTTCCACTTTCAAAGTACTTAAAGTGAAGTACTTCAGAAGACTGAAGGGCGCTGTTTAAATGCAGATTCTTTTGAATGTAAGCTTAGAAGAAATGGAAAGGAAAATTGGGCAGGCTGTATAACATGCAGCTGATTTGCTACTGTTCATTTTGTGCTTTCAGCTTAAACAGAATTTCACCTTAATGGGATTTTACCACTGTTGACACAGTAATTCCTGAACTTGACCATGTTATTAGGAACAGCCGTTTTTATTTACCCTTAAATAGTTTGACTTCAGTGTGATGCACTGCAAGGATTATAATCTTCTAAGTAAAGCGTTTTCATAAAAACACATACATTATTTATTTTCAATTGTGTTTTGTAGAATATTTCACTGACCTGAGGGGCCGCAGTGAGGATGATCCAGCCCTTCGCTGGGAATTTTATGGAAGCTCTGCATGTGGTGAGTACTGAAGTGTTTTATAATTGCTTATTGGCTCATCAAGCCCAATCTTTTCATAGGGGGAGATGATGGTGTTGTGGTATTGTCACTGGACTAGTAATCCAGGGACCCAGGGTAATACTCGGAGGACCTCGGTTCAAATCCTATTATGGCAGATGGTGGAATTTGAATTCAGTTTTTAAAAATCTGGAATTAAAAGTCTAATGATGACCATAAAAACCATTGCCGATTGTCATAAAAACCCATCTGGTTCACTAATGTCCTTTAGGGAAGGAAATCTGCTATCCTTACCAGTTCTGGCCAATACGTGACCCCAGACCCATAGCAGTGGTTGACTCTTAATTTCCCTCTGAACAAGGGAAATTAGGGATGCTGGCCTAGCTAGTGACATGAATGCAATAAATGCTGGCCTAGCCATCCCATGAATGAATTTTTTAAAAAGCCCCATTCTTTTCATTGATCATATATAGTGCGCCCTCATTCCAAATAATCAATTTTCAGAGGGTTTTTTTGTCAATTAAGTTAGCTTGCTGAAAAACCAATTGAATGCACAGTAGATACCCATTTATTGTAGTCTAACATAACCATGATCTAGATTTCCACTTCTTGTTATTTCATGGTTGGCATTGTGTAACACTAGCATTAAAATGACACAGATTGCAAAAGCTAGTCTGATGTACGTCATTTTATTCAATTTGGATTACATTTAAACAACTAACCTCTGTTGAATTGTTATTACAAAAATACTGAAAATCTAGTGCTGCACAATATAGAGATAATATTGAACAAAACTGGATAAACGTACAACTGATAAACTGAACTGGTAAAAGTATGTCCATCCAACCCAACATACATTTAAAGTAAGACACAAAAAATGGCAGCCAAGGCAGGCATTAATGGGGCATTAATTGCCTACTTAAGGGCCTCAATTGGGCCACGGGTGGTCAGCCTACCCAACACCACCTCTGCCACCTGTAAAATTGTGATGCGGGTAGTCCAATGGCAGACACACCACCAATGGTACAGTGCCCTAATTTATGAGCTCACCTGCCTGTTTTCCTGCCCACAAGTGGCCCATAAAATTCAGCCTCTGGGCTCAACCCGCTTTTTGCAATGTGTTGATGCATATTTAGCAAATAGAATGATCCCTTTCATGGGGCAACATGGCTAAAAAGCTCATGAATATTGTATTTGCCAGTCTAATAGGTAATTTCTCCATTTAGCCATAAATTTCAATAACCTTTACAGTATTATTTAATATTGTGATATTTACCGTCTTCCAAGTTGATAGAAAGTGTAATGGACAGTCTCCGTATTCCCCAGTAAGCCGGCTATCATAATTAAGGTTAATTAGAATCATAGAATTGCAGCACAAGAGGCCCTTGAGCCCATTATGTCCATGCCAGCTCTCTGAAAGAACTGTTTAGCTAGCTTACTCCCCACCCTTTCCCTTAGCCTTACAACTTTTTTTCTCTTCAGGGTTTATCCAATTCCCTTTTGAAAGCCAAGATTGAATTTTCTTCCACTACACCCTCAGGCAGTGCATTCTAGATCCTAACCACTCGCTGTGTAAAAAAGCTTTTCTTCATTTTGGTGTTGGTTCTTTTGCCATTCATCTTATATTGATGTCCTTCGGTTCTCGACCCTTCCACTAATGGGAAGTTTCTCTTTATCTGCTCTGTTAGGGCCCTCATGAATTTGAACACTTCTATCAAATCTCCTCTCAACCTTCTCTTAAGGAAAACAATCCCAAATTTTCCAATCCAGCGACCTAAGTGAAATCCCTCATCCCAGAACCATTCTCGTAAATCTTATCTGCGCCCTGTCAAAAATCTTCACGTCCTTCCGAAAGTGTGGTCCCCAGAGTTGAAGCCAAACAAGTGTTTCATAAAGTTTCATCATAACTTCCTTGCTTTTGTACTTTGTCTCTCTACTTATAAAGCCATATTTTTTAACAACTTTTTCAACCTGCATTGCCACCTTCAGTGATTTGTACAAACATACGCCTGGGTGTCTCTATTCTTGCGCCCTTTTATATTGCCTCTCCCTATTTTTCCTACCAAAAGTCGCACTTCACACCTCTCTGCATTATATTTAACTGCTACTTGTCTGCCCAATCCCTCACTTGTCTAATGCCTTTTAAAGTCTTGTCAGTATCCTCCTCACAGTTCTCAATATTGTCATGTTTTGTATAATCAGCAAATTTTGAAATTGTTCCCTGCACACCTAAGTCTACGTCATTAATATATCTTAAGAAAAGCAGTGGTCATAGTACTGACCCTGAAGAACCTTCCTCCAGTCTGAAAAACTACCATTCATCACTACTCCCTGTTTCCTGCCACTCAACCAACTTATTATCCATGCTGCCATTGTCCATTTTGTTCCATAGCCTTCAACTTCGCTGACAGGCCTGTTATGTGACACTTGATAAAACACCTTTTAGAAGTCCATGTACACCACATCGTACACCACATCAAACTCATTACTCCATCCATTGTCTTTGTTAGCACATCCAAAAGCTCAGTCAAGTTAGCAGAACATCCAGGCGCCCTGGCATGAGACTGATCTCTGGAGTGACTGTTCCTCTGGAACAGGAAGGCAACAGCAGTGGATGACAGCTATGACTTGCTTCGTAACCTAAAGATTCGATTTTGATCCAACAGAAAGTCTTAATGAAACATAGGGATCACTTGTGCCCTTTAGGTGGTTTGTTAGTCTGGACTACATTAGTTTTAGTCTTGTAGGTGACTCAGTCTATTTATTGAATCTGTCTTTAAGCTATTTACGTGAGAAAAGAATTTTTTTAAAGAAAACTTGACCGCAACAAGAACTTTCGTTTCACTAATGCCAAAAGTCACAGAGCATGCCCAACTTGTTTGATATTGGATGGTATATTGTTAGTATTTTCTCTGCTTTGATTTTAAAATTCTCATCCTTCTAATGACTTAGTATTGCCTACTTTAGCTCCGTCAAACTCTCCAAGTATTCTTTTTATCTTGATACTACTCTGTGATATATCCTCCTTATCAGTTAATACTTCTCTCCTTGCCACTGCCAGTTTTTCTTCTCTCCATTCTGAATTTCCCCTCAGGTTCCCATTCCCCTGCCAATGTAGTTTATATCCTCCTCAATAACACCAGCAAACCTCCCTGTGAGGACCCTAGTCCCAGTCCTGTTAAGGTGTAACCCATCCTTCTTGTACAGATCCCACCTGCCTCAGAACTGGCCCCAATACCTGAGAAATCTAAAGCCCTCCCCCCTCCTCCATTTCTCCAGCCATGTGTTGAACAGCTCAATCTTCCTTTTCCTATGTTTACTAGCAGGTAGCACTGTGAATAATCCTGAGATTACTGCTCTTGATGTCCTGCTTTTTAATTCCCTTCCTAACTTTCTAAAATCTGCTTTCAGGACCCTCATCCCTTTTCTTACCTATGTCATTATTCCTAGTGTGGACTGCAACCTCTGGCTGTTCAGCCTCTTCCAAAAGAATGTCCAGCAGCCACTCACAAACTTGGCTCTTGTTTGTTACAATCCTTGAGGAACCATCTCGTTCACCAGTATCCAGAAGAAAAAACGGTTAGAGAGTGAGATGGCCTCAGGGGCTTGCTGCACCACCTGCCTGTCTCTCTTAGATACTCAGGCAGTCACCAATTCCCTCTTTGCCTCTGTACTACTTAGCTGTGGTGTGACCACCTCTCTAAATGTACTATCGATGTAATCTTCAGCCTTGCGGATGCACAGCAGTGACTCCAGCCGCTGCTCGAGGTCCGCAACCTGGAGCTCAAGTTTCTGCAGCTGTAGTCCTCGAGGGCACTATGTGCCTGCTCAACTTCCCACATTCCACAGGATGCACATTCCACTTGCACTGACATACCTTAAACTTTAAGTACTTCCTACAGTATGATATATAATAACTCATCTGTCACTCACTGATCGTCTCCTCTGTGCTGAGTTTGGAAAGGCCTATACTTACCAACTAATCAACATACCGGTGTCTTGTGACATCACTTTTAGATTTTTAACTGTAAACTCCTGGCTCCTTCTCTGTGCCACTTTTGTGCTCCTATGACATTCAATCAGCTTCTTCCCCTGCAGCAAAGTAAGAGCCAGCTACTGGAGGCTGAGGAAAGGTAGAAAAAGAAAGAAGCATCTCCTTCCCCTCTTCACCGAATCCCTCACTCACCAAACTCAAGTTGAGTTTTATTTTCACTTTAAAAGGTGCCTGCACTTCTAATGACTTGTAAGAGAAATTAGAGAAAACAGGAGTAGAAAAGGCTCTTCTGTTGCCTAGCAACAGGAGTCCAGAGAGGCAGGTCCCACCACACACACACCGCGCCCCCCCCCCCCCCCCCCCCCCCCCCCCCACCCAAACACAGAAAAACTAAAGAGAAAAAACAGCAGCTTGAGTTCAGTTGGAAGAAGGTGCCAGGACCAGCAGGACATGAAAAGGGACAGATAGCAGGTTCCAAACTAAAGAAGAAGGTCCCCAAAATCCAGGGCAGTGGAATAGGAGAAAGTCCCAAGAAGACCTTCTAGTCAAAGATAGGACAGGAACCTAGAAAAGGTCCTGTTCTGTGGAAGTGAAATTAAGGAGCAGAGAGGAAGGCTTCAAGCTTAAAGGAAGCACGTTTAAAGTGAGGGGCTAGAAGGTCCAAAGAGACAACTGAAGGTCTGTAACTTTTGCCATGGGCATGTGAAACAGTGGTGTACTGTTGACGGCTGAGTTGGTGAGAGAGAGAGTGTGTGGAAGAAAGATTGAAGGCATGTGGTCACCCAGGGGAGAGGAACATCAGAAGGAGAGTTCGAAATCCTTGTGGAAGGCACCTGAGAGAAAGCATTGGTTTGGCAGAAGATTCCAAAGCGAGTTCTTGGAGAGTCGAGATCTGAAGCTCTCATGTGAACAACGGAGTTCAGTGAGACCAGTTGGCTCGCGGTGTAGCGAGTGTCTGGGGAGAGTTGCTGAGGGATCCATGGCATCTGTCTGGGATGGCATCTGTTACTTGGTTTCAGAGTGTGGTGTGTCTGACCACAGGTCGCCAATTGGCTTACATGAACTGTGTACTGACTGTGAACATTTAAGTATAAGATAGCTTTTGTAACTTGTGTTATCCTTACAAATCTGTATATACCTGTAAAGGTATAGTTGTGGATGAAGGAGTATTGTAATACAGTTCATCTTGTTTAATAAATGTTTTATTCTTTTGTTAAAAGGTCATTAGCTGACTATGGTGACTCTGTTCAGTAGCCACTCTACATATTTAAACAAACAAATTAAAAGTTAGGATCTATCAAGCTGGGCTCCACCGTGGGATCAGGCTTCTCCAGTGGTAACATCAGTTGGGATTAAATACTATTCAAATAATCATGATTTTATTGTATTACTTGTAAAACTGCTTGCATATAATTATCTGGACATAATGGTTCTATTTCATCTTTTCAGAACAGGACAATGAGACTTCTTGTAACATTTTGGCAAACCCCCCTGGCCTTGATGAAGAAGATGAAGATGCCAATTACTTTGTATTTGAATTCTCAGACAAACCTCTTCTTACATGTTACAATATACAAGCTTCCCTTTCTCATGGGTAAGAGTTGGATTCTAAATCAACGTAATTCAGAATATGGTAGCAGGAACTTAAATCCATTGACATATTGATTTGGGGGTGCTTTGGATTAAAACGTTTGTCATCACTGGGATGAGTTAAGGAAGAGTGGGCTAAGGTGGTTGGGTTAAGGCATGCATGCGGTGAGAGGCAGTCTGGAAAAATTAAGGGCCAAAAGTATCTATGTACTCTTTCTGACCCACAAGGAATCTTCAAAAGCAAAAAGAAACAACTTTCCTTGGCACCCCGTGGCCAAGATCTAGCTGGCTTTAGTCGGCTAATTCAGTTTTGCAAGCCTTAATTGGGACTGCAATTAAAATGGTATACATATCACAATGATGTTGTTGGGACACGACTTTGCCAGGTAAATTAGACCCGACTCCTATACGGGAGCTGGCTTTCATTTGCCTGAATTCAGATGTTAAGATGAGAGGGAAGAAACATAGCGATTATTTTGGAAACAACCCCCAACACCCCACCCCCAAACACAGCCAATCTTAACACCATGCCTGCACCATTCCTGGTGAGGGGTGGTGGAGTGGGCAGGGTTAAAATTTAGCCTTTTATTTTTCTGAAGGAGCATGGTCTTTGTTTAAGTTTGATGGTTCCTATGCTTATCAGAGTCATAACATCTGGAGTGTGGTTATATTGGCTGTGTAACAAAAATGATCATTTGGCAAAAACAGAAATTGATTTTGATAGTTCTATTAACATGTGATCACCATGAGTTTAAAAACGCCACTGCTCCACTCCAGGAATATATCAGAATATGCTACAATTCACTGCTCGTTTATTGTGTAAAGGAGGAATCTGGAGCCAGTCTTTCCTTAACATAGGTTTATTCATGAAACCTAGAAAACATAGGCACAGACACCCTTTTCCTTCTCCCACACAGGTTGGTTCTCATATATACATAAGAGTATTGCCCTAATCTTTCCCCAATTAGTAACAGCTGCTCTCGCTTACAGCTAGAGCATGCACATCATTGTGACAGGATCGCAACATTAACAGAACATTGCATATTTCCAGATCATGATTTACCACTTATTACTTTATTCCATTACATTGCTGAATACAATGCAACAGGGTAATTAAGAAGGACTACAAAAGCCTGATTTTTGAAGTTGATTTATAAGACAGATGAATATTAAATTGTTTCACACATAATCTTGTGATAATTCTACACCATAGTAATGTAAATGTTCAGGTTTTTTGGTATGGTTATTCTGCATAGTTGCAGAATTATAATTAATGCTGCGTACTTTTTTTTTGTTTGTACAGCCCTTGCAATTGGCTGGTGTTATCCGAAGTTCTACGAAGATTGAAAATGTCAGTCAGAATTTTCCAATCCCGCTTCCCTCACTTTGAAATAGCTACCATTACTGAGGTAGAATTTTACAAGCAGGTGTCCACAAGTCAGGTACATTTTCAGCTCGGGAACCTCCAGTTCTGCTCCCTGGATGGCAGGATGTCTCTGGAACTGGTACGGTGCGTGCCTGAGTTGTTGGACCTCATTGGTTCTACGGTGGAATTATTAACTGAAGACTGTGAGAAAGTTATTACATTCACAAGGTGAACCAAAATCATGACTGATCGAAAAACTATTCCCATCTCAAATAAATAGGGAATGTGTTGAATGAGTACTAGCAGGTGTGTACAGTATGGCAGCCAATACTTCTGTTGTCTCAAATCAGGCATGGACCAGCCACCCTAACAGAATGGGAAAATAACAGGTCAGTTCTGACCTTATAGTCAACAGCATAAGGATTGCTGGGATGTTTAAAGGAAGTGTTAAAATATTTTAACTAGGTTCATTAAAATATTTTCTACCCAACTAATTATGTTGAGTGCACCTAAGTTTGTGATCCATTAACCATGAAAAATAATCAGTAATGCCAATGGATTAATTGATTCTTGTAAAATAATCAATATTTATTCCTGTTCCCTCATATTGCTCATCACTCGTCCTTTATTCTCTTTTTAAATAAAAGTATATAACTTTCTTTATTTTCTATCCAATTCGCTCACTGTCTTGCACCACACATTAGTTTTTGTTTAGAGGACAGGCTGGTGGTCTATTCACAGACCTTTGAGAATTGCTGTCTCAGCAGCTATAAGGAGATAGCAGGAATGCCTGGTGAAGAAGTGTACTTCCGATTTCTGCTTGTGCTCTTCCTCATGCAGGTGCCTTGACTAATTGACAGCTCTGCGCATTAATGAATCTGAGATCAGGCATTCAGCAGAGTATGTAGATTAAACTTGTGTCCAAACATTGTAACTTGTTGCGCTATTCTGTATTAAAGAAACACAGCTGTGTATATATAACTTTAAAAAAAAGGCATTTGTAACTGACTTGCATACAAATAGAACAAAATGGATGTTGGTTTTCATAAAATATGAATTGGATAAGATTTTGAGACCAGGAAACAAGAATCCCCCAGAACTACATTCGCAGTGCCTAAAAGACACAAGTGTCCAATATCTAAATTGAAACTGTTCAGCTTGTAGCAACTGGGCACAGTCATTCCTAAATATGACATTTAGCATTATAGAGAATATTTTAATAGACTAATTCACAAAGTAAACAATCTCTTTATCTCTAACAGTATCTAGAAATTGGATATTTGTACCCTATAAGTAGGGATTCTGACATTTTTGTCATAGTTGTAAGTTTTGTGGGTGCTTGTACTTTCATGATCAAATTTTATTTTCCAGTTTAGAACCAATCTAAATCAAAGATTGATAAAATGAAAATTGAATGCTGGGATGCATGCTGTTGATTAAAGTAAATTTGAAAAGCCCACTGGAGGTTTTGCTAGTTACAGATAAATTTGAACCCACATTACACATTTATACTATTCTGTGATGATGCACTTTACTTTGAATCTTGTTGAGTTGCACTTATCACTGACTTGCTGTATTGCTGGAGTTACATGAATTAAATTCAAAGTCACACCAAGACAGGGGACCTAATGGCATGTGCACAACATGAAAGCACTTACATTTAATAAGATAATACGGACAATAAAAATTTATAATGAACTCCAGTGCAGATTCAAAGCCACTGAAATCGGTATTCACTCCTTCAATTGTATTGCAACAACCACCTAGGGTGATGAACATTCCATTTTTGCCTCTTAAAACAAAATTTTGAGCCAGAAGCCTAATAAACCTTTATTTTAGAATAAGCCCATCCACCAAACCCCCTATATCTAAAGAAGGTTAGATTTCGTTGTATGTCAGCAAAGAATAATCTAAATCCAACTGAGTTATTATTACTATTTGCATGTTGGTGTGAGGCAGTTGGGATGTGCAGGCTCCAAAAGTAGCATTTTAACTCAGGAGTCAAGTTGTTGATCTGACTCCCAAGCATATAAAAAGCAAACCGAGATAGCCTCACAGTGCTCAGGCTCCATTTTGTAACTCCAACTCAAGTGTAAAACCAGCTTTAAAAATTTATCTGCCTGACCACAGGATTCTCCAGCCTGTATGTTCCCAAAATGAAATTTTAGCTAGCATCACTTTGCTCATACATGTTGGATTTGCAGTTTTTCTTTGTCATGCCACATTATATTCAACAGGTATAATGGCATTGTAAATACTGGGCATTCATTTTGCCAACTTTAAATGCTCAGAAATTGAATGTGCAGTTCTGTAGCATTCTGTGCCATTAATACCTCAGTTGTTGTACATGTTTGGCAATGGTATAGCACATTTGTTGACAAAAGAAAGATAACAAGTGTGTAGTATAATGCTACTGATTTTGCAGTTTGCTGTTGGTAGCAAGCTTAGCTAAAAGTATGTAGTCTTGCATTGTTGGCACTGTATAACTGGTCCACATACAGCTTTTTTCATTTTAAGATTTTGCATAAGCACCAAATTGTACCTTCCTTCACCCCCTCAATAGGTGTGTAATCAAGCAATATAACTGGTTGCTTGCTTATATCACTATCTGAATACTCCATCATAGGTAAGGTATAATCTTATGTAATCTCATATTAAGAAGGCCAAGTGGCTGCAACATGCTATTTATACTGAGCCTGTAGGTGGTGTTGTGAGAGTTATGTTATAGGACTCATTATTTACAATGGTCCTCAACAAATATGCAACAATCCAACCCAACTTAGTCAATTTTCCCTGACTGAAACCAAGGTGAAAGTAGCATGAGTGCTTAACTCCTCCACTTCTGTCTCTTTGGTAGACAAAAAGTCAGTGCTCTGTGCAATTTTCCCTTGGGTGATTAATCAGCTGAATTGCTGAGCCACGCATGGAGAGTTGTCCATTCCAAGAACAGCAATTCTCCCAAAATCCCCAGTGATAATGATATGGTTTCTGTTCCACTGACTGTTGCATCTCACATGTGGCCTACCAGTCATTAACATGTCACAAATAATGAGAGGATGAAGCCAGCAGCCCCTTGAAACACCAACAGGCCTCCATCATACTTGCAAGAGATCGATTTATCCATGAGTTAGAAGAGGAAATACCATATCCCCAAACAGGGGCAGAATATCAGATCCACTCATCTACATTTTTCCCTCACTAATCCCATTTTAGTACAATGTTGGCTAAGAACTCCCAATTCCCCATCTTCCAACCCACCACTGGAGCATCCAGGCCTTGTAAACCCCTCACCTAATAAGCACCATCTTGACATTCCACTTGCCATAGGCCCCTCTGCAAACTGAGCAGAAGAATGTGCAAATGCTCCCTCCCTTACGTGGGCCTCAAAACCCCCTCACCCAATGAGCATCATTTTGAATGTCCATTGGCATTGTAACTTTATTTCCAATCTATACTGGAGCAGCATAAGAAGAGAACTCCATCCCTACTAAGGACTATTCTGGCCTCTCACAATCTCCCACCACCCTACCTCTCAACTACCCATATTAAGCTGTCTGATTGCCATAGAATCTGGTCAGAGTTCCCTGAAACAGTCTGCTGTAGAACTACCACTGCCCTGACAAAATTCAGCTCCTTGTGTGCTTTGCCATTTCTTAACAAGCTCTGCTGCTGATATGTTATGTAGAAATTATCATAGAGATATGTTCCCAAGTGCTAAATGGCTATAACATGCCATTCATATTGTGCCTGTAGATGGTGCTATGATAGTAACATTCTGTGATTCATTAAGTACAGTGGTCCTCAACTAGCCCAACTGTATTTGCATTGACCTCCTCTGTCTAAAACCTAGGCAAATATAGCATGAGTGTTTTAACTCCTCAACTCTCAACTTGTTATTACCATTTACCCATCTGACACTAAATCTAATCAATTAAAACTGGATTTAATAAGAGTATCTAGTTACAAATGATTTATTTAAGAGAAATTAAAGCCAATGTTTCAAAAAGGAGAAAAGTTGAAGTTTAATTTTTACTTGTGCATTTATTTTGGGACCCATTTAATTTGAGTTAGTCCATGAGCTTTAGAAATCACAAACACAAAAGGACACATCGGTCTTTCTATTATTGTTACTAAGTGAAGGAAGAAAAATCTGTTGTTGAAGAAATAATAGTCTATTCTTCAATTGCAAATAAGATGACCTGAAAAATGGCAGGGACCTATGCTTGGTTTAATTCAGCTGAGAATATTTTACTGTGTAGTGTCAGGGTGTAGTTACAGCAATTCTGGATGGTTCACTGATTATGTAGTTGAAACAATCAGAAAATCAAAAGGTATAAGATCAGCACAGAAACCTAAAATCTAATGTCAATAATCTCAAAACCTTGTTCAGTCCTCAGTTTCAGCAGCTGCAAAAATGGTCCTGATATTGTCCTTTTTAATATTGCCCAGCTTTTTAGATTTCAACAAAGTGAAAATAATTTAAACATCAGCTTGGCTTATTGGTAGCACTGTCACTTTTAAGTTGGAAGATATGTGTCAAGTCCCAGTCTAAGATGTGACCTCATCGTCTAAACCAACATGTCAGTGCAGTACTGAGGAGGGGTTGCACTGTTGTAAGTGCTGCCTTTCACATTAGCTGTTAAACTGAGGCTCCACCTGCCAATATTAACTTAAGCTCTTTGTTCAGGTTTTTTTTAACCTGAATTCTGGTCAAAAATTCGAGTGAAATCAGCTACAAACAACTCCTTGCTTTTTAAGGTCAAATTTAAATAAAATGCCCATATCAGAAAATGTTGGTTTAATTAGCAGAGAAACTTGAGAAGAAACATACAATGTTGACAGTAAGTAATAAATGAAAAGTCCTTTACGGAGTAATGTTAAAAGGAGTTGAGATACACCATTAGCTACTTTCTTAGTACGACTTCTCCAGTCCTCACTCTGCTGGAACTTAATTCAGCTATTCCATGGAACTTAATTCAGCTACTTATACATGATGCAGGAAACTGAAAGTGTACCCTGCATTATTACACCAAACAAGAAAGGGCACACCAGGACTGCAATGTGCCAAAATTGATATTTCCAGACTTTATTGGGTTTAGCTCTAAATTTGAAGTTCATTTATCATGGGTGATTATCAGAATTTAATCAGTTAACCAAAATCAACAGGCTTATCTAAATTATTAAATAAATAAAATTATTAATAAACTTAACTAAATTGGAAAACAATTACATTGGTCAACAAAATAGAATAGCCATGATGGTGCCTTTTTTCAGTCTATTATAGACTGCTTATAAAAGATCACAGTTGATAAAATAAAAATGTTGTAATGGCTTACCCTGCCTGCCAATCAGCATGTGAAAGAAAAAGTGCTAGGTTAATGTTACAGGGATGAAGGATCACATCTAAATCTTTAACCTTTTAAACAGATCCTTTCTCTGCTTTTGATCAAGTTGTTGAAGAATTCCAGCATTTTCTGTGTTTGTTCCACTTTGACAAATTCCTTTTTGTTTCTACTGTAGGCAATTAGTTGACCATTTGAATTAAGGGGATTACCTTTCTCTACTACCAGTGCTGGTATAGGTTGATTCTAAATCTACTTTTATTCAGTTTCATTGTAATTTGACCAAGTGTTTGATGCCATCTGGGTGCTCAAGGTCTGCTGTAATCTCAGTTTAATTCCAGCATTCCTTCAAAGAAGTGGCACTTCTGTTCAGTAAAACACGTAACTCAACCATGTGGAGATCAAATTCTGCTTGTTAACTGGGCATGTTTTTATTGTAAAATCTCCTGTGAGGTAGCTGAATTTCGGTGCTGCAACTCTGCAAAGAATCTGTTGCAATGTATAGATAAAAGTATTTACTTATTGAAAACTGCTGCAGTTACCTAAAGTAAACTAACAAACTAGATGAGGCTACACCTTCATATAAAAATCCTTCTTGGAAGTTTATAAGACTGTTCTATGTATATTTTGTACAGTGTTTGATATTGCTAAAAGGAGTTGGAACCCTGTTGGTTAACTCTTAGTTTATATAAAGACGTCTGCATTGTTTTGCTGGAAACTAAACCAGTCATTGATGGGTTTTTGAATTCTTCATGTTTATACATTTGTTGTTTATATACACCAGAGTTTTTTTGTTGAAAAAGTAAATTATTTAGTTGCCAGCATATTTCATTTTGAAGATTTAACAAATGTATTGTGTTGGTAATATAAGCAATGAGGAATTTAGGTGAAAGTCTGTAGATTGGACTTTTTCAGATTTATTTCGAAGGAGCACATAGAGAGAAGGCCTTGCTGTTTTGTTTACAAGAACTGAGTTGGATTCTGGAATGAATCGAACATCCCATTTATATAGTTATCTGAATCAACTCGCATTAAACTTATTTGAATTCTTACCTTTTGGTTCAGAGTTGCATTTACTGCAAATACACTCTTCTGTTCGAGGATACGTTTGTTATAATCACATCTTCTGTCTATTCCTCGTAATCAGTAAGGTTCTTGAAATGTTATGGTTGAAGACTTTTGTAGACCATATATTTATTTAGTATATAGTACATAAACATACACTGATGCTGATGATTGGGAACTCTGAGGTGACATTACTGAGCTCAGGTTGAACAAACAGTTGATTCTGATTTTTTATCACAATGAGCTACTTTTTATACCTTTCTATTATCCCTGCTATGTGTCTATCAGCATGCCTCCACGTCACATTGTTATACCAAAAGTTAAAAATAACTCCATATAAGAGACTAATAAGAAACCTAGACCTTATCAATAGTTTAGTTAACAAACTGGGGATAACATTAGCCTAATCTACCCAGATTGATTTCAGTGGGTGGGGTGTAAAATGGTGTCTGGCCTAAACTATCCTGTTCCCATTGAGTAGGTTAGCTTAAAATTTCCCATGCTGGAAGTTCTATTATAGAAAGCCAGTTGGTGAAAGATAGCACTGGACCCAACCTTTAAACACGTTTATATCTATTTATATACAGTTGCACATTACAAGCATACACATCCTAACCCAAAAACCGCAATGTTAATGTGTCTATTTATATGGACTCAAAAGAAACAACAGTTAATGTCCACTACCTGTATACAATTAATTAATATATAATTAACACTGAATCCTTCACTAACAAGCTCCTTTGCCATTGAGAAAACTAGATGAATATACCTCTTTATTGACTTACCGTAAACATTTTTTCTGTTATATTTATTGTTGGACCATGTAAATTTGCATTCTTACCTTTGATTATGTAAGTAGTCCCTCAGCACAAACCTGATTCTTCCATCCAACATAAAGTTTAATTAAAAAGATGGGCATCAAAATTCGGATGAGTAATGCCCATATTTTCAACACTAGAGCCTGAATTTTCACGGGGATGGAGAGGCTCTCCCGCACAGCCAAAATGGCATCAGAGCCACAATTCCAGAAGTGCCACCCCCAAACCCAGCAACTATTTTTGCTGGGGTGGGAGTGAAATGGGAGCGGGTTGTACTTGGGACATGCATGGCTCATGGAGGCAGCTGCACATGTAAAACTGCAGCTGCCTTCAGTCAGATGCGATTTTCATCAACAAGGAGTGTAAAATACAACTTGTGGGCTTTACACTTTTAATGAGAAAGCCTAAACTTACCAAAGGTCTTTGGAGAGGTAGGGTATCCCTTTGCAGAGCTCAGGTTCCCTTTTGGATAATGTTAAAAAGTTGCAACAACTGCCACAAAAGATCAAAAAAATGAATCACAGGAGTACGGCTGATACCCAGAGGAGTTGCCTTGTGGCCTTGGAAGGGCAAAAACTTTTGCTCCTTGTGACTTGGGCACCCCACTGACAGGAAGGAGAGTGTGCCAGAGAAGAAAGTGGTACATATTGTGCCAAAGAAGAGCCAAAATTGAGGGTGCCATCTTCACACATTCAAGCCATAGCGGCATGTGAACGTAACCAACATGAGGATAGAGGAGGGACCAGGCCAGGAGGTAGAGGTAGCAACACGCAAAGACAACTAGATGTTAACCTTGAGGTAAGGGTCTGCCGACAGCGTAAATCATATCTCAACATGTCTGTGAACCAATGCAGAAGGCAGCTAATGTTAAGCCAGGAATTGGTCACCGACATATGTGGCGTCGTCCAACAACATATCGAACCAATCTGTTGATCCCCATATTCTACTCGTGGCTCTCAAGATTACCATGGTTTTAAATTCTTATGCAGCTGGCTCTTTCCAGGGCTCAGGAAATCTCTGCAGAATATCACAATCAGCCACACACACAGCTGCATCAAGGCAGTCACTGATGCCCTCTTTGCTCAAGTGGTGGGAGCACATTAACTTGCTGATGACATCACAGCTGCAGAGAGCCATGGGGTTTGCACTATTCGAAGGCTTCCCTCAAGGGTTATCGACTGCACCCATGTCGCCAGAAGGGCACCAACTCATCAACCTGACACCTTCGTGAACAGAAAATCCTTCCACTCCCTGATTGTGCAGGTGGTGTGTGACCACAGCAAGGTGTTCATGCACACCTGTGCTGCCATGACTCATTTATCTTGAGGAATTCCCAACTGCCTCAGTTTTTTTTAAACACCTACTCAGGTCTGTGGTTGGCTTCTGGAGGACAAGTGGTATCCCTTAAGGAGGTGGCTAATGAGCCCCTTTATGCGGCTGCAAACAGCTCCAAAGACACTATAATTACAGCCATGTGGTGACCTGCAGTACAATAAAGCAGGTTTTTGGCATTCTCAAAATGCACACAAGGTGCCTTGAACGCTAAGGAGGAGTCCTATGCTAGTATTTCCCTGCATGTGTCTCCCAAATAGTAGTGGTGTGCTGCAAGCTGCACAATATGTGCAGGGGAGGGGTGTATACTGGAAGGGGAAGAAGCCACGCACATAGCTACAATAGCTGAGGATGATGAGAAAGTAGAAGAGCAGGAGGAATCCAGTCCATGCTTAGAGATCGGACATGGTGGAGGAGGGGGAAGAGGGTTGTAATGGCAGCGCAGCTGAGGGGCAGTCCCAGGGAGCCTTGGGTGATTCTTTGCAGGAGGGGGTTATCGCCAGATGCCACATAATCCAGAATAGATTCACCTAGGTGCATGTAAATTCACAATTAACATCAGACAGTCCCTGGTGTGTAGCTTCCACATAATAAACCTTTACCATGGAATTTGCAGTTCCTCAGGGAATGCCTATCTCCAACAAAGGAGAAAGCCAACATCAAACAATCAGTCAGTTACATAAGTGGGGTTGAAATCATCACCATCATAACTCTTGGCTTCAACATATTGCATAAACACAATTTGAGAAGTCCATCATAATCTGGACCCTTCACATATATGGCGAGGGCTGTCAATGAAGCGGCATGGACACAACATATATATACTCAAACCACGCCCATTATGCTGAGAGTGCCAGTAAGAAACAGGACTTCACACCTAATACAGATAATAATAATAATCTGATTGGGTATGGTCAACATGGATTTATGAATGGGAAATCACATTTGTCAAATCTGTTGGAGTTTATTGGGGATGATACTAACAGAATTGATAAAGGGGAGTTGGTGGACATAGTGTACTTGGATTTCCAGAAGGCTTTCGATAAAGTCCCCCACAGGAGGTTGATTAGCAAAATTAAAGCACATGAGAGGAGGCAATATGCTGGCATAGATTAAGGATTGGTTAACACAGAAAACAGACTAGGAATAAACAGGTTATTCTCACGTTCGCAAGCTATGCCTAGTGGGGTACCATAAGGAACAGTACTTGGGGCTCCAGCTGTTCACAACACATCAATGATTTCGATGTGGGGACCAAATGTAATATTTCCAAGTTCGAGAATGACGCAAAGCTAGGTGGGAATGTGTTGTGAGAAAGATGCAAAGCAGCTTCAAAGGGATTTGGACAGACTTAGTGTTTGGGCAACAACATGGCAGATGGAATTTAATGTGGTAAAATGTGCAGAGCATTTCTTCAATGGTAAGAGATTAGAAAGTGTAGATGTACAAAGGGACCTGGGTATCCTCGTTAAAATGTCACAAAGCTAACATGCAGGTGTAGCAAGCAGCTAGGAAGGCTAATGGTACATTAGCCTTTATCACAAGAGATTTGAGTACAGGAGTAGCAAAGTCTTGCTTCAGTTGTATGGAACCTTGGTTAGGCCGCACCTGGAGTACTGTGTTCAGTTTCGGTCCCCTGACCTTAGAAAGGATATTATTGCCATAGAGGGAGTGCAACAAAGGTTCACCAGACTTGTTCTCAGGATGATGGGACTGTCCTATGAAGAGAGATTGGGGAAATTGGGCCTATATTCTCTTGAGTTTTGAAGATTGAGAGGTGATCTTATTGAAACCTAAAGGGGTAAACAGGGTAGATGCAGGTAAGGTGTTTCCCCTGGTTGGGGAGTCTAAAACCAGGAGAAACAATCTCAAAATAAGGGGGAAGCACTTAGGATTGAGATGAGGAGAAAGTTTTTTACTCAGAAGATTGTGAATCTTTGGAATTCTGTACCCCAGGGAGCTTTGGAAGCTCAGTCATTGAGTATGTTTAAAGCAGAGATTGACAGATTTCTAAATACCAATGAAATAAGGAGATATGGGGATAGTGTGGGAAAAAGACATTGAAGTGAATGAACAACCATGATCGTACTGAATGGCAGAGCAGACCCAACAGACTGATTGACCTACTCCTGCTCCTGTATTCCTATATGATAGTATATGCTAAAAGGACTGCAACTAATGCACATTGTGCAGGTGAGGCCATAACTGTGGTAGATCAGCTCCTTGAATTAACTTCTGCATTGTCCAAGCAGTTCCAGGGTACGGTTTGAGTAGTTTGGGACATCTGCAACATGCAATTCTGCCATAAACCTCATCTCCCTTACAAACCACAGCCTTTATCACTTGGAGGACAAAGTCTTCCAATGTAGTCGGGAGAGCACGTGAGTATTCATCCGTGGAGCATACATGGCATCCTTGACTGTGGAGGGTCCATTTAGTTAACTGCATAACAGTCATGTGAGGATGACTGCCTTGGACCCATCATTCATGCATGAAGTGCAACGGATGAACTCTATTTGATCGTTGAATCTGATTATTGACCCTTCATTAAAATAAATCGAAAAATGATGCAAGGATCCTCTCAAACCACAAACCTTGGTGTTCTACCACCTTTTCTGAGGGACTGGAGAAAGAAAGAACCTTCCAATGCCAGACCCTTGCTTCTTTTGGTGTCAATACAAGATGGACCTCAGCATGCAGTCTTCAGTGCCAATGGTGATGCCTTCATTCTGTTAACATTCTCAATCAGGCTTTTGGTGTACAAAAGCAGACCAAGACATTTTTTACTTTAGTGTCATGCATTTACAAAATGCTTAATGGTGATATGTACAAAGTGATAATGAAACTATGGTGAACCCTTTAGTGATTCCTTTAATGCATCCACCCTGCGTTCACAAACGCTCCTACAAAATGCCCCCTTGTTTTGCCTTGGAAGAGGTGGAGGCAGAATGCACAGACCCATTGCGGACCTCCTTCACACTGCAGCATCTCCATTTCTGCATAGGCAGCCATTGCACTGGCACCTGTAGAGTAGATGAGGGCTCTGGGGGATGGGAGGGGGAGATGGAAGAAGGTGAAGGTCCTGAGATGCTTTCAGTCCCTTCACCCTCCCAATAACTTCACAGCACTAGGTTTGCCTTCGGGTGGAGTTGATGGGCCGGCTGCTGGAACATAGCAGTCATCCATTTCAGCACCCTCTGTGCCAAATGTGCAACCATCCTGTTCAGGGCACGCAGCTCCTCATGTACTCGTGGGCTGATCCAGGCTACCGAGTGAGCCTTGCATCCTTTACAGACAGAGATGCTACTCTTGCATCCACTCCAAGTGATGCATGTGTCTCTCCATGAGCATGGCAAATCTATCATGGTTGGAGCTCAAGCACCCTAGCCCCTAAGACAATGTAGAGCTCATCGTAATAGGCGCCACTCCGGGCCTGAGCTCACATTGCCCCAGGGAACTCCGCCAGATGTCCACACATACGCTGCTGATTATCTAAGTACTGTGCCCAAAAAAGTGACTTCTGAGGCTGCACGTTCCTGCTCACTGGAACATCATCATGACTTTCCTTCTCAGAGGGGGACTGTGCACAGAAGTCTCTGACATCTATCCCTGCTCTCTGCTGCAGTGCCTTTCATCCTTGCCAACTCTACACGCGCACTACATCCCTCCAGTATGCTTGCTTGTATCTGTTTTGTGGAGTGTGGGATAGTAAGATGTGATGGTGCCTTGGACGTCTCTTCCTCCTCATGACGCACCCTTCGTGAGGTGGTCCGGGATGGTGGGGGTGAGGGGTGATAAGCAAGCGACGCTGGGACCAGCATGAAACACAAAAGGAGTTATTTAGGTATAGCCCTCCTTATTGTGAAAGCACACCCTGATGCAAGCCATTGCCTTTAACTATGCTCGCACTGCCCTTATCATGCAGCCCCATCCTCCCACTCCTCTCATGTCAATGTCCTTTGTGCTCAGTAAACTTACAGCTTCACCTCCACCATTTTGATAATTAACTTTACCAGCTACGGGCAATTCTCCATCCCCGACAGCCAGCCAGGCAGACACCCTGGCTACCTCCATTGCCGTCTCCTCCACATTCCTAATCGCCCATAGGCTCACAGCCTCACCTGAATTCTGAGCCATCTCCCTGGCATTCTGGCCCTCTTCACCTGCCAATACAACATTGTAATGTTAATCTAATATATATGGAGAAATCTCTGGAATGTATCAGTGCAATGCAGTGTTCAATCACATCTCTGTGCGCACCTACAGGAGTGGCTTGGACATACAAACCTCCTTGCTATTTCAGATGTATGTGCCAGGTCTCCCACCTTAGGTGCAGCTTTCAAATATGAATCGTCACTTGGACATCTGAATGCTTGTGCTGAACAATTGACCTTGCCGGAACATAACATGGAGCCTCTTTCTACACTGTATCCATTGCTCTTCTTTGGTTCCCTGCTACACTCAACAGCTGCTCTGTCTTGTCATGCCCTTTTTGTAGGTGGGTTAAGGCATCCAACTGGGTACAATAATTCTTGCCGTCTGGAGTTCTTGGTTGCTGAACTGGGATGCAGCAACTCCCACTCCTTCACTCCCCTTAGTGAGACATTTGGGCATGAAAAATTTAAATCAAAAAGGCTCATAAGACATTCAGCTTCGAATGGCATTACATATTCCTGTGCTTATATACACTAACCATGTTCTCTAACTCATCAATGACTACTGTTGTAGGGGGCTGATCGGGGAGAACTGGGTCTGTACGTATACATGGTAGCCTGGATTTTGTTGCTGTCACTCCCAGATGGCATGCTGTGCTCCCAACCCTTAACTATGCTACTGGATTAATCCTTCTGAGTCATACTGTTGTGCCATGACTGTGTGCAGTTGTGAGGGACCTGGTCAGTGGTCTATTTAATTGGAGCACCCTGATAGAGAGGTGGCAAAAGCGTGGATCAATGTACTAAGGATTGTGCCAAATGTGGTATGTGTCAGACATCTCCTGAGCCATTATAGTGGCCCTCGTTAATGAAGAATATCATGAGCAGCTAATGGCGCTCCAAGATGTTGCCATCTTCATGGCTGTGTCTTGTGATTCGAGTCCATCCTTAAAGTGGTTGAGTATACTCCTTCGTTACATGAATAGGCAGTAGCATTTGCTATTTTTTCCTGTTGGAAGCCCATGACAGGCCATCTGTTCCATTGTCAGCGACCAGATGGATAACTATTCACTCTAAAAGATGACACTTGTCCCTTCACTTTGGTATCTCACCCTTCACTTTGGTATCTCAGTTAGGACAATAAAACATAATTGGGCCATCATTTGATTAATGATACAACAGGACTAAATGTGTTAAGAGATGTTACCTGATGAATGAAAAGAAAATGACAAGGTTGGTTTTCCTGACCTTACCACCAGCCCTCTCACTCCTCAAGGAGTATCCATTCCCAAGTATAAAGGTCAGCAAAGTTTGATGGAGGCACACTATGCTGGGCTTTCACCTTCCTTACTGAGGCCTGAGATTTCCAGGGCTTTCCTGCAGCTTGGACCAGGACTGGCATTTGGCCCATGCCCATCTAATGTAGAGGAGCTGGGAAGGTGTGCCCAATACAGCTGCCATTAGGCCCGTAAATCCTTAGGTTCTGCAATCTGAGAGGCCTGGCAACATGCTGAAGAAAAGCTGAAAATAAACTTTCTTCACAAATAAATTCTGTGGTCTTGGAACCTTTTGGCTGGTTTTCCCTCTAGTCTCAGCCTGAAGGCTACAAGGAGGATTGCAGCAGCAGTCAAACGTGCTTCCTGTTTTGCTGATGATGGGCCTTGCTGGGGGCAGGGAAAAAAATCAATACTGCTGGCTACAGACAGGTTCAATGCACTTTGCTGCACTTCTCCCCAAAGACCTTCTTATACTGCAGTTATCCACGACCTTCTCAAGGGCAATTAGGAATGGGCAATAAATGCTGGCCATACCAGTGATGCCCACATCCCATAAATGAATATTTTTAAATTTATAAGGTTAATGTTAATAATTTTGCCTTTTACTGCCCTTAGCCCAGGTACTTTGGCTTTCTATTTTAGGTAAGCAAACAAAATCTTCTGAATTGTTTCAGCTATTGAAACTATCCTATCTTTTCACAGACAGTTTTTGCCACTTTTGGCTGTGTGTTATGTCAAACTGCACTGTAGACTTAAAGGAGCAAGCAAATTTAGTGAGTAAAAGATGAACAAGTGAATTGTCATGTTCCAATATATTGTGAATTCTCAGTCAATACTTTAAATTTTTAAAAACCACAAAAAGATGGCCACCAAGGATCACCTGACTTATCTTGTGGATTGAAACACTCACCTGTTTCAAGAGGGAACAAAAAGAATATTCCAGACTGATGTTGACTCAATTCCTTTTCCCGGAAACTAATTCAAAAGGCTAATTTTGGTCATTCAGATACAAAGACACTGGCTGTCTCAAACTCTCGAGGTGTGAAAGTCATCACACAGGACGTATAATCAACCTGGCGATCAACCTTATTTGAAAAAAGACTTTGGACTTGTAACAGGTCACATGTGGCCTGTATCTAAAATAGCAAGCAGCTGTTCAGGACAGAAATCCATCAAAACAGCTGCAAGTCAACTACACAGCCAAGGTAATAAATAACTTTGAAAATGGGAGAAGGACTCTCTCCAACCTGTTCCAACTTTAAGTTCACCTGAGAACCAACCTCCTAGAAATTAAACTACAAAAAGCCTCTCAGCTTATTGAAAATCCTCTGCTTATGAGACCTTCAACTAAAAGCATCAACTCATAAGAAACTACAGGCCTGCCACGAAAGACAGACTATTTTACTTTGCAATTGTTTTGATTTTTCTTCATCTGTAACTAATCTTTGTGTGAGCGATTGTGTGAAAGGCGAGTGAGATGTTGCTTTTTTGAACCTCCGGGGCAAGAGTGGGATAATATATTACTTTCTTTATTTTGAAACTCACAAAAAAAGCTCCCTATTGGAATTATTTAAATTGGGACAATCACCCTGAGGGTAAGAAAATACACACATCTCACATACCAAACACATTGATCACAGACAGCAAGAAAACATAAATTTTGTTTGTGACAGCTTAGATGCTGCAGCCCAAGATTGTATCCATTGCAAACAAACCAAATCGGACTTTAAACTAATTGGAAGAAGGGGAAAGTAACAAAGACAAAATTGTTGAAACAAGAAACAAAGCAGTAAGCTTTGAGAGTAAAAGTAGAAAATATGATGGCTACTTTTGATGTGAAAGCATTTCTGCAAGAAGAGTACTTAACTTGGTAAAAATTAGCGTTCCTAAACATAGAATAGCTAAAATCCATAGCTAAGCAGGTAATACTTAATATACAAAACAAAGCACAGAAATCCAGGTTACTAAAGATGCTGTCCGAGCATCTGTCTCACTCCAGATCCTGAACAGGTAGAAGAAATGGAACCTGAAACAGAGCAGATTATCCTAGTCAAAATGCACTTGGAAGAGAAAGGCTAGAACTACAGTTTCAGGCAAAAAAGGAAAGGAAGATACAGAGCCCACAAGGAAACGAAAGAAAGAGAAATCCACAAGGAAAGCAAATTCAAAGAGAGATAGGAGGATTGTGCTTTCTGCCTTGAAAAGTTTGAGAGAAAGTTACAGGCACAGAAAGGTCAGGAACTGAGACAGATTGCAACAATTAGGGGGAACCTGGCTTTACCTAGTGGTAATTTAAATACCCTTAACACAGAGACACACAACTTCCTAAAGTATTCCAGATTTGTCCCAAATTTGAAGAGGAAGATATGAAAACTTTCTTTACAGTCTTTGAAAAACTGGCAGCTCAGTTGCAATGTCCAGCAGAGTTTTGTACACTCCTGTTGCAAGGTCAGCTAGTAAGAAAGATCCATGAGGTTTATTCCATGATGCCTGCTGAAAATGCTGCCAGTTATGATCAGGTAAAGGCTGCTATCCTCAGTGCCTGTGAACTAGTACCAGAGGCATACTACCAACAACTTCAGAACTCCCATTAAAAAAAACCCACACAAACCTTCCTAGAAATTCAAGAGAATTAAACAATTTGCCAGTAGATCCGAGCCCAAAAAATTGGCAGCACCTACGAAGGGTTACAAGAAATAGTACTGCTAGGGGATTTAAAAAACTGTCTCTCGTACAGTCTCAAAACTCAGAGGGAAAAAAAGGGTTTCCAAAGTCAGAGACACAGCTATCATGGCTGATGACTACGATTTAACCCATAAACCTCTAAACTGAAACAATATTGGATCTGGTAACTCTTACCAACAAGGGAAGAGATAGCAAGGAAGTAGATGGAACAGAAACAGACTCCAAAGGAAAGGAGTAGAGAAGATAGGGCAGATTAATCCCAAACTTTTAAAAGAAAGAACATGGAAAGTAAATCAGCAAGACTACACCCTGCTTGCTTCCAGTGCAGCAAACTGGGGCACATAAAAGAAAACTGTTGGTTTGCCAAGAAACCAACAGAGGGAGCTGTGGTCAGAACTGTGTCCCATAGCCTTAAAGGTACCAATCCCAGACTCAAACAGGATAGGGACAAGACAAGATACCTACCAAGCTTCATGCAAAAAAAAGGAAAATGGCTCCTTTTGAAGTACAAACTCCAAAAGAAATTACTATTTTCAGAAATACAGGGTGTTTCAAATCTTGCTTGTAGTAAAGATTGCTGACTTGCTATCTAAAAGAATAAACAACACATTCGTAGTAAGTGTGCTTACTGGTGTTAGCATCTAATAGGTTCTATTTAATGAATGTTAAATACCCAGTACTTGAAGGTGAACAGGTGCTGGGTGTTGATTTGTTAATTATACTCAATTGTTTATAAGGAAGAGACAGCCAACACTGGCTGTTTGGTGTGTTAGAGGGGGAAGAAATCAGCTGTGCAGCAGGCAATAAACAGTCTTTATCTAAACATCCTAGTCTCTTGTATCCTTCACAGCCTTGAGATTTAGCCATCTTTGGTAGTAGAGGTTGGCTGCCTGAAAGTGAATCTCAGAGACTGAGATTTACTTCCGGATAGAAGGTTGGAATTGTAGTTTTTTTTTGAGAGAATACTATAATTGGAGTCTCTTTGAAGAAAGATGACTGAAATTAGGTGTAAGGTGGTAAGAATTGATTTTCCACCACTGTTTTGTGAAATGGGACCTTGTGATCAATGGAAAAATGAGGTGGTGGCATGGATATGGGTTATGTCTCTGCTGAAAAAACAAGGGATAGCTCTAGCACTCATTTCCTGCTAGGAGCAAGACCTGTTGTGAAGTGTTCTCAGAACTAAACACTCAGGACCTGAACGATGACAAAGGTTTGGACAATCTCTTAAAATTCATGGATAAAGCTTATGTGAAGGATGAGTTATTGAATGCCAATGAAGCTTGGTTGGACTTTAGCAAATTTAGGAAAATGGATGATTCTTCCATTTAAAAAAAACACATGATGGAGTTTAACTGACTATATGTGAGATTGCGGTGACTATATGTGAGATTGCGGTGACTTTGCATGGATTTGCCTACATCAGTATGTAGCTTTTTAAGTTATTGAACTGTGCTAGGATATCAAACACGGATAGGCTCTTACCTTAAATTGGAATTAGTTTCAGAGATAGAAATGCTTTCTATCTCTGTTTTTTGGAATGTTTGTTTCTAGCTGCTTTTATTGTATAAATGGGCTCTTCAGTAGTGACACCAAAGATGAAGGATGCGATGCTAGCAGCATTTCGGGACTGTGTGAATATAGGGCCGAAATGTCTGTATGACAGAAAAATTACAAACAATGGGTATGAGGGCAGAGACCCTTTTGGGAGCTATGACAGACAGTGGAAATTGAGTAATAATGGAAGGACATGAACCCAGAAATAACCAAGGGCTAGTCAACAAGTGTTTCAGATGGGGGTCCAGGTATCACGCTGAATTGAAATGCCCAGAAATGAAAGGCAGAGTTTTTGAGATGACATCGAAGGTATGGAAGGCGAGGAGGATGATACCGACCAATTGGAAGGAATCTTATTAGTTACCAAAAGCTTCAGTCTGGTAATGAGTTTCCTAGTCACGTTCATTCAATTGTGCAGTTCTAGATAGTGGGTGTACGTCCATGGTATGTGGAGTGGACTGGCTAAACTGTTACATGGATCCTTTAAGTAAGGAAGACCGGAGTGAAGTTAAAGAATATGTACAAGACAAGGGGTGCAATATCAAATCTATGACACAAGGAAGTGAAATTGTGGAAAGCCAGGAAATGTTGTATAAGTTCAGACATTTTAACCAATTGTTTCAGATTCAGTGATGGTAACATTTTGAAATCACTTAATAGAATATTAATTCCATATAAAAAAGCAGGGGTAAATCACATTATCAGTAAGAACAAAAGTACGGCAATTCAGCTCCTCGAGCCTACCCCGCCATTCATTGCGATCATGGCTGATCTCATTTCGGCCTCGACTCCAATTTCCCGCCCTCTCCCTATAACCTTTCAATCCATTACTAATTAAAAATCTGTCTATCTTGTCCTTAAATTTATTCAGCGTCTCAATATCCACTGCACTCTGAGGTAGTGAATTCCATAGATTCATGACCCTTTGAGAAAAGTAATTCCTCCTCATCTCTGATTTAAATCTACCCCCCTTAGCCTAAAACTATGGCCTCTCATTCTAGAATGCGCCAGAAGGGGAAACATCCACTCCATGCCTACTTTGTCTACCCCCTTTAGCATCTTATATACCTCAATTAGATATCCTTTCATCTTTCTAAACTCTAGTGAGTATAGGCCTAAACTGCTCAATCTCTCCTCATAAGACAAGCCCTGCATCTCTGGAATTAATCTAGCGAACTGCCTCCAGTGCAACTACATCCTTCCTCAAGTAAGGGGACCAAAACTGTGCACAGTACTCCAGGTGCGGTCTCACCAATGCCTTGTACAGTTGCAGCAACACTTTCCTATTTTTATAATCTATTCCTTTAGCAATAAATGCCAAAATTCCATTTGCCTTCCTTATTACCTTCTGTACTTGCATACCAGCTTTCAGCAATTCATGCACGAGGACACCCAGATCCCCTGCACGAAGCATTCTGAAGTTGATCTCCATTTAAATAATAAGTCGCCTTTTTATTCTTCCGACATTAAACTCCATCTGCCAAATTTTGGCCCATTCACCTAACCTGTCCGTATCCATTTGTAAATTTCTTATTTCTTCATTGCAACTTACTGTCCCACCTATTTTGGTGTCATCTGCAAATTTAGCTATAGTACCTTCTATCCCTGAATTCAAGTCATTAATATAGATTGTAAATAGTTAATTAGTTTGGGGCCCAAGGACTGAACCCTGTGGCACCCCACTAATTACAGCTTGCCATCAAGAAAAAGACCCATTTATTCGACTCTCTGCTTTCTGGTGGTTAGCCAATCCTCTATCAAGCTAATAATTACCCCTAACTCCATGTGATCTTATCTTGTGTATTAATCTTTTATGCAGCACCTTATCAAAGGCCTTCTGGAAGTCCAGATATATTACATCTACAGGATTCCCATCATCCATTTTGCTTGTCACATCCTTAAAGAACTCCAGCAAATTAGTCAAACACGATTTACTCTTCATAAAACCATGCTGATTCTGATGGATTGCATTTTGACTTTCCAAAAGTCCCATTACTACTTCCTTAATAATGGATTCCAACAATTTCCCAATGATAGACGTTAAACTAACTGGTCTATAGTTTCCTACTTTCTTCCTCCTTCCGCCCCCCCCCCCCCCCCCACCGCCCAGCTTTTTTGAATAAGGGTGTTATATTAGCACTTTTCCAATCCACTGGAACCTTTCCTGAATCCAGGGAATTTGGGAATATTATAGCCAATGCATCCACTATCTCCACTGCCACTTCCTTTAAGACCCTGGGGTGTAGGCCATCAGGTCCTGGGGACTTGTCACCCTTTAATCCCAATAGTTCGCTCAGTACTTTTTCTCTAGCGATGGTGATTGTTATAAGTTCCTCCTTTTCTATGTTCTCTGCACTACCTGTTACTATTGGGGTGGTACTAGTGTCCTCCACTGTGAAAACTGAGGCAAAATATTGATTGAGCGTCTCTGCCATTTCTGCAATCCCCATTATTAACTTCCCAGTCTTGTCCTCCAAGGGACCAACATTCACTTTAGCTACTCTTTCCTTGTAGAAGCTTTTGCTATCAGTTTTTACATTTTGCGCTAGTTTCCTTTCATAATTTACCTTTGCTCTTTTTTTAGTAACCCTTTGTTGATCTTTAAAAGTTTCCCAATCTTCCAGCCTGCCACTGACCTTTGCAATTTGGTATGCCTTAGTTTTTGCCTTTAAGTTATCTTTAACTTCCTTGCTTAGCCATAGATGCTTTTTCCCCCTCTTACCATCTTTCTTCCTCATTGGTATATATTTTACTTGGGAGGAATTGATGGGAGGCACTGATGTTGTATTGAGTGAAATACATTTACTGTTAAGTAAGCCTTCAATGAAAAAGACCCAAATGAAGTTAGACATAGAGCCATTGTCTTTGATAAGTATGCAGATTTGCAATTCCGTGTCGGGACATTATTCCTTTAAGACCTATCGTCCCTCCTGGGGAAGTGGTGGTGTAGTTTTATTGTCACTGGACTGGTAACCCAGAGACCCAGGGTAATGCTCTGGGGACCTAGGATTGAATCCCACCATGGCAGATGGTGAAATTTGAATTCAATAAAAATCTGGAATTAAAAATCCGGTGATGACCATCAAACCATTGCTGATTATCATAAAACCCGTCTGGTTCACTAATGTCCTTTAGGGGAGGAAATCTGCCATCCTTGCGTGGTCTGGCCTACATGTGACTCCAGACCCAAACCATGTGGTTGATTCTTAAATGCCATCTGAACAAGGGCAGTTAGGGATGGGCAATAAATGCAGACCTAGTCAGCGATACCCACATCCCATGATCAAAAAAAAAGACAATGTTAAAATGGTATTAATGGCAGCTGTGGATAAGGATTTAAGGGAGAAGAAGCAAATTTTTACAAAACTACATCAACAATTTGCACATCCCTCTGGCTATAGGTTGAAGATTCTGTTAAAGGGTGCAGGGGTACTGGATGAGGAATACACTAGACTTGTCAAGGACATTAGTAAAAAATGTATTTATAAAAAGTATGCAAGAATGCCATCACAACTAGTAGTAAGTCTTTCATTGGCGAGAGACTTTAACAAAATCGTAGTCATGAACCTCAAAGTGTGAGAAAAAATATTTTTCATTTTGTAGACATAGCAATAGATTTAGTTTGTCAATGGTAATTTTTAGCAGAGACAAAAAAGTAATTAGCAATTTAAAAATAATGGAAAGATGAATAGGAATGGGCATGGGAGCGCCAGCTAAATTTTTAACAGCCAATGAAGGAGAATTTGCCAATGAGGAATTCGGGATTATGTGTGAAAATTTGAATATTGTAACAATATGTACAGCAGCAGAATGCAAGAGAAATCACACTGTGATGAAATGCTCTGAAAAATATTGGCAGACCAACTAAATTGTAAATTGCCAACTCTGTAGCGCAGGTAGTGCATGCAAAAAACATGCCCCAGATGGTTGGGGGCTACAGTCCTTATCAATTAGTTTATGGCTGGAACACGATACTTTCAATAACGTGGGACCATCCCCCAGCTTTGGAGGGGACTACCATGAGTTCCATTTTTGCAGAATATTTGAATACTTATGCATTCAGGGAGGAGAGCACTTATTAAGATGGAGGTTTCAGGAAAATAATCAGGAGTATTTTGCGGTATCAAATCAGGCCATCGGAATGCATTTTCAGCCTGGGGGCATGGCACATTATAAAAGGGCAGAAAGAATGGAGAAGCCCAGGAGAAGTTTTAGGCACTGATAGCAGGACGATAATCTTGCAACATGGTAATAAAACTGTTATAGTACACTCCATGTGACTTGCTGACATTAAGTACAAATGATGGAAACTGAAGATGCACCATGCACTTTGGCATATATTTGCATAGGCCTGTACGAACAACAGACTGGGAGATACCGCGCTGACTGAGTAGACCAAGTAGCAGTGAAGATCAGGATGGGACAATTTGTCACAAAGACCAACTATCAAAAGTTGGACCTAGGGTGGTATGTGGCTAATGAATGGAGTATGAGGGCAGGAAAGGCCACAGGGAAATACAAAAAAATGGCTGAATGTATAAGTTAAGGGGCAGAAAATCAAATCTATGGATTGGTAAAAGAGTGTGAAAATGTGGAAAGCCAGGAAATGTAGTGTAAAGGTGATCACAGCCCAAGGAAAAGATCAATACTTGTGAAAGAAAGTCTACTTGTAGGATAAAACAGATCAAGTAGTAACTGTCTAGAAAGGGACAGGAAATTTAGAGTTGATCTTCAGACAACTTTTCTTAGTGGACACATTTAACTTTATTTACAAGATGGCAGCAGCAACTACACGTGTGCATCAAACTCCATAACTAAAGAAGAGCTCCTTTCTAGAGGTTCCCTGCACTGTTAACACATTGGTTTACACAGATCATGTGATCTTACAACACAGGGCTATTCTTAAAGTTACAGCTGTACATTTCCCAAAACTGTAATTACTACAGATATCTAATAGGGGATATAGTTTAACTAGAGCAAGGACCACAGAACAGGGTAGGAGTGACACAAGAAGTAGGAGCCACTACAATAGAGAAGATCTAGTGGCCACTAACAAGTTAGATGGCAAATTAGTAAAGGAAGCAAAACAAAAAGAACTTGACAATTGGAGAGTTTGGCATTTACACTTGGGTGCCAGACAAAGTGCAACCAGCATTGTCCCATAGATGACTATATATGGAGAAAGTACTTTCTGATGGGACATTTTAAAGCTAAGGCCAGACTGGTAGCTTGGGGATTTGAGGAACACATGGGCAACCAGGAAGTTAGAGCAGACCCCCCCCCCACCCCCCCAAACAACAGCAGAAAAAGTGGGTTTAAGGACTTTCCTAGCACTTCTAGGGACATACTCATGGGAATGTAAATCCATTGACATCAAAGCAGCCTTCTTGCAAGGGGAGCAATTTCAAATGGAAGAATTCTTAAAGCCTCCAAGAAGCTGGAGATATCGAGGGGAAATTATGGAGGTTAAATGAGTGTGTTTACAGGTTTAATGATGCATCTGGGGAATGGTATTTTTCAGTTGGGTCCGTTCTAGTAAAAACTGGTTATGTTCAGCCTAATATCCAACCCTAAGTTGGATATTAGGTTCAACCTTGACTCAACAGTCTTACCTAAAGAATGTTAATAGGATCTTGATAAATCGGGTGTGATACCCTCAAAATGAAGACTCTACAACTAAGGAAGAAGCAGAGCAATTAAGCTTAATTGGGCAATTAAACTGGTTATGCACACAAACTAGACAATGCATGTTTTGATGTATTGGAATTGAGTGCCATGCTGAAATATGCTACTGTTAAGGAAGTGCTAAAAGCATATAAGACATTGAAGAAATTACATTCAGAGGAATGTATGATCAGATTTTGAGACCTGGATGACCCATAAGGGGTAAAATTAGTTATTTTCAGTGATGTCGCACATGCTAACCTTCCTGATGGTTATAGCGTACAGCAGGATTCATTATATTTTTAGGTGGGAAGAAAAGATAAATGTTGCCCATTAGCTTGGGAATCAAAGATAAATAGAATATTAAAAGTACCTTAGCTGCGGAGACACTTGCACTGGTAGAGGTGACAGATACAGCTATATATTTATCAAGTATTTTGAAGGAACTCCTATATAAGGGGCGACAAGGGGAAAAATGTGCCCAAAGAAAGTCCTAGAGTGAACTATTATCTATGTAGCAATGTCCATTTAGCAAATAGTGTTGCGGAAGAGGTCGAGGATTGACCTCAAATATAAAAGAGATGTTGGAATGGAAGGAAATTTCCAACATTTAAATGGGTTGACCTAAGTCACCAGTTACCTAATTGGACAAGCAGTTCTTTTTGTATGACAAAGAAACTATAGATTATTCTCGAAGAAGGATGCATTGTATTATAATGGATTGTGACAACATGGACATTTTCATGTTACAACCTCATTAATTTTTTTTAAATAGAGTAATTTTGGATTATGTCAGTGATTGTATAATACGATAACATGTATTTTCATTTTGTATGATTTTTTTGTGCATATCAGTTTAATTTAAAGAATACAGGGGAATCTGTTAGCATCAAATAGGTTCTGTTTAATGAATGTTAAGTACCCAGTACTTGAAGGTAATAAGGTGAACAGGTGCACCTGGGAACATTTGACTCCTGTGTAGCTGATGGCAGCGCACATACCCTCAGTGCTCAGGCTCATGTCATGGAGACACAGTTGAGGCCCTAATAGCCACTAGATTTCAGGATGATGATGATGATGATATGCGGTGAGGACACTCTATAGATCTTCACATTGTCTCTGTGAATGTCTGACTCCTGTCTAGCTGAGGGCAGCTCACTTGCATTCTGATATTAGGGTCATAACATGGAAACGCAGTCATGAAACTTTAAATGCATCTGATCCTTTGTCAGCCTTCAGCACCTGACCCCTTCAGGAGCACAGTGTTACCAGTCACAGATGCTGAGGAAATGGGAGGCCAGCCCCACCTCAAAGGTGCTGAGAGCACACAGAGAATTATGGAACTCTGAATCTTGCCCACGACATTCTGGCAGTAATGACAAGCACCATTGAGGTGCAGGCATCAGTAATGTGTCCAGTGAGTGTTAAGTCGGACTATCACTTTGGTCTGAAGGTTACACATTGCATAGGGAAGAGCCCCTCGACTGAAACACCTGCCTTTATCTTGTGCAGCAACCAATGTTTCACATCTGAGTGACACAAAAACTGCTCATCAAAACAAGGAGCCATTGGCAAGGAGACATGCTTGGGCATTTATTTACAACAGTGAATGTTAAGTACAAGAGATTAACACACATGTCCAGGCTGTGCAACTACATCATAACTTTCAGGCTTGGCCTAAATAGCCAAGTGGTTATGGTACTGCGTTTATAACCCTAAGATCAAGAGTTCAAATCTCACAATGGCAAACTATGAAACAATGTAACTTCATCTGAAACAGATGGAAACGGGTTTGTACTCGAAAGAGTTACATTTAAGCTTGGCCTAAATAGCCAAGTGGTTATGGTACTGGGTTTGTAACCCCAAGATCAAGAGTTCAAATCTCACAATGGGAAACAATGTGACTTCATCTGAAACAGATGGGAACGGGTTTGTACTCGAAAGAGTTACATCATAACTTTCAGGCTTGGCCTAAATAGCCAAGTGGTTATGGTACTGCGTTTATAACCCTAAGATCAAGAGTTCAAATCTCACAATGGCAAACTATGAAACAATGTAACTTCATCTGAAACAGATGGAAACGGGTTTGTACTCGAAAGAGTTACATCATAACTTTCAGCTTGGCCTAAATAGCCAAGTGGTTATGGTACTGGGTTTGTAACCCCAAGATCAAGAGATCAAATCTCACAACGGCAAACTATGAAACAATGTAACTTCATCTGAAAACAGATGGAAACGTGTTTGTACTCGAAAGAGTTACAGAATGAATACTGATCACTCTTTAGCTTGGCCTAAATAGCCAAGTGGTTGTGGTACTGGGTTTGTAACCCCAAGATCAAGAGTTCAAATCTCACAATGGCAAACTATGAAACAATGTAACTTCATCTGAAACAGATGGAAACGGGTTTGTACTCGAAAGAGTTACATCATAACTTTCCTAACTCTGCTACGTCTCGGTGCTCCCTGGACATCCACAGCGGAGGTAGAGACAGCCAGTTAACTGCTATGCCCTGTCTATGGTGACCTTGATGGGTGTCCTCTGGAGGGCCCCGGCCTGCTTTTGGGGTCCTGCTGTGTGGCAGTGGCACCTTCCTCAGCCTGTGGAGCTGGAGTTGCTGAGGTCACAGGAAAAGGAGATTTGGATGGGCCGGACACTCCCGGAGTCACCTGGGTGGATGGCCCTGGGGTGTGCACCTTTTGATCCTTCTCCCTGTGAGTGCCCGAGGGCTCCAGGCTGGCTTGAGGAGCAGGGGAAGCTGGAGTGAAATCGAGCTGCTCCACACGCCTTTCATATTGACACTGGAGGCCAACTATGGTATCAACGATGGATTCAGGACTCATGTCCTGGACCAAAGTCTCCATGGTGGCTACCATCCTACCAGTGTTGACCTCAGTGCGCAATGCACTGTCACCTCAGCCTGAAGGCAGATGGACTGCTCCATTGTGCCTTGCAAAATCTGAGGAGTGCAGCAGACATCCCTTCCTGATGTTCCCGAGCTTGCTTTTGCAGCTCCAGCAACTGAGGTATGGCCGAGTCGAGAGGCTCTTCATTTGACTAGGACTCAGCAGATTCCTGGCCTCCAGCAGTCCTTCAAGTGCCGGACACCTGCTGTGGATCAGGCAGTGCGATGTGCTCACCAGATTGTGACCCCGAGGCTACTCTAGAACTAGATCCCATTGAGGTGTATCTCTGTGCTGGTGGAGGGTGTGGGTGAGCGTTGTGACAGATCTTCAATGAGGCTGTCATCAGATTCTTCTTCCGAGTTGTCTTCAGGGCTTGAGTTGAGGATATGGCTCGTGGACCTGCTCAGCTGCTTACCAGATGTGCCTGTGATTGCAAGGAGAGATCATTAGTGCATGGCAGGGGACTGCGGAACAGGGGAAGTCAGTCACAGCATGGTTGTCTGATGGATGTTGCACTGCTGGATCCTCACGTGGCTGAGCACCACTGACCTCACCGTCAGCACAGGAATGGTCCAGAACCTTGCCAACCAGCTGGATGGCTCTGTTTTCCAAGTCCATGAGGACCTTGATTTCAGGCATCCCCCCCCTCCATCAGTCTGAGGCCTCTCCCTTCCTTTGCTGTGTGTCAGCTTGTCCTGCATGACAACAGATGGAGAGTATGAGAGCAGGATGCCTGCCAGGCCAGCTGATAAGGATGCCGGGCCTGTATGGGTGGTGAGTGTTGCCATGGACAAGATGAGGACACGATCGGTGGGGCAGATAAAGGTGTGTGTATGTGTATAAGAGAGTGAATGGTGATGTCCCTTCAACTGGCAGTGAGAGAGATCCCTGTGGATGTGTGATGGGCATGATGCATGAGTTGAGAGTGACTTCCCTGCCAAAACAGAGGAGATCATTGATCTTCTTTTGACACTGGGTGGCTGTCTTCTTTTGCAGGGCGTTGGCGCTGGCCACTGCTGCTACCGCTTCCCATGCTGGGTTGGTGACCTTGCTTGCTGGTCTTCCCTCAGAGTGGAGGTAGATGACAGCGGGCCTCCAACGTCCAGTAGACGCCCGAGGGAGGCGTCGCTAAATATGGGAGCAGCATGTTTTCTTCCTTTGGCAGCTATGACTTTCCAGCAGCTTCCGATGCTGGGGAGAGTGCTAGCTCAATGCAGGGGCGCCCTTTAAATGTGGCACCTGGATTACTGAAGACCTGAGGTGACAGCTGGATGGATGAATCCAAGGCTGCCCCACCTACCATCCAGCATGTTTCCCTGGAATGCATTGTTAATGAAGCGGATTTGCTGGGAATGGGACAATATGGCATGAAAAACCATCACTGTGGCCGGCAGATAAAACGTCTTTTTCCCGTCTGGTGTGCAAATCTGGGACGATTCCGCCCAGAGTCTTCTGCTCCCACCATAAGTTGCATTTCCTTGCTATTGATTCCATCCTAATTGGCCACTGTCTCATTCCAAACCAAATTGTTCACAATCTCAGCATCCTATTTGACCCTGATCTAAACTATCCTCCTCATCACAAAGATCGCCAACTTTCACCTAAATAACATTCTCCATCTCCACTCCAGCCTCAATTTCTGGGACGCTCATCCGTTCTTTTGTAACCTCCGGAACTGGTAATTCCACCCTCTCTAAACTTGAGCTTATCCCAATTTCTACTGTCCATGTCCTAACAAGCACCAGGTCCTGTTCACCTATGACTTTTTGTACTTGCTGACCTACATTAGCTTCTGGTTCACCAAAATCTCCATTTTTAAATTTCACATCCTCGGTCAAAT
Organism: Carcharodon carcharias; assembly: GCF_017639515.1. Lineage (NCBI taxonomy): Eukaryota > Metazoa > Chordata > Chondrichthyes > Lamniformes > Lamnidae > Carcharodon > Carcharodon carcharias. The sequence goes on from NC_054475.1 coordinate 96,345,431, forward strand.
CCCTCCCTGATTCCGTCCCTAACCTTCTCCACCTTCACAACCTTCTAAGCACCTTGCATTCCTTTGAAATTCTACTTCCATTGCTCCAACAATGGCTGCCATGCCATCAGCTGTTTAGGCCCTGAACTCTGAAATTCCTTCCCTAAACCCCTCCACCTGTTTTTATTTAGGGCTTTCTTCAAAACTCATTGCTTTGACCAGTCTTTTAGTGATCTATCCTAATACCTTCTCCTTTGACATGTTGTCCATTTTTGCCTAGTTACACACCTGTGATGTGCATTGGGACATTTTACGATGTTAAAAGCACTATAGATTTGCAAATTGTTGTTGTTGAAACCATTGTCTTCATTCCATTCCCTAGTCACTGATTCCTCCAATTCTGACCTTGTTGAGCATCCCCAATTTTAATCCCTCCACCATTTGGTGTAAGTGCCTTTAGTTGCCCTAAGCCCCCAAATTTCCTCCTTAAACCTCTTGGCCTTCTACCTTTCTTTCCTCTAGGTTATGCCTTAAAACCTACCTGTTTGCCTTTGGTTATTTGCCATAATACCTCATGTGCCTCAGTGTCAAGTTGTGCTTCGTAACACTCCTGCGAAGTGCCATGGACATTTAACGGTGTTAAAATCACTATAAATACAAATTACTGTTATAAGGTTGTCCAATGGAAATTACATTTCTTGTTCCAGAAATAGAAATTCAAGCGTAGACTTTGTTGATCTCTGGCCAACGCTGATCTCACTAATTGGGCTGCTACAGTGGTTCTCAGTCCCTGTGTTTAGGAAGGAAAAGAAAACTCTAGCTTTCCTGCTCCTGAGAACTATCCAGTGACCACCGTTCAGTAGATGCTTGTGTGGCCATTGGATAGGGACAAGAAGGTTGTGTGGTGATGCTCCATGTGTGGAATAGCTTGCTGACTGTGTCCAGATTTACATTTGCGGAATGAGAACCTGTGAGATCTACTGGAGAGCTGCCAGTGACCATGAAGTTCTACTCCAGCATAAAACAGCAGCTTTGTGAAAAGGTAGGGGGGAGAAAATTGGACCGTAATTTTAAATTAAAAAGAATAGAGATGAGTCATTGAGCTGATTTTTAAGAATTTATAATGGAGGATAGTGTGAAATGGGCAGAAGTATAAATATATATGAATTATTGTCTGAAACGTTAACCCCTGATTAAAATTCTGGGAATGATGCTTTGGACAGATCAGAGCTTCAGAAATTACATTTTTGTAATTACATTTTTCATGAAATTATTTGGTTTTAACCTGCCCAGTGAGAGAGGGCAGGTCAGGTTGAATGCCTGGTTTATACTCTGCCCAATTTTAAGCCTCATTCAAGTTTGGCTGGGTGAATTAGATTAAAATTTGAGCCTTGCTAAAGGCTTTCAGCTGTCAACAACCAAGTGCAGCCCAAGTAAATTAGGGCATTTCATAAATCTAATATGGAAGTGCCTGGGCCTTTGTGAGGACACTAAAACAATCTCCCTGCAATATGAGGAAGGCTGAAGGTAAAGTAAAGCACAGGATCTGAGTCTCAGTAGCCAAATTCCGTGTTTGTTCCCTTCTGCTTTTGTGAAATCAAGTCAAGAATAAGGATTAGAAGGGGAACCCTAATGATTTTACAACCTTCAAATCTTCCATAAAGCAACTTTTGAGGATTAAACTACCTAGCTTGCAAAATGGAAAATTGTATGGGAAGTAATAAACCAAAGAATTGTTATCAAAATCAACCCTGCATTTGCATAAAACAGTTCACTCCATTCTAGTAACTATTTCCTTTGAAATCTTTATCTCTTGGCAGAAATGTACCAGTCCAAAGCTACTCAATCTCTGTCAGCAAGTTGATTCTGATTTTTCCAACTGTCACACCCTGGTTGGAATAGATGTAAGATGCAACTTAAGCTGCTTTGGTGGTTCAGCAAGTTTATTGATTGAATTGTTGAGCCTACAAACTAGGAAAGTCTTGTGTTCTGTTCTTGGTGTGCACTGATTGCAGCAAGAATGGCAGAACAGGAGCAAAATACTTAGTCCTGGGTTGGACAGGCATAAATCAGTCTTGTATCTGGGTTATTTTCTGGTGACAACTGCTGAATGTGCATGTATGTGAGAATGTGGTTGAGCTTGGCTGTGATGCACACACCTCCCCATCACCCTCCTCCCTCCCCAACCAGCCAATGTCCTCTTTAAATCCTTTCATTGTGTACAACCTGTTCATCTGAAAGTGCCGGACCTTTATTTTTGCACTAAATATTCTCGTTACCTTGAAGGGGATAACTTGGGGGCAGCCTGCATGGTACTTTGTGTTGTGTGGTCTTTTGCAGCCACCCCACCCCCCCCCCAACCCCGCCCCAAGTCCCATCCTATCAAACTGACATTGCTTAGGCTCATGTATGAAAAATTCCCATTGGAATCATCAGAGCTCCAGTTCTAATCTTTGCACTTGATTGAATACACAAGTTGGATGAGGTTTTGGATTGTGTAATCATTTTGGGATGGACAAAAATAAAATGATTGCATCCAAAGTTCATGTCTTAGTTGTAAATTACTACATTCTTGGCTCTAGTATCTCTTTTTGAACACACTTTCACTTCAATGCTATCAATCAAATAAATTAGCAGTTGGAGAATTAACAAGTGTTCAGCTGGTGACATAAAAACCATGGGCAACAATGGTAAAGGCACAATAGTTCATGACTGTTTTGATATTTTCAGCATTTATTAACTAGAACTGCTTCTAAATATCAAAACATTGCAATTTATTTTATAACTTTTGCATTACATTTGTGAAGGCTAAGTGGTGCCTGACAACACTGAACAATATTTACAGAATCTTGCAGTTGATGTTGGAGGTGTTCAGGCTCCCTGTAGTATTATAGGTTGTCATACTCCAAATTTCCAAAATGTTAAGAGTATCTCCAAGCTATAAACAGACCAATATTTATTTCTTAAATGTTCAGCCAGTCCTAGAAAATAAGATTCAGTACTTAAGTTATGCAGTATCTACAGTGCTGCGGAAGGAAATTTTTTTGGGGCCAATTTTAACCATCTCCACCCAGCAGTGCGGCGAAGGGGTTAAAAATTAGACTAGGCGGAAGTCACTCTATTTGAGCAATGTTTCTCATCTGCAGATATTTTCATCACAGGATTTTCAGGACTTTGGAGGTCATCTACTACTTCCAAGCAGGGCCTTCTAAATATTGACAAGTGGGGGTCTGATGTCATTTGGATCCTTGCACCAGTTTAAAACAGAGGTGTGTGAATTACGCCCATCACCAATCCACCATCAAAAATGGGCAGCAATTAAGCAGCATCAAGTCAGAAGAGGCCCAGGGAAATAGAAGAGTTTCCTTGTGGCTGAAGGGATGAGTGCTTCCCCTGGTCCATGAAGGAAAGCCTGGACCGCCTCTGTTTTAGGCATTCCTCTTTCCTTCTCCAGCTGCAATCGGCCCAGACTCATCCTCTTCCTCACTTGCCTTTCTGGGAACTGTTACCTTCAATCCCCAGTAGAGACCTGCAACTGGACAATTTACTGCTCTTGCTCTCTGGCCTCCTGGTCACCCTCACCAGCTTCAGCTGAAGTCAACATCAGGAAACTTAAATGAGGGCCTTCAATTAATATTTCTAGGGCTTCATCTTCTGGGCGGACAGGGCTGTGATTGCTGCCCACTTTGGAGCCACAGTTTTGATTCCCAACCTAATTTAAAATCCGGAAAGCTAATAGAATGTTATAATTTATTGCGAGGGGGATTGAATACAAAAATAGGGAGGTAATGTGTCAGTTACACAGGTCACTCATGAGACCACATTTGGAGTACTGTGTGCAGTATTGGTCACCTTATTTAAGGAAGGAAGGATGTAAATGCGTTGGAAGCAGTTCAAAGAAGGTTTACCAGACCACCCAGAATGGGTGGGTTGTCTTAAGATGAAAGGTTGGACAGACTAGGCTTATATCCACTAGAGTTGAGTAAGAGGCAACTTGACTGAAACACAAGATCCTGATGGGTCTTGACAGAGTGGATGTGGAGAGGATGTTTCCTCTTGTGGGAGAATCTAGAACTAGGTGTCACTGTTTCAAAATAAGGGATCGCCCATTTAAAACCAAGATGAAGTGAAATTTTTTCTGAGGGTCATGAGTCTTTGGAACACTCTTCTTGAAAAGGTGGTGGAAGCAGAGTCTTTGAATATTTTTAAGGCAGAGATGGATAGATTCTTGGTAAACAAGGGAGTGATAGGTTATCGGGGTAGGTGGGATGCAGATTTCAGGTTATTATCAGATCAGCCATTATGTTATTAAATGGTGGAGCAAGCTCAAGAGGTTGGTTGGCCTATCCTGCTCCTTGTTCGTATGTTTGGCCTCGAGTTCGTTTTCTTGTTAAGGCTTACCAATTTCATATTAATGATAAGACCAAGAGATTGGACCCATTTTAAGAAAGAGTTAGGTGTTGGAACGTTGATTATCCTGAAATAAAGAATTGATTTCAACCTATGAATTTATCTTTTGCTCTGCACTCAGTTTAAATAAACTGCTTATAGTCAAAACATTAAATAACTTTGAATACCCTGAAGATCTGAATTGTGTACCTCTCAATCTTTTTTACTTGTATTGAGGAAACGTTTTATTCTGTCAATTTTCCACTGCTCTTTGCCAAGTTGTATTATTGCCCTAGTCATGAAAATTAGATTACAGCCACATTGAACTTTTTAAGGAAGACCTGTGTGTTTTTAAAGAAATACAAGCAAAGACAGAGCTAAAGGTGGTTGATAATGTACAGTGACCACGTTCGGGAAAATACCTATGTAGATCACAGTTAACTGACTGGTCCTAAAAGGACGTGGAATGTCGCATCTGAAAAGGTGTCAAGGCCACTTTTAAACAGAGACACTTGAAAGGGAGATAGAAAAGATGCAAAAGACTGAACTTTAATCTCCTGTCATTGCAGACACAAGACTGATTTGCACATCCCAGCAGTCATCCAAAAATCCATCTCCTGTTGTCCCTGTTGATTTATATCTCAATGTGTAAATAGTTTTGAGATGACTGCAAGACATGAATATTTCCCCTCCTGGGAATACACAAGAAAAATGGGTTTTAAAAAGTTGGCTGCTAGTGCGTGCGTGTGTCTCTTGCTGAAGAAAAGGCTCAGCAGAAGCAACAATCAAAAGCTGAAAAGGGCGCCCTTTTCAGCTACCTTGCAGAACCCAGTGTTTCCAACTGACTGAGAATCTGCCAGTGCGTTTTACTGGAATTGCCCAACTTAACACCCATAATGTATCACCATGTACACCTCACAGACAAGCCAGGGAATGATTTGTATTTTTTTTAACTTTTTTATTTGGATTCTTAACTTCTAATTTCTGATGTGTGCTGCATTTTTATTATTTTTTTCTCAGGTTTTAGTAACTAATAAACTTACCCTTTCTTTAACTCAAAGTGTAGTTAAATTGGCTCCTTATAAAAAGTAAATACATTTGGACTAGGAAGGGATTTTTAAATTAACCTTGTTACAACCAACTCCAGAGGTTGAATAGAGGAGGAGAGCCAGCTCATTCCTCCTCATCTGGGATCCTAACAAAATTGGGATCCCATTCAGGAATTCAACAAATTGGGGGACCCTCTCCAGGCACTGGTTGTAACACCCTGCATTGGCCCAAATCTTCCATTCATGGTTGGAACCTCCTATATCCAACTCTGACCAGACAGAAAAATACACACTTGCATTCCTCTAGTTTTTCAGTGCAGCTTCCGATGGGTGATCCTGTAGAACTCAGTTAGTGCAGGTAACCTCGGAGGGTCAGCAGAGACAATCTGCGCAGAAACCATGCCCCCTTTTCTGGCACTAGGTGCTGCTGCATTCTGGTAAGTAAAGAGTTTAAATTTCCCAAAACTTCTTTGAAAAACTATGGAGAGAAGGTAAGGAGGTAGGGTGGGTAATGCGGTAAGGTGGGTGAGGGGTAGGGCAGGTAAGGGTGTTGGGTGAGTGGCAATGTGGGGAAATACTGGAACATTCATTTTGAGCATAAGAAAGATAGATTAGGGTATTTCTAAATGGCAACAAGCTCGGAGCTCTGGAAGAGCAGGGATACAAAGTACATAAGCTGGTGGACAGGTACAAAATAATTAAACAGGCTAATGGAATGTTGGCCTTTACCTCAAGGGGGCTGGAATACAAAGAGTTGAAAGTTATGCTACAGTTGTATAAAGCCCAGGTTAGTCTCCATTTTGAGTTCTCTTTTCAGTTCTGGGCATCACACCTCGGGCAAGATACATTGGCCTTGGTTACAGTAAAGACTCACCAAAATAATACCTGGGCTAAAAAAAAGTTAATTTATAAGGCCAACTTGCCAATTCCACCACTCCATCCTTCCGCCAAGCTATTTTTGCTGAGGCAGGATTTGGAAGTGGAGTGGGCGGCCAATCTAGCCTTTCAGCCTTTCTAAACGTCAAGCACTTTTCTTTCATAGCCTTTAGAAATTTACAGAAGTTCTAATTGCCATATAAGACTATGTAAATATACAGTACTGAAGTACAATCATAGGATTCTCAGGACAGGTACAGCCATGGATTTTCAGAACTGAAAGTGTATGTGCTATATAAAAAAAAATACTTTTCCCTTGACTATTACTTGCTTCATCTTATCAAAATGTTCCTGACTGATTTTCAAATTACACCAAGATTTCTATCACTACCTCAAATTGCTGTGATTTAACATTACAATATTAATTCAAATTCTACCAAGTATTTGCCCTCTTACTCTTTGTTCACCTGGAAATCTAAATTATATCTGTTTATTTTAAATTGATTAACACAGTGAAAATAGCTGAGAAAATAATTTAGTATAACTATGCTAAATTTTCATAAGATCCCATCACTCAGTAATTTTCAGTCTATAACATCAGTAAAGTTTATTCAAGATTTGACACCAGAGTTGGCGAGTTTATTACAAGTTGAACTGCTCCCCAGTAATAGAGCCTTAAGTAGTTTCTGAAGCATACATTGGCTGCTCCCTATTTCATTATTTTCTTAATTTTATTCAATTCAACTTTAAAAACTGTTCATACTTTTGGATGATGTTACATTGCAGATTAGATTTGCAAGTGCTTGCAGTCAGGTTTTAAATAATTTTATATATCTTAGTTGTCTTATGCATCAAGAATTTGTAGGATCAGGGCCTTAAAAAAAGATAAGTAAATTGTTGTTGCAGGGAGGCCACTGAGCCACTGGGTATGTTTTTTTTTGTGTGTAGTGCATTGTTCACAGGATGTTGACATAGGCAGTAAGGACCTGGGGGGGTGGGGGGTGGTTATTGATCTTGGGGGTCCTTCAGCTGAGGTAAGAAAAAGTGAGTGTGGGTTCAAGGCATCTGTAGATTTGATTGAAAGTGTTTCCGCAGTCCCATAGTTCCTGGGCTTCCCCAGCATCACTCATTCAGATTGGCAGGAGCCCTAATGGCAGATGTGCTTTTTTACATGTGTTTGCTGTGAGGCTATTAGGCCCAAGTTACCAACCCTCCAATCCCTGGAGACTACAGGCAAATCCTGAAGATCAATCTCCAGGACACTGCTACGTGCAATGCTGAGAAAAATCATTTGGGACTTCAACAAATATCATTTTTTCTGGTCATTTTCTTTGAAGAATTCTCTTTACCAGGTATAAAAATGAAAATGGGAAAAGGCTGTCTGGCTGACAGTTGAGCATCATCCAATTGGAAAATGCGTCTTTTTGTTTTCCAGTTGGCATAGGAAGGCAGTGCGTCATAAGGATGGACGTGTTGGCTGGCGAATAACTGGAGCATGGGGGAAAGTCATGTGATGAAATCTCCAGGAATACATTTATTCGCAGTTAGCAACCCAAGGTTGAACCACACTTGAAAGATGCACCTTCATTGCTGACCAAAAGGACGAACAAGCCTGCACGCTGCAGGAGATTCTTGCCCTGCTAGCGAGACAAAGTAAGTTCTGGGTCAGGTCTAATGCAAAGGTCACCAGAATCTTACTGGGCCTAACTCGGCAAATTTCAGCTCTCATTCTCTGAAATATCACAAAATACTTCCGTCTGCTGTTTTTCTTGTGGCAATGCCCGTATATTACTTCTATAATCTTTATCGTTTTGTTCACAAACAAACATTGTCCTCTCTTAGTGAATTCTCATCCAGGGTTGTTTGCACTAAAGTGATTTAGTTACATATCGTGACTTGTTTTTAAAATCAATGAGCACATAAAACAAAAAAAAGGAACAATTTTCCTAAAATAGGTACAAGTTTGTCATTTCAGTGACAATTATATGGCATGTTTATACTGCAAGATGAAACAGAGAAATGGGGAAAATAGTCTTTCATTTTTTAAAAAAAAGTGAAGATTTCTTCTGTTTTTGGCAAAATAATAAAAACAAATATAAAGAATCTCTTTATGATTGTGCTATGGAATTTGATGTTTGATTCACCAAGATATACATATCTAGACTACAAACTCAGGCTGGCCAAAACAAAGCTAGATGGGTGGCAATCCTCATTATACAATGTTTTGTTTTATATTGGCAGCTGGCCCTGCACTTTGAACACTGCCTTTGTATTGCAAGCAAATAAATTGTCATAAAATCAGGCCTCAAATATCAGTCTGTAAGTGAGCTCTGAGCAAGTAGCCTATAATGGAAAAAAATATCATTTTGTGTCAAAGGGAATAAATGTGTGCTCGGGTTGACATCATAACCCAGAAAGATTAACTCCCAAAGCTCTGGCTTATTGCTGTCACTTTAAAGAGAAAGGACATGTTTGGTTTTACACCCAAATATATTGTACTCTCAAGTAAAATTCTGGTGAAATCATTTGTATGTACATGCTGTACATATGTGTGTAAATATTCACATAAATCAAATACACAGGAGAGTGTGTTAATTTACCATAAAACAAACTGCTGTGTATGTCAAATTAATTGTTACCCATTTGCTACATCTGTTATCCATTTTTCATCTCTAAGGTAGATGAGGGATTTTTCTCCCAATTTTCTTTCCTCCTCTACTGAAATTAATGATTTTGACAATATGTAACTGAATATTTCATTTGTTTTAACAGTAATTGAGGTTTAAAGTATTTCTCTTTAAAACAACTCAATTTGGGAGCTGCAGGTATTTCCCATATTTCTACCTATTAGATTGTTCCCCTTGTCCTCAATTGGCCCCTAGTCTCCACATTCAATGTGTCATCCTCCACCATTTTTTACCACTTTCAGCACAAATCCAACACCAAGCACATCATCCCATCCCTTTTTTCAGCATCATGAGGGGATCGTTCCCACTGTGGCACTCTGGCCCCTTCTATCTTCACCTACAACCCTTTCCCATGGTACCTCCCCCTGATGTTCCCTGTAAAGACATCCAAAGTCTGAATTGATCCCAAATGTTAATAGGTCAACTGAATCCAAAGTGTTCCAATTGTGATGGGCTCAGGCAAATCAGTCCAAAATTTAACACCAGCTTTTTAGAGCAGCAGATAAAGTGAACATTTTTTAAAGGGGTCTGTGTATAACAGGAGCTTTGGGGCTGAATTTTACATGCCCCAGTGGGTGTGTTTCCTGTGGGAGGCATGTAAAATGGGGTGGGCAACCATCCCTCCACCTTTCCTTCAACCCCAGAGCTCATCCCCATAACACAGGAGGTGGGTGGACACCGTCATGTTAAAATGACCAATTAGTGGTCAATTAGGCTTGTTATCAAGCCAATTACCTCTAATAATACATTGCCCATGCCATAATATGTTTGGTGTGAGCAGTAGGGTGGGAGCAGGAAGCCCAATCGTTAACCTGAAATGGTTAAATGGTGGGAAGGAAGGGGGGGTCGCACTTTGGGGACTGCCCTTTGGCGATCTCTGGACTGAACTCCCCCCCCCCGCCCCCCCAACACTTCATTCCTACCCATTCCCTCTCTTAAACCACCCTCTTTTCTCTCTCTCCCCCCTCCCCCACACACTGCCCCTGTCCCTAATGCTCCCAAACACTTCTGGCCCAAGACCCCAGACTTATCTTCTCCAGGGATCCTAGGACATGAGTTCCACTCCTCACCTGCAGTCCCAGCAACTGCAATTCATTTACTAGACGCTTTCCTTTCCTACTTTTCAACTGCAGCATCAGCTCACACATAGTTTGAATGTTTTGAAACACATTCATTTTGGGGCTCCCCTATCGTTTGGGGGTCCTGTGCCACGGCACGGTGTGTTTCGTTGTAAATCCACCCTAGGCCTGGTTGTTTTCACTAGTTTTATGTCCAGATGCCAGCACATTCGACTGAACCAGTGCCAAAAGATCAAGGAATTTTAAATGTAATTGTATTACAGAAAAACCATTTACATTAACATTGATAACATGTTATCAATGTACCTACACCACATGGACTGCAACGGTTCAAGAAGGCAGCTCATCACCATCACCTTCTCAAGGCAACTAGGGATGGGCAGGCAGGCTTCTCATAAATTAATATTTTTTAAAATTTCAGGCTTTCCATGATCTTTCTACACTGATTCAAGATTCAGTGTGTCCACATTAGACACTGCCCACAAAACTGGTCACGACTCCCAGATCAAAATTGCAAGATTCTGCTGGTTGTGCTAATTAGGCACCTTCCTGGCACTGCCAGGACTGATGGAGCTGCTGGCCAATCCAACTGGCCAGCGGCTCCAGAGGGCAGGACTTCCGTCCAACGAGGGGCAGAAGACCAACTCAGCCCTGGTTAATGAGCCCCATAGCGCTTTATAGCTGCAGGGCTGTTCGATGTGTTATCAGTTGGCTTCATGTTGATGTGGTTTCCGAAGGGGGACCTACGGTCCACCCCCATCCCAACCCCTGCTACTATTCAGTCCTTGGTCTTAAAAAAATGCATCAACTCCCCACCCAAAGGTTGCTACATTTGACTTCTCTCACTTGTCATTTTTAAAAGTTTATATTTTTCTTGCCATTTTTTTAATCCCAAATTCCACTTGGGTGATTCAGAAATCTAGACCTTCTCTAACAAAAGTGCAAAATTTGTGACTACCTCCTTCCCTCTATTTTTGAGACAATTGAAGTGTGCTGCTATTGTGTCGATGGAACAATTATTAAAAACAACTATCCTTGTGATCTTAGGGGTAAAGTCCCTCCTTTTGTGAAATTCACTCACATCATCACAGGCATAAAATATTTCACGAACGAGGACAATTGGGGAGCGAAATAGAAAATAATATTTTTTTTCTCTTTCCATTAGAAAGTATTCCTTGATATATTTAAGATCAGTAACTTGCAGTGTTATTAAATCTCTCAGTTCAGATCTACTCCTGAGAAAGAGATGACTTAGAAAAATACTGAACCATTAAAACTTCATTGGTATTCACTAGTTTCTTAGTGCATTAAATATTTTATAAGAGATTTGAAAAGGTGCCTACTAGTGCATGTGTGCCTAAAAAAATGAGCACAATTTCAAGAGCCTTTCCTAATTAGCACAACCAGCAGATTCTTGCAATTTTGATCTGGGAGTTGTGACCAGTTTTTTGGGCAGTGTCTAATGTGCACACACTGAATCTTGAATCAGCGTAGAAAGATCATGGAAAGCATGATTTTTTTTAATATTCATTTATGAGAAGCCTGCTTGCCCAACCCAGTTGCCTTGAGAAGGTGATGCTGATGAGCTGCCTTCTTGAACCACTGCAGTCCATGTGGTGTTGGTACATCCACAGTGTTGTTATAAATGTTATGAATGTAAGTGGTTTTTCTGTAATACAATTACATTTAAAATTCCTTGATCTTTTGGCACTGGTTCAGTCGAATGTGCTGGCATCTGGGCATAAAACTAGTGAAAACAACCAGGCCCAGGGTGGATTTACAATGAAACACACCGTGCCGTGGCACAGGACCCCCAAACAACAGGGGAGCCCCAAAATGAATGTGTTTCAAAACATTCAAACTGGGTGAGCTGATGCTGCAGTTGAAAAGTAGGAAAGGAAAGCATCTAGTAAATGAGTTATTTTTGTGACCAAGTCCCATGCATGACAGGCATCTGGGGGGGTCTTGGCAACATCTCTGCCTCTGATCAGCTACAAAGACATACCTGAAGAAAACGCCTTCCAGATGCATTTACTTTACTACCAATGATCATTTTGCAAAGCAGGTCTATCTCAGTCTCTGTCAAATCTTCACAAAATAAATAGTAGACTCTGCTATTCCACTAGGTAAGCGATGCTTACAAAATAAGTTTGAAAGGAGATAGCTAGGAATTGCTCCTTTTCCAAGCAGGTTGCTGTAACAATTATATTTTTCCCCCTTTGATAAGTCCCACATACGCTCTCTTTGATACAAGGTGTGCCACTTGCTAACAAACCGCTAGGGGCACACGGTGAGCCAAGTCACTTTACCCAACAATAGTGAAGTCTATCAGCTCCCCTCAGCCCATGGTCGCCAATGCAAGTAGGGAGCTCAGTCGCTGGTGTTTGAATGAATAGCCAGGGCTGCAGGTTAAAGGTGTCAACGGTGGCTCCGGTGCTAGCAATCTGGCCTCTGGATCAGATGGTTGTGGATTCAAGTCCCATTCCCATCCGTGCAGACACTCCAGGGAAGTGCTGAGCTGTCAGAGATGCCACCCTTGGATGTAAAAGATCCCATGAGGCTATTTTGAAGAAGACCTGGTGAGTTACCCTTGATGTCCGGGCCAATGTTTATCCCTCAATCAACATTACACAAAACAGACTTTGGCCACTATCACATTGCTTGTGAGAGGTTACTGAGTGCAAACTGGCTGTGGCATTTCCCACATTCCCACTTCAAAAGTACTTCATTGGCTGTACAGCTTTAGGACTTCTGGTGGTCGTGAAAGGTGCTATATAATTGCAAGTTTTGGAATGGCTCTGCGGTGGTTTTAAAAATACCAGCCCTCTATGCTGGGACAGGAGGAATTGTAGTCCACACCCACACTTACGGCTAGCTTCTTACCTCAATAATACCAGGTTAGACTCAATGACAGGCAATAAATAAGGACAGATTCGCCTGGCTGCTCTGGGCTATGTCCCATCAGCTGGCTTCATAGTCATATCTTCAGAATCATCTCTTGGTTCTCACTCCAGACATCAGTGCAGAGAGGCACCAAAAACTGGATTAGAAAGCAGACTGTGGTCAGATGTTAGAGGGAATATGCTGGGTAGTCCCAGAGCCTGACTCCACACATTCCCATTCACTCTTAATAACCAGGAAGCTTTGATGGGAGAGGAATTTCAGTAAAGCCTCAGCAGGTTTGGTCAGAAGTTGAAGCATTGAGCTCGAGCCGAGTATTAATTTGATTTTATTTTAAATGTTTATAACACTGGCCAGCCTGAAACCACAACAGCAGCTCATGCTCTTCCACTGAGGGACTCTTATCGTATTTTCCAATGAGTGATGAGATCTCAGTAAACTGTTGGTACCGGAGCAGGGCCCCAGTCTGCTGTCTCCATCTCAACAAAATTATACCAACAGACTCGCATATGGGTGTTTGAGTGGGGATCTAGTCAGCTTTCCTCTTCTACCTGCAGACTCTCTCTACGTATAATTTGTCCTTAGTTTTTGGTTTTTCTCATCAGCAAGTTCCATGTTTGTTTGCTTTGCGTCGCAATATTTACCATCTTTACCACCATTCAGACAAGTGTTAAGCTTAAATTTCAACAAGGCAATTATTAGTACAGGCATGTTTTTACAAGTGAAGAAGCACAGATCAATTTGTGCTTTTTCTTGGCTTTGCCTTTTGAGTTCTGGGGTGGGTGGGGGACCTCAAAAATGAAGCTGAGCGCAGGGCCTCACTAACTGTAAATCCACCACTGCCAAAACCGCTTTCTCCTTAACTTTAACTGCACCATTCTTTACACAGCAAGGGCAGGATTTTGGGTCGGGGTCGAATGGAGAGTCTGATCCTGCACTGCATCAGGAGCAGTCACCTGACAGTGATTTTACCTGAATTGGCCAATTAGGGGCCAGAGAGTGTGTGCATGTACAATTAAGGACGGCGGGTGGATACTTGGAGCTGGAGCTTACTGTTGCAGGTAAGGAAAAGAGAAGATGCCTCCAACTTGAGTTGCCTCTGAGCACTTTTAAAAATTTGAATTAAAAATTGGTCGCAGCTTCCAGGCCACTATTGTAGAGGGGGAAACCCTACACAGAGTGGCCTGTAGCTGCAGCTGCCACCAGGTAGGCAGGGAGGGTCTTGACTTTCCTTGAGTGCTAAGCCTGTCTCCCTCCCACAGTCTGCCACCCAGAGGCCACCTCTTGCCAGCTGCCCTGTTCCTGACGTTGGGGAAGGGTGAGTGGGTGGGGGCCACAGGTTGACTGGAAAATTGCAATAGTTAGCCCTTGATAATTGGCCTTAATTTACCTTAAACTCACTTTAATCGGTTACCCCCCATTTGTACCTGCCTGCCTCTGTTCTTTCCCTCTATTGGTGCAAAAAAAAGTCTGTTGCTGAGGTGTGCCAGTATTCTATCTTTTCAAAATGCCAAGTACCCTTCAATGGTCACTCTACAAGCATGTCTCGGCAGTACAGAGATCTGTGTCCTGGTACATGGATCACAAAAATTTAGTATATAGGTACAGCAAGTGATTAGGGAAGTAAATGGAATGTTGGTCTTTATTGCAAAAGGGTTGGAATATAAAAGTTGTGAAGCTTTACTGCAGCTGTGCAGGGCCTTGATGAGACGACTGTGTACAGTTTTGGTCTCCTTATTTGATAAGGGTTATAATTGTGTTAGAAGCAGTTCAGAGATGGTTCTCTTGACTCATTCCTAGGACGAAAGGCTTATCTTATAAAAGGTTGAACAGGTCGGGCCTACACCCATTGGAATTCAGAAGAATGAGAGATGATCTTATTGAAACATATAAGATCCTGAGGGGACTTGATAGGGTGGAAACTGGGAGGATGTTTCTTCTTGTGGGGGAAACTAGAACTGGGGACACAGTTTAAGAATAAGAGGTCTCACTTTTAAGATAGAGATGAGGAAAAAAAAAATCTCTCTAAGGGTCGTTAGTCTGTGGAATTCTCTTCCACAGAAAGCAGTGGAGGCTTGGTCATTGAATTTATTCAAAGCAGAGTTAGACAGATTCTTGATAAACAAGGGAATCAAGGATTATGGGGGGCAGTCAGGAAGGTGGAGTTGAGACCACAGCTAGATCAGCCATGATCTTATAGAATGGTGGAGCAGGCTTGAAGGGCTGAATGGCCTACTTCTAGGTCCTATGTTCCTATAAACAAGCAAGAAGAACAGGAGTAACACATGGTCTCTCGAGTATGCTCCAGCACTGATTAAGATAATGGCTGAACATCTACATCAACGCCACTTTCTCCCTAGATCTCTTGATTCACTTAACTTTTTCTGCATCAGAACCATTTCCAAGTCCTGACCCCACTCGCGTCAGCTGAGCGACTTCCAACACAATCTTAAGGGGTGGATCTGACAGGCCACCCCTGCATTCGGCATCCAGTTAGGATGGTGGAAGGGCCATTCAGAAGTCAGCATGTGCGGGTGACCAGCAGCCCTCACCATGGGAGTACAGTTACAATGACTGAGGCAAAGAAGGAGCAAGGGTATCAGAGGGAGGTGAGGAAGAAGGGACCGGAATGATTCTCTTAAGCCTCAGCATGTTCAGTGGCAGCAGGCTACATGAAAGTCTTGTGCAACGGCAGGCCTCTGCCAACCCTTGTAAACAAGCTTTGTGTTTTCTCGAGATAATTCGCCAATCTCATGTAAAGCTCAAGTTGCTGGGTTCTCCTGCTGTGCACTCACCTCCTGGGAGCTGGGGAATCCTGCATACTGCTAGGATCTTGGTCAGCTCCAGGAAAATTGGAATGTCAAAGGAAAATACAGCTTAATTGCCAACTCAACGACCTAAATTGGCTTCCTGCCACTGCTAAGCAGGGTATTGTCAGTGCTCCAATGATGTCTTGGGACCTTTCCAGAAACAAAGGAATTTTTAAGATTATAACCAAAACATCTACTGTCCCTGCAGCCATTTCTTTTAAGATCCTAGGATGCAGGCCAGCTGGTCCTGGGGATTTGTCAGCCTTTAGGTCTAATAGTTTTCCCAGCACCTTTTCCCTGGTGATGGTGATTGTTTTGATTCACCCAACCTTTCGCCTCTTGATTTTCTAGTACCTTTGGGAAGTTTTCTAAGTCTTCTACAGTGAAGACGGAAAATACCTGTTTAACGCCTCTGCCGTTTCCTTGTTTTCCATAAGTAATTCCCCAGACTCTCTCTCTAGAGGACCAACACTAGCTGTAGTTACTCTTTTCCTATTTAAATATTCTTAGAAACTCTTACTATCTGTTTTTGTATTACTAGCTAGCCTTCTCTCATACTCTATATTCTCCCTCTCCTTTTTAGCCATTCTTTGCTGGTTCTTAAGATTTGAGCAATCTCCTGACCTATCGCTAATCTTTGGAAATTTGTTCAGTGTTTCTTCCAATTTGATACTAACATTTAACTTCCTCCTTTTGCCACAGTTGATGCATCCTTCTCAAAGAGTCTTTCTTTCTTACTGGGATAAATCTTTGCTGAGAGTTATTCAATGTCTCCTTAAAGCTCTGCCACTGCACCTCTACTGTCCTACCTTTTAATCTAGCTTCCCGTTCACTAGCTCTGCCTTCATATCCTTATAATTACCATTATTCAGTTTTAAAATACAAGTCTTCGACCCACACATTTCCCCTTCAAATTAAACGTAAAATTCTATTATGTTATGATTGCTGCCACCTATAGACTTCTTTACCATGGGGTTATTGTTTAATCCTGTCTCATTGTTCATTACCAGGTCTAGAATAGGCCGGTCTCTGGTTGGCTCTAGCCTAGAACTTACTGCTCTAAGAAATTGTCCTGAATATATTCTTATGAATTCATTTCCAGGCTACTTTTGCCAATCTGATTCACCCAATCGACACATAGATTAAAGTCACCCATGATTATAGTGATATCTTCCATACACACTGTATTTATTTCTTCTTGTATGCTCTGTCCTACAGTGCAGCTACTGTTAGGGGGTTAATAAACTACTCCCACAAGTGACCTCTTACCTTTCCCATTTCTTATATCTACCCAAACTGATTCTACATCTTGCTCTTTTGAGCTAAGGTCATCTCTCTCTACTGCACTCATGTCATCCTTAATTCACAGAGCCATCCCATCACCTTTTCCTAGCTTCCTACCTTTTCAAAATGCCAAATACCCTTCAATATTTATGTCCCAGCCTTGGTCACCCTGCAAGCATGTCTCTGTGATTGCTATCAGGTCATACATATTTAATTCTATCTGTGCTCACAATTCATCCATTTTGTTATGAATGCTGCATGCATTCAGATACCATGGGCTGAATTTTATGTGCCCCTGGCAGACACGTTTCCCACAGGAAGGACACGTAAAATAGGGCGGGTGCGTGCCCTGCCACTTTCCTGCCCATTCCTGAGCGTTCCCCCATAATACAGGGGATGGGCAGGCACCAAAACTGGCAGCCCACCCACTATATTTAAATGAATAATCAAGGATCAATTAGGCTTGTTGTCAAGCCAATTGATCCTGAGAATACGCTGCCCATGCCATAAAACATTTGACATTGGCAGTGGGTGGGAGTGGGCAGCCCAATTTTTTTCACTTAGCCTGTTTAAAGTACAGTATGGAAGTGGAGGGTCGCTCTTCGGGGGCTGCCCTTTTCGGATTGTGGGGCAGCACCCCTTTCCTTCCTTCACACTCCTTCCCTCAAATCCACCCCACCCCTCCCCTCTCCCTAACTTGCCCAAGAGCCCGGAATTACCTGCTCTGGGGATCCATAGGCTTTGGCGGTATTCTTGGTCTTCTTGAGTCCTGGAAGAGGCCATTGACACCCTTCTGGGACTGATTGAGCTACTGGCCAATCGGAGCCGGAAAGTGGGTAGGAAAGTGAGGAGTAAAGCCCAAGATTAGCCATGATCATATTGAATGGTGGGTCAGGCTTGAGGGGCCATATGGTCTACTTCTGCCTTTATTTCTTCTTATAGTGGAACTCGATCTTCTTTGTGCTAATTCTGCCCCAGTTACACTGCATGGCAGGCTCAGCAAAACAGGAACTGGCTGTGCATGACTTTGAGGTATACGTTTACTATAAAATCAATTGCGAAGTTCCCTCCTTTGTGTCAGGAGGAAACCTGCCCAGATCATATTGATGGGTACAGGAAGGCTGAGTGGCCAGCCTTCCAGCAACCAGAATAATACCAAAACCCAGTAAGCCAGTGGTTAGCAGGGCTGACACAATCATTGATCTTTAGAACAAGGAACAAAACTGCATTAAATGTATTTCCTTGAGCTGGTGCCAAACCGCATATCTTGATAGTGTAACTATTAACTCTTGATAGTATGTACTGGCATGTCCATATACACTTACAGATTCACATATATTCTTGGCACCCTGCTACATTGCTCTGAATGGCCAGAAGGTTAGTTTTTTAAAATTCATTTATGGGATGTGGGTGTCGCTGGTTAGGCCAGTATTTATTGCCCACCCCTAATTGCCCTTGAAAGTGGTGGTGAGCTGCCTTCTTGAACCAATGCAGCCCCTGTGGTGTAAGTACACCCACAGTGCTGTTAGGAAGGGAGTTCCAGAATTTTGACCTAGCGACAGTGAATGAACATGAGCTCAAAATTGTGCTGGTTCAGGTTTCTGCTAAAGTTAATTTCCACAATTATAAAAGCAAAATCCTAAATGAACCAGCATAACTGGGCAGAGTAATGGAATGTTAATTGTTTCATTTTTTCATTACCAAATCTGGGCATGAAAAAGTGGAAACTCATAGCCCAGCTTTTTATGCAAGTTTACTTCAGGTCACTCTTGGGTTCTATGTTCAATATGTTTTTTGCAGTTCACAAATGCAAGCCACACTGAACAGAAATTTTCCAAAAGATGGGTGATGAATCTTCACTGCAGAGAAGGGTCAAAATTTCAACTCATGACCCTATTTAACCTTGCTTCTGCCAATCAATGGAAAATTATCTGGACAGTTTCCAATCCAAATAGAAATTGCAATGGGGAAAATAACTGGAGGATAGTGACTTATTAGATTGCAAGATACGATTGCATCATGTGTTAGTAATACACAAAAATTGCTCTATTGCAAAGAATACTATCTCTAAAGGGGATATTTAGCAAACCCTTTTATCTCTTAAAATAAAAATAAAATCCTGTTCTGTCAAAAAAAATCAATTGTACAAGGTGTGCCCTCAAATCTGGGCTCACCCAAAGTAATTTTGATGTGAAAACTCTTCACAGGCTAGGTGGGTGATAGGGAAAACAGTATTGATGCACCATCATAAAATATGTTGGGCGATTAACATTGATTGTGTTTCAAATCTCAGCTGATTCTCCTCTAGAAACATGTGGTAGGTGAGTTAATTTGTCACCATGAACACAGGGCAGCAATGCATTGTTTTATTTCTCTTTCATTTGTTCTCCTGCCAAAACATTCACTTTAGAATTAATTCATTTTTACAGAAAAAGCAGCATTCATTAAAAAACATGAGATCTAAAGGACAAAACTGAAACCTGCATTTTGAAAGAGGAAAGTCAATCACCTGCCATTCGAAAAACAATGTGTCTTCTCAGCCAAGACCGAGTTTCTAAACTGTAAACTCTTGAGAGGAATTATATACTAAAATATAAACTGATCCAGATTAGAGACAACCAGGACTGCAATTTTCAGTTTGATACCATCCTATCGAAACCTGGTAAAGTCTCGGTTTTCATCTCCCCAAGTCATTAATACCCAGTTCTCTTGTATACCGGTTGGTTAGATGATTAGCTTGCAGTGTAAGCTTGGAGAGGACATTGTAAAGTCCATTTACATGGTGGTGGAATAGTCTTTGAAGGTCTCCAGAATCAGTATCTTCCTCTCTGGCTTTTCTGGACTCTAGATCGGATTTTATTTGTTCATTGGGAATACCCCACTCAATATCATTTCTGATGGACTTCAGGAGCAAGTAGTTTTCGTACATGTCCCTTTGTTTGGAGACATTGCTTTCGCTGTGATTGTCCTCTTCTTCCACTGGGAGATCCAACAGTAAACTTGGCACCATGATAGTTTCACCCATGACGGTAACTGCTGTGATAAATCTGTTTAGAGCATTGAACAGGGAAGATCGGTTGTTCTTGAAATCTGTAATCTGCATCATTTTACACAACTAGCAACAGTGAAGCTAAAATGAGGAGAAACAAACCAGAGGTCACTGAAAAAGTGTGGGAAATAAATGCAAGTGTGCAAATATGCAAAGAGGTTCTCTGCAAACCATACTTTGGTAAGGGATCAGAGAAATGATTATTTAGAATTGCAAGAAAAGCAATCAAACAATGACTGAGCTAAAAGAGTAGGATTTTAATTATTAACAAAATCATTCTGTAATCATAAAATTTTAAATATAAATAGAAAATTCACAAACCTGATCTTCAATGCATTAAATCTACCAGCAGTATGTCACAGAAACTCACTACAGCAAAACCACAAGGAAAATAGTTTTAGCTTGCATAAAGTCATTTAAGTCCAGCTCCGGAAGACTTTCCTTCCCTGTAGGCTTTGCTGCACTGTCAGTACTTTTCCAGTGCAATAGATTCAGTACATTGTATCCTTGGACACTCCCTTGATTTGTAAGCTGTGTTTATTGGTCTCAAAGATGACTGACACCTTCACTAGTTAACCTATAGCCCAACAGGAACCATGAATACAGAACTTATATTTCTAAAAACCTATCAGCACCAGATGGGAGGAGTAGGGGGTTATTAAATAAATTTCACCCATTCTCAATTGTATGCCAATTTGCATTGACTGTAATCTGGCTGGGATAGAACACCACTGTAACCAATCAGAAGCGTAATTCTAATGAGTATTTTAGACAAGATGAAACTCATATTTAAGAGAAAAGTCTGGATCTAAATACAAATACTGTGTCAAAAATAAAAACAGCCTCTTGTGGATACACAGAGTCTCTTAGGAAGTCGCTCAGGATCGAGGATGACGCCTTCACTCCGATTCGATTCATTCTAAAATGGCTGCAAAGTCCAATGCGCAATCTGCAGACTCTGCCATATACAGGGTAGCTGGTGCTTTAAGGGTTGGATAAATGGGTTGTTTGGAGGATTGTGCACTCCCTTTGTGGCCTTGACTTTATCTTTGCACTTTCCCGACAAAATCTCTCGATGTGCTTGCTGCCTTCCTGAATGAACCTTCTCCATTTTGGTCAGTCACAAGTCAGGGTCTCCCATGTGTCATTGGCTATGTTAGACATCCTCAGGGATGCCTAAATACATCCCTAAAGGATTTTTGCTGTCCTCCTGGGAGACTCCTACCACTACTATGTTCTGAGTAAACCAGTTGCTTTGGGAGTCTGGTCACACATACGAACGACATGCCCCAGCCAGTGGAGCTGGTTTTGAGTGATTAGTGCCTCGGTGCTGAGTATGTTGGCTTGGGAGAGGATGCTGCTGTTGGACCGCCTTTGTTGCCACCTGATCTGGAGGATCTTGCGAAGGCATCACTGGTGGTACTTCTCCAGTGCTTTGAGTGCCTACTTTAGGTCTTCCAAATCTCCGAAGTACATAGGAGTGCAAGGATCGCTGCTGCCCAATAAATCATGACCTTGGACTTGTGTTTGAGATTCTGATCCCCAAATATTCTTTTTCTCAGTCAGCCGAAGGCTGAGCTGGCACATTGGAAGCGATGGTGAATTTTGTCATTCATGTCTGCTGTCGTCAAGAGGAGGCTCCCAAGATATGGAAAATGGTGTACATTTTCCAGGATCTCAAAGATAAGTGGAGGTGTTTTGCTTTGGGAGCTAGTTGGAATAGCACTTTAGTTTTCTGGGTGTTTAGTAAAAAGGCTAATTTTCTCCTGTGCTTTGGAGGAGGAGTCAATGATGCTGTACTTAGTAAAGTATACAGGACAGTATAAAACATTCTATTTTTAGAAGACTTTATAACATCATTTAACAATATCCTGGTACAGTGCCAATTTTATCAAATCTTCCAGTTCAGAATTTCCTTGTGTGACCTTTTGTCAAGTGAACATTTTCTCAGTATTTGAATAAAACAATACATTGTACTGTCTTAAACTCATGAAAAGAAAGGACCTCCATTTAGATGTACCTTTCATGACTTTAGGACAGCCAAAGTGCAGACAATGAAGCACTAAAATGTAGTCATTGTTGTGATGTAGCAAAACACAGCAGTTAATTTGTGCAACCAATGTCCCACAAACAGTAATTAGATAAATATTAAGAATTTTATTAAGTAATGTTGTTTGAGGGATAAATATTGGCCAGGGAACCCAGAGAACACCCCTGCTGTTTTTGCAAATAATGCTATGAGATCTTTTACATCCACAAGTCTTCGATTTAATGTTTCATCTTCTAGTGTCAAACAAAATTGTGTGCTCCAGTCTGTGTAGCAGGGATTGAACCCATATACTTGAGATTTATGGATGAAGTACTACCAATAAGCCTTAGGCTGACAACAAAAATCTCATTCTACAATTGTCAATGAGAGCACAGCCTTTCATAATGTGTCCACTTATTTATTTTTAATGTTACAT
Organism: Carcharodon carcharias; assembly: GCF_017639515.1. NCBI lineage: Eukaryota > Metazoa > Chordata > Chondrichthyes > Lamniformes > Lamnidae > Carcharodon > Carcharodon carcharias. The sequence goes on from NC_054475.1 coordinate 96,367,999, forward strand.
TTGACCATTTCCTCACCACACAGGCCTAATGGTGTTATGACCACTGGACGTTATAAGATGGTTATGTTTTAAACTGTCTCCTTTACTTCAAGGTAAAAGGGAATAGTTGGAATTGGGGTATTGACCTCCCCATGGGATCTGCCTGGAGATAAACCCATGTGACCTGCTTATTATGAAGACAGAAACTCCAACTGAACGTTATTAAAACCTGGACACAAAGAAAGAAGCAGTCAGCCTTACTGCTGCCCAGACTCAGGGACTCTCAGAGTCAGTCAAACTGAGAGTTTTGGGGAAGAAGACCTAGAACAGGTGCTGCTATGCCAGGCAGAAGAAAAGGATTGCTTTTGGGTTAAGCACCAAGCAGAGGGCTGGTAAAGATGGAACCCACATTCAAGGAAATGAGGATTGTGAAGCGTTAAAGAGCACGGAATCACCAAAAGGAACCTTGCAATGGGAAATCCATTTGATTACCCTTGAAAGGCTGAGTGAAGGGGTCTTTGTTAAGAAAGAACACTGAGAAGAGATCCTGTTAGAATCGGGAGGAGCTATGGACTTTAAATTCAAGACTATGTGTCTATGGAGAGTGCAATGTAATCTACAAACTGGCTTGGGCTTTTCAGTTGTGTTAAGAAGTTAATGGGAAATACCATTTTTGTAGTTTAGTACACTAGTTGCCTTCAAGTAATGTTCAGTCTATGTTGACTCTAGTTTGTTTTGTCACAGTAAAAGTCTTAAAATGTGAAATCTTGTTGTGCAATCCTTGAGTTAGTCACTGGGAAATTCATATCTCTTTTCAAAGGTTATTGGTCTCTACGGGGATCATGACACACACAATGATCATCTCCAAAAGAGAAAGGCAAACTATTTCACCATCATATTCAATGGTACAACCATCTCAGAAGCCCCCACCATCAACATCCTAGGAATTACCATTGACCAGTAACTCAACTGGACCAGCTACATAAATGCCCTGGCCCCTAGAGAAGGTCAAAGGTGGGATATTCTGTGGCTTGTTACTAACTTCCTGACTCCAAAATTTACTCCATAACCCACAAGGCACAAGTCAGGAATGTGATGGAATGCATTTCATTGGACGGTTGTTATTGAAACAATGCTCAAGAAGCTTGATACCATTCACAAGACTGCAGGCCAATTGATCATCACCTCCTTCAACATCAGCATACTGTGACTGCAGTGTGTGCTATCTATAAGATGCACTGCAGCCACTCACTGAGGCTTCTTCAACAGCACCTCCCACAACAGCAGCCTCCAGGGCCTAGGATGGTAAGGGCAGCAGGTGCATGGGTGCCCCACTTCCAAGCCACATACGATCCAGGCTTGGACAAAAATTCCCATGCCTCCAATGTTGTTGGGTTCACATTTTGGAACTCCCTACCCAGTAACATCTGTTGAACCCCATTCGTAATAGGGGTTGGGAATTGCAAATATACAAAGGCGTACTCTTCACCTGTTGTCTGACATGGCTCAAGAAGGTGGCACACCACCATCTACTCAGAGCAAACAGAGGTAAGCAATAAATGTCAGCCTTGTCAGTGATGCTGAGATGGCAAGAATGAATTTTTAAGTAGGATAAGGAGGAGAGCAGAAGTTGGTGTGCATTGGAATAATGGTTGTTGGAAGGCTTTGTATAGGAGAGGATTTGAGTCGCAGAGTTGTGGATCAGCTAAAGTTTATAGAGGATTTGCAACAATCTTACTGAAGAAATGCTGCTTTTAAAGATATATCTAGTTAACAGTTGGTTAAACATTCAGCGTTCCTAACAGAAAATGCTCAGTGAGGTAGTGAAGGTGATTAAAGCATTTGATAGGTATATAGTTAGAAATTAATTCCATTGGTAGTGGAGCACAACCTTAAAATCAGAGGTAGACCAAACTGAGATTGATGATTTTTATTAGACAAGAGTACTAAAGGATATGGATCCAAGATGGATCAATGGAGCTGAGGTCAGCCATGATCTAATTGAATGACCGACAGGCTTAAGGGGCTGAATGACCTATTCCTGTCCCTATCAAAAATTTTCAGGTAAAGTAAAATCGAACTCATCAGGAAACTGAGTTCTATTAAAATAGACATCGGGATGGATTTTGCAGCAGTAGAAACAGCATTCATCGTTAATAATGTGTAAATCAGACAGCAACTTCCAGCAATCGCATATGCACAGTTAAATTTATAATTAGGAAGTTTCTAGTTGAGCTGCCATGCTGCCTCAAAAACTGTGATTACAGCATCTTGCCGAGTGATTCATCATTGAGATAGACAGAACAATGTGAAGCTGCTGTATTTACCTGATGTATGCACACCAGAAAAACTTAGGACTTGTCCATTCCAGTGCAAGTACATTTTTCACAGCATGTTCAGTCGGGCTGCCAAATCACCATACTGATACTGAAAATTAACACTGGTATAAAATTTTATCTCTTAAGATTTTAATTATTGTTGGAGAATTAAGAAAACAAAAAAAAACAATTTTTACAATGTTTTCTTTGTCTCTAATCTCTCGATCCATTCTTTTCCATTTCCTTTATTTTACTTTTTGTACCTGATTTGACATTCAATTAGATGTTCAAACTGACTTCTAGGCACAGACACTGCACTGCTCATTAGCAATTCTTCAATCTGATTGGTTAAGTGTTCATGTAGGCCTTAAGTGCCCTGTGGATGATTGCTGGACCTGTAGTAGTCCATGGACAAGTGTAAGTAATAACCGGCCCAATAAAAAAAATCATTTTAAAGCATTGACCAAGATCAGTGTTTTCATCCAGTTCATCTAACCCTCATTTCCTGAGACAATTTACCAATAAGGTAACTCCTCCCCCATTCCACTCCTGTGGCCAGAGTCACTTGTTTAAATACAATGAGAACTGTGGGCACTTGCTTATATTCCTTTGAAAATTAAAAAAAATCTTTCTTCCTTTATCCTTGAATCTAACCTATTAATTACAAGCAATAGGAATTTCTTTTGGGATTTAGAAATCCAAATTGAAAGCTGCAACCTCACTGATTTATGATTAGGCTTCAATCCCTACTGCGCTACACTTACTAAGCGGTTGAGTTTCGGTCATAGGAATTACATAGTTTATTACACAAGTTAACAACTTTTCAATCCTCTAAGCAATTATTAAAATTTTAAAATTCAATACTGAACCATCATGCAGATTTGATTCCTCCAATATTCTCTTCACCTACCTGCTGAATTCCAACCTTTACTACAGCTAATTCATTGACAACTTCTCCAATCGCATCCTATCTTTTATGAAGTCACAATCACACATTACTTTTTATTTTGCTGACTTTCACAGTGTCTCTGTCCCTCAATAAATTGAATTCAACCCCGTGGTTTACAAGCCTATATAGTCCCCCTCCATTCCCTCCTTGTCACTATTGTCAGTTACCTGGGTCCTACACTCAGGAACACTCTGTCCAAACACATGGTTTTGCTATTTCTTGCAAAAATCACCTCAGATTTTGACCTGTCCTTCTGTGTTCCTTTCTCCTTCAAAGTATGTTGGGATCTTTACTCCATTAATGAAATTATATCAATGCAAGCCATCGTACATAGTTCATCCTTTGCATAAGCCAGTGGCACTTCCCATTTTCCAAAGATTTTGAAAAATATCAGCATCAGAATTTTGTGTTACTTTTATACCTTTAAACCCCATCAGGTGAAATACAGGACTTCAAAACTGGCTAATTAATCTAATTTTGTAATAATTGTAACCATTGGCAACTTGCTTATAAAAAGTAGCAATGATCACGTAACATTTTAGTAGAGAAGCCTAATTTTTTAGCCTTGAAAGAAGGTAACAGAAAGGATCTCCAACATCTAAAGACTTGATTTTAATCTGATCCATCTGGTTAAAGCAAGGGTGGCGGTGGTTGTGTCAGAAGCCCAATTTTCATCTCAGAGTTAAATCAGGATAAGGAGCAAATTGGGCATTCGTCCTGAACATATTCCCTTCTTGCTGAGCGGGCTAAGTTAAAATTAACAGCAAAAGTGAGGTTCGGAACATGGCTACTACTACAAATTAAAACATGATTTAGGATAAGGATTAGGACAAGTTGAAATAATATTGGGTGTTATGTGCAGAGGCTTCAGAAAATAAAGAGCAAATTTTGTGACAATGGAAAATAATATTTTCAATACGTTTGAAGTTCACAAATTGCAACTTTCAAAAACACATGCAGTATTACACTGCTGCACAATTCTGACCCATTTAAGAGATATTAAATGAATCATGACCTCTTATTACCAGCTTAACACTTCTGCACCTTTAAGAATGACAGTACAAAGATGAAATGGACATGTTATTAGTATAGTGTAGAATGGTAGGGCATTGTGAGGTTAGGGCTGAGCAGGGTAAGATTTATTTGAACAGACACATACTGGGACCCATAGGAGACACTTTTCTGTTCCTTTCCATCCCTCTCTTAAGCACAAGAAAAAAACTTCATACAGATGGTGCTAAAGTCCTGAGAAGTTTACAGGACAGTGAGCCACCATTTGGCTGGTTGTGTCTGTGGTGGCTTTTTTTGTTACAGCAATCCAAAACTGATCACCCAGCCCAATCTCTCCTCATTGCCCTGCATCTTCTTCGGTCTCAAATGTTTATTCCATTTCCCTTAAAAGCAATGGTTCATGTCTCAATTTTTAATGAGAAAGCATTCTGTACTCAATAACATGGATAAAAAAATTCTCCAAACATTTCTTCTCATACTGTGAGGAATTTAAAATAATGAACCCTTGTCCCTGACTCCCCAGCGTGAGAGAATAATCTTTTCCCATTCATTGTCAAAAGCCTTCATTCTAAATGCCTGCTTTAAGACTCTTAGAACATTTGTCATAGTGGAAATAGTTCCATTGTTTCGACATCACTGGGGAAATAACTTAATGAGCAAAACCTTGGCCGGAAAGATAATGGTGCGTTAACGATGCACACTGTTCTTAAAGTGCAAACTGGCCAGCAAAGTCAGCAGATTAAGCGATACACAGAGTTGCAAATTTCCAGAAATTGTGGCTGAGTTTATGTCACTCCTTTGTATGCTTTGCCTCAATATGCCTCCCCATTATTTTTGAGAACTTGCTGGATGTGCACATTCAATGCTCCGCAGAACATTAAGGTCGGTAGTTAAAACTTAAGTACACTGTTAACAATGTAATAATTGTTATTGCAATGCCAGTCAATCTCGGGCCCAGAAAGGGAACAATTTAAATTGTTGTCTTTTCTAGCAAATGTTGGAGGCTGACCCAGACTGCTTGCAACCTTGATGTCATATTTGACCCTGAGCTAAACTTCTGACCGCATACCTATGCAGTCACTATGATTGCCTATCACCACCTCCAT